>NC_031770.1:93941730-94068374 GCF_001522545.3 Parus major
GGAGAGAGAGGGCCCTGCTCCCAGACTGGAGCAGCCTGTCCTTGGAGGACTGACCCTGTGGAAGAGGGACCCAAAGCAGTTTTGGGACTGTGTGTGTGGAAGGGACTCACGTTGCAGCAGTTTTAGGAGGACTGCTGTTCATGAGACAGAGAAGTTTGCAGAGAGCTGTCTCCCATGGGAGGAACCCCATGGTACAGCAGGGGAAAGACTTCTGTCACTGACCCCAAGACTTCTGTCCCGAGAGAAACCACATGTGATAACCAATAAACTGATCAAAACCTCTAATTCCTGTCTCTCTATGCTGTCGGTAGGAAGGAGAGAGGGATTGGCACAGGGAAAGGTATTTTTAAGGGCTTATTTTACTTCTCAGTGCCCTACGCTGATACTGTTAGTAATAAATTCACTTAATATCTCTAAGTTGAGGCTCATTTTCCCTTGATGGTAATTGATAAGCGTTTTTTCTCAGTCCTTAACTCATAAACCCTTTGTTATATTTTCTCCACGCTATCTAATTGTGGAGGGGAGTGAGCTAGAGGCTTTTGTGGGTGCCTTGGATCTGGCCAGCATCAAACCACAACACAGTCCTACTCAGTGAAGGTGTCTGTTCCATGTCCCAGTTCTTCTAGTGTAATGTCTCTTTCAGCACATCAAAATATCCTCTGAGAGACCCTTTGTCATTCATGAGCTTACCTGGGAGACACCTGTGGCTGTACAGTCATTCTGGTCTGTTATGCAAGCGTTCCTCATGTGATTGTTGTCTCCTTTATAGTGCCTGTCAGATAGTACCAAGTAGATCCAAGAACTGAGGGTTGGAGAGCTGATGTAGGATGAAATGCATTATAAACTGTGCATTAGCTGGTCATAATCTTGGGGATGGAGGGTGGTGACTGCTTTAAAAATGCAGTTTCAAAGATACTCAAACCCATATTTCATGACTTACACTTAAGTGTGGTTTGAGGACCAAAATTTTTTGTTGATTACTTGCAGGGCATACCCATGGAGACCAAGGTAATTTTAACAATGAGTTCAGTGGGTCCAGAAACAACTTTTAAGTGAATAAATAATTTTACTTTCAAACAAAGTCTCAACACTGAAAATATTCTTCAACTCATATTGCTGTCTGCCATTAATATTCATTAAGAACTGAAAGAAACACATATTAGGTTCCACTGGGTAATGGCTTCTACTTTTTTTGTTCATACTGAAGTTTCTTTTAATATATTCTGCAAAGTCTTTGATAACCTTTACACTCTTTAGTTGTGTGCAAGCTTTTACACCTCTTCCTCCACATAAATCACGGTCTGCTTCTGAATGTATTTCTATTGTTTCCTGTCATATTGCAGACCTCCTTTGTAGCTTGTTGAGACTGAGTGAATCTTCTGTTCATCTTGAATGAAAGCTGGTACAGAAAATTTGACACATTCACCAGGGTAATTGCATCTATTTGCAGTTCAGCTTTCAGTGGTTTTGTTGCAGTGAGAGAATTGAGATGTGGTGACACTGTTAGGCTTTTTGACACAAAGCTGGGTGAGACTCAAGTATGACGCCTTCAATTAATTTCTCATTCTCTGGAAAAAAGAAGACCTGCAGAAAAGATACTTGTTTTCCCATCTACTATTATCTAGACTCACCATCTTTAGATTCTTTCTTCTGTGTTAGAATTTTGCCTGTGATTATGGTGTACTTATATTTGCTTTGAGCAGCTGTAAATTATCCCCATGTTGGAATATTATTATATACTAAGAAGTATATTGAAATACCATCTTGACAAATATTATTAAGATACTAATTATTAAGATATTAAGTAAATGTGGTGCTCAAGCTAATTTATAGATTGTTAAGTGTTTTAATTACAGGGCAATACCTTGAAATTGCAGGCTGAATTTCTGATTTTCTGGGTTTTTATTTAATTAGTCTTTGAAAATATTGGTTCCAATGTCTCTTGTCTGATCATAATTTCTCAAATGATTCTGTAACAAACAGATGAATACACAAATCATGAAGAAACCACATTTTCATTCTCTATTCACATGGAATGCAAAAAATAACACTGCAATATTTCTGTGTAGATTTAAAGAAAAGAGGTATTTATGGTATTTACACCATCAGAAATGCTTTTCAAATTATTCCCATAGTGTCAGGTCATTTTTTGTAGGTGGAAAATTATTTATTGAAAAATTTAAATCTTCACATATAAAGCAGTGATGAAATCTTAAGTAAAGATCACATTTTCCACAATATTTTTTGAAGTCAATTATGTGAGTTTTCAAGCAGATGGATAGCCTGAAATTTCAGGAAAAAATAAAAATGTGTTATTTTTGACATAGAGCTCCAGCTCAGGTTTTGACTTGAATCTTTTAAATGATTGCTTTGAGAAGTCATATAAATGACTTAATGAAGATCTCAGAGTAGGAGTGTTACTCTAAAATTCTAAAATATCAGAAGGAGAAAAATATTTACCTACTCACAGCCAGGTATTTCTTGTGGCAATTAGAGAAATTTACATTAAACTGTTTGGAAGTCAATCAAGATGTTGACATTAACACAGTATAGGCTTTTTAGACCTGAATAAGTAATGCTCAGTGACAAATGGCTCTTTAATCCACAAGTTGTTCAGAGTTAGATATAACACAGAAAGCAATTGCAAGCCCTCACTACCAAACCTCAGTCTTGGTCTTCTGGCCCAATCAGTCTTTTACTGTGAGTTACATGATAAGAGAAATTTGTCAGGGGATAATGAAAGATCACAGCTCATTGACTGCAGCACATTTGCTAGAGATGAGAGATATGTCTTATTCTTCCTCAAGCTGCAGAGAAGGCTCCTGTGTGTGTTAAGAAGCACTAAGCAGCTGTGTTAAACAAAAGACACATCCAAAGGCATCTGAATGCAGGAACACATCCTGGCTGTGAATACCTAACACAGAAATTAGACCAGTCTAAGGGAGAGGAGGACTTCAGACATGCCTCTGTCTTTGGAAGTGTCTAGGTATTAGGAGGATTGCTGAGACTTGCCTGATTTTTCACTCACTGAATAAAGAGCCAAAATGACTAAGTATGAGGTTTAAGGATTTAATTCCCAGTCAGATGCTTAAAACTTAGGCGTGACTGCCCAGAAATTCCTTGTGAATTGAGGCCTGAGACTTTTCTTGCATCATTCACAAAATTCCCGAGAATTGCTTATTCTTATAGGTTTCTGTAAAAAGTAAGAATATTCATGCTTTATGTTACAATTTAACAACATCAGTTTTTGTGGAAGAAAATACACATGAAAATAAATTTGGCACATTTAGAAATTTTACATCCTAAAATAATTTATATGTCTGGGATAATTCTGTAAGACAACTTGCCATTATTTTGCTGAGGGAAAAAAATCTTTCAGAGCATGAAACATGCCATGAATAAGATTTAACAGTGATTAGGATAGGCCTGATGGCTGAGGTGTAAAAGGGATATGAATCTCCTTCCCTCCCAAAGGACAGGTTTGGAGCTCAGTATGAGCTCTGTTACTGACATTTCCTGAAGAGAATGGGAGGTAAATGAAAAGATTCCAGTGAGCAATTATGGAACATGTTTATTTTATAGATATTAAGGATCTTTTGGGATTTGGGGTTTTTTTGGGGTACATATTTCTGTTTAAGAAGGGAAGTGTACTGAATAGGTGGTGAAAGGTTGATAATTAAAAAAGTGCTATTACAAATGAAAGACTGAATATGCCAGTTGTGCTTAAATATTCTTGAAGTTTATGGCCACTTTGCCTTAGCAGCTTGGAACCCCAGCATCCTAAAACCATATCCTTAAGAAAGGAAAAAGTAATAGGCCTTCTTGGCCCCCTCCCCTCCTGCCCAAGGAGGCAGGAGACCCATTCTGGCTCTGCCCAGGGCCCCTGTCCCAACTCTTACTGCTCATGCCAGTGCCCAGCTGCATTCCCTCACCTCATGGCTGGATTTTCTCACAGGACTTTCTACAAAATAACATCTGTGCATAAGAGGTGGTAGTAATCATGGCCTAAGATTTCAGCAGAGAATGAAGAATTATTTATTTACTGAGAAAACATTAAAAAATAATTGTTAAACCAATTGATATATGTAAAGCTTCCTGGTTATGACAAAACAGTTATGAGGTTTGTGCACTTTTTTAAACTTTGTTAATATGTCTTCTGATTACTGCACCAAGGAAAGTATACAGTAATCAAGGTAGGCAAGAAAAATCTTAATCAAAGAATAGTACAGAAGAGGAGTAAGGGAAATGAAATTTCCCACTCTGTTATGTGGTGCCTTATCACAGGGAATTGGTTAAATGAAAAAAAAACTTAATCAGGAAGGAAGCAACACCAAGTTATTCTAGCTATGTTGAGAATGTACATGAATCTCATTTTTTGTCTCCTAGGAATGACTGCAGTCATCTTAAGTAATGAAATTTTTAGGTTAAAGGAGTGCCAGTGCAGATCAAAAAAGTAGGACATGAAATTTTTTTTAAGCTATTCAGCTGTTGTTATGGGGAGCTTGGCAATGTGATTTACAGGAAATTTTAATGTAAATTAAAAAGAAGCTTAGCTCTGTAGAAGAAATCTGTATTATAGTGTGAAAATGTACAGAGTAATTCTGTGTATACATCAGTGTTGTAATACTGAAGCACAGTGCTTGACATGCTGTTCATAGGGGTGTGGGGCTGTGTGTGAAGAGAGCTATGGGAACCCTAACAAAAATTCAGTTCCTCCACACACTGCGTTAGGAGATCTGGGTTTAAAAGGATGCAATTCCGTGGAAGATATATGGATCTGTTTGAGACTTGCATTGAAGAGGCTCTTTAGGGACTGCTTATAGAGAGGAAACCTCTCCTGTATGTGCTATTACCTGGCAGTGAGGAGCTTGTATAAGACTTATACAAGGGGTGCTTTTGTTACAGTGGACATCAACACCGCTCCTTCCTAGTTTGTTTTCTAGCTTGTATTCTTTTGTTTCTGAAGAGAACCTGTTTATCTGATGTTTTTTGTCATATTTCTAAAATCACGTTATCAAGCTCCATTCCATTCTGTGGTACTGGGCCTCCCTGTCACAGTTAATTTGGAATTTTCCTGTTAGTGCAGGATGCCTAGCAGAGCCAAATGAGTGGGTTGATTTGTTGTGCTTTCTATCAGAGCCATCTGGGGACTTGCTGAAAAGGGAACCTTTGTGTTAGAGGAGTTATTGGCTGTTTTCATGTTCTTGTGTGTGTATGTGCCTCTCCAAGTGTCAGAGCATTGTTTCATGTCCACTGGAGATATTACCTGCTTTGATTGTTAAGAAAACACCTGCTTTATCTTGTATAGCATCAATTTTGCCTCAAAGATGCATGCAGCACTTCAAAAAGAATATCCTTCAATTAAAAAAAAAAAGTGAAAATATATTTAGAGTTTTTTTGAGATGTTCACAATGCTGTTTCTATTAATTCTGATTTGTCCAAACTAAACAATATACAGCTGTTGCAAATTAACTTCCTTGTCAAGACAAAATGTTATGTGAAGCATTGAAGTAAATTGCAAATGGATCGGATTAGGATCTTTTGCTGTCAAGAAAAATAAAATATAATATCAGAAATTATATAAGAGTCTGCTTTTTTGTTGCTGTTTTGAGAAGGATACAAAGAAGTTTGATTATAGTAGTATCTGAGTTCTTAAGCTTACTTCACATATTTAGCTTGTCTTTTTTGCTTTTCACTGTCTATTGATAAATGTGATTAGGCTTTTGGGGTTTTTTTGTGAACAAGCCAAAGATGCCTTGTTGAGAACATGGTCTTTAACAACTAGAATGGCTAGCACCAAAAAGGAGAAATAGTGTCTCTTTTTTATTTTATTTTTTTTTCCTAAATCTTTGCATAGTAGAGAACTAGTCTAAACACTTGTATTGATTTGCTTTTATTTACAGTTACACGTTTCTCTTAAGATGCATTCCTTGGCTGTTCTCTGATCTGACTGATATGTTTTAAAAAATGTTATCAATAAACTGCTCTGGGAAATTTTACCTTATTTATTAAGAGCATCATAATGCAGCAGTGTCTAAAAGTATGTAAAAGTAGATAAAATCTACTTTTATTGTGAAGGCATAGGTATCCTGAAGAGACTGTGGAGTCCTTTCACCTTGGAGACAGTCAAAAGCCATGTGTATGTGGTCCTCAACAGCTGGTTCTGTGTGGCCCTGCTTGAGCAGGGAGCTTGGACCAGATGACTTCCACACATCCCTTCCAACCTCAGCCACTTTGTGATTCCATGATTCCATTCAGGCACCACCCCATGGTTGCTCTAGGCTTGATTTAGACAAGTAAATCTGCTATGCAGCCCCCCCAGACCAGGACAAAATTATTAAATGTAAACTATTTGGGAACAAGTGATAAGATCTAAGTGTCTAAGGAAAAAATCGTTTATTTCCTTAAATGATTTGACTTGCATTGGCAGATATCCCCTTTCTATCTTGACTGGGACAGTAGACTGACTTATGGAACAATATGCCTCAAGACAGCATCTTGTCTCTTGAGGGCTTTTGATATCAAGGTTTTCAGAGGTTAAAACCAGGTACCAAATTTATTTTTGGTATATACATCTAAGCATGAATGAAATGAATGAATGAAATGAAGATATGTATTGTACCTGGAGAAAGGACTCTGTGCTTAAAGGCATTGAATCTATTTTCTGATTGTCAGTTCATCTAATAAAAGATATTATGTCTCTTTCCCCCTGTGTAGTTCAGTAGGTTTCAGGGTCTCGACATAGTTTCATTGCATTTATGTCAGTGAAGATATTTTCAGCTTTGCAGATGGCCTAAAATTCACTTGAAATTTCAGTACAGCTAAGATGTGCAGTATCCAAACTGATCCAAGTCTACTGTGCTGCAAAGAACTTCAAATCAGTATTGATTATATACTTATGAAGACAAAGGTTCTTTGCAAAGCAATATATTCAGCAATGTTTTTCATGATCACCATCCATCTTTATCATAAAATTAGTATTGCCACCTCACAGTGTAGCTGAATGTGCTATGGTTTTATTATTTTAGTTAGCTAATAATCAGACTGAGTAACAATAGATGTAGCAATGCTGCATTTTTTCTTGTTAATCTTGTTTTTCACCTGTGTGTTGTTGAAAAATTAAATAATTGATCAAAAAAGAACAATTGCTCTTTTGTCAACATCTTTGTCTAGCCTGTGTTTCTGTACTAAAAATCTTGTAATTCTGCATGTAGTGGGCAGTTGCTGTATTTGTTTCATGTTTGTTATACCATGGAATGAAAACTAATCACAGATAGAACTTTGTACCTCGACATTCCACGATTACTTCACAACTATTTTTATTGCCAGTGTTCAGGTCACGTGTATCTTAAAAATTATTATAGTACTTTGTTCCTTGTCTTGTAATTCCCTTCAGAGGAGAAAATACAAGATCTTTGAAATGAAATGTGATATCATCTTCATAAACTTAGAATTAATATACTAATATATTATATATTAATATATTAATAATATATAATATAGAATTTCCATTCATATTCATATATATGAATAAACTTAGCAATTAATATATTCTTCATATATTTAATTAAAAGTAACCCCCCCAACAAACAAGCAATAACAAACAAAACCCCAGCCAGCCACACAAACAAACAAACAAACAACCCCTAGAAGAGCACATTGCAAGGACAAGTATTTGAGCAAAATCTGAAAGGTTTTAATTGAATTACCATTTTTCTTTTTTTTCCTCAGGAAAAAAAAACAACTTTCCCAAAACCTGAGTTTTCACATCTTCTGCAAAGAATTTTCTATTTTGATTTATGTTCAGGCTAAATGGCAAAAAACTTAGAAGATGTGTACACCTTTTTTCAGCTTTTGTTGGATCATACAGAAGTGGAGGTTTGTAGTGCAGCCTGCTGCTCGAGGCAGGGTGAGCTGTGAGATTAGACCAGGCTGCTCAGGGCTTAGTCTGGCTGGATCTTGTGTTTCCAAGGCTGGAGGCTGCACAACCTCACTGGGAAAATTGCTGCATTGCATGGCTGTCCTTGAGATGGAAAAAAGGTTTTCCTACATTTAGTATGAATCTCTCATTTTAATTTGTGTCTCTGTCCCTTGTCCTACCACCATGTATGACAGGAGAGTCCGGCTTCATCTTGTTAAACTCCTTATAGGCATTCGGGAGCTGATTTTAGATATTGTCTTCAACCTTCTCTTTTCCAGAAAAGAAGACTTAAGCATATACTTTTAATAAAGGCTTCATTATGGCTTTATTGCTTATATTTTATTATTATTACTTTTACTTCCATAAATGTGTGCTGGTAATATCATTTCACCTTCTTTTTAAAAGAATACTAATAGGAATATAAAATTAAAATGAAACAGTTGTTCCATTTTCCCTGGATGAGTTAATTTAATACTTTTTCTTTTGCCTGTTATGTAAGGCACAAACCCCAAAATTGCCTCCAGTTAATTTCTGTTTAAAAATTGATTCAGCTACATAAGGGCACCACATCTTTGTCCAGGTAGCAAAATATGTCCTTTCATTAGAAAACCAGATCTTGGTTAACGTGGTAACCCATGCTACAGCTTTACCATCTCCAAAGACTAATGAGCAGCTGCTGGCTTCTTCAATAGATACAGTGTCCTGTCAGAATCATTCCTTATCTAAAGCCACTCCAAACTAATTTATCTATCAAGAATTAAGAGGTAGCTTGCCTGCAACAGCTGAAGTTCACTGCAACAGGTGTGTTTGAGAGGCAGAGAATCAAGATCTGTGGCTGCAGTCAGAAGCTGTGGGATTAAGCAGAGGCTGTGGGACACAGCCATGCAATTGGCAGATGAATAAAAAGTTACTTCAACCAGCCTTGCTTTCCCAAATGTGGTAGGGAGCAGTCTGTGGGACACAGGGATACTGACTTGATGCTGTCCTAATTTCTAAAGAGGAAAACACATATTTTTTTTTAAATTAAATGCCACTAAAAGATGGAGACCCTCCAGAATTTGTTATCATTGTATCAAAGAATTAGGAGGGAAGATGTGATTTCAAAACATGAACTCTTGCATCTTTTTTAAAGTAAGTTTTAGTCTTTTTATATCCATCTGTTTGAAGACATGATTTTTAGCTACTATTTTCCATTGCATCTCATTTCTGTTCAAATTATCATAATGTATGTAATAATCAGCAGTGTACAATCACTGCAGAAAACTTTAGCTGTATCAGGAAATGTGTCAGACTGTGTTTCTGTATTGCCATGTGGATAGCACACTATATCATTCACACACCATGTAACATTTAGAACTGTTTTATACTGACAGGCAACCCAGGTTTCATTCCATAATTATCCTTTTTGTCAATTTTCCTTTCTTGAATGGTGTGACACAGAGAAAGTTTCTGCAGCCAAAAAAGGTTGTGATCTTTACTGAAACCAGTCATACTCTGGGAAATGAGAGATATAACAATTACATATAATAAACAGTTGTTATAGTTCTGAATATAAAGACTGGCATAAAACATATGTCTAATGCTCCTGCCTTACCAAAGTTGTTTCTGTATTTGTAGAGGAAACTGCATTGGTAATGAAGATTACAAGTAGGAATAAAAGTTTTAAAATTCAGTGGCAAAATTATGATGGAAGCTGCTTAAACTTTTTTTTTTCCCCCTCATTAAGTGGAATCCAAATAATGCACATGAGAAAAACTGAGCACGTATGATTGTGGAACAGAAACAGATTCTACTTACAGGCTATGATATGTAACAGAAAAATGTTTGTGGGCAGCTACAATCAGCACAAATATTACTCCACCAACCTAATGTCATATTAACCTTACAGAAAGGACTGCCTTGAGGAAAGTGAAGAATATTGATTAGTAAGTGGCTCTCTTGATATATTCCATTTTCCTTTGTGACACACTGACTGAGCACACTATTCTGATTCAGATGTTAATTTATGGAAATGGATAATACAATGTATCTGATTGCTTAATTATGCATCCTGGGGATTCATTCAGAATCCTTATAATACATCTTGATGACCTTTCAAAGGCAAAACTTGCAATTTGCATCTTTTATTGGGATTTAATCAACTGGACAATACTTCTCACATCTTTTTCTGTTGAGGGAACTGACCCCTGTCTCTGGCACCTTTGTCATGTGGTATAATCACTAATCTCTAATGAAAAAAAAGAAGTCATTCTCGTGTAGCATCAGTGAATCTGAGAGCAAACAGAGTTACCCCTCAGTGCTGTCTCCTTACTCTTTAGTGCTGAAATAGAGGCTACAAAGGTTTGGTACTGAGGGGCCTGCAGTGTGCTGGCACAAATATGGTATAAAGGCCAAATGACACAAGCAGTGAGTACAGGAAGCTGTACATTGCACAGTGTAATAAATGGCATGGAGAAAGTGAATTTGTAATTCCCATTTGGACCGTTTCATTATACAAAAACAAGGTGTTTCCACTGGAAATGAAAGAACTTATTGAAAATTGAAGAAAGGCCTCTTTACTGCGTCGACTGCAATTAACATGCATAATTGATTTCTGAGGGGTGTGAATGAAGAAAAAATATGAAAGACTAATAAAAACAACCAATGTTTCATATGTATAATATGAACATCTTGAGTTATAATGGTAAATATGGAGCTGTTAGATAGTGTATAAATCCTTATGTCATCCTCTGGGGTATAACAGCAAGTCTCTGCATTTGAATCTAGGAGCAACAGTCCCTTGGGTTTAGTTAACTACCAACTACAGAGTTTTTTCATTTCTTTCAGAAAACCTGAGCCTCTTTATTTGTTTCAGTCTATACATCTTGATGGTGTGCATCACCATGGGGTTCCTAACTATTGTAAATTAATCATAGTAAGAAAGGTGACACTTTTGGCTGCCACTCCAAAGCAGCAAAATAAATAACCAATGCAGAAATGGCACATCCTGCTTGTGTTCTGTATTTTGGAACACTGAGGGAAATCAATGCTCTTGAAATCCAAACACCTCTTACAGTTTCAATATTCCATTATGCTACCAGAGTCTTAGTATAAACACCTGAAGAATGTAATATGTCACAGAACTAAGTAAAGATGACTATAAGAAGGGAAATAACTTCTGTTGCCCAATACAGAGACTTGAAATACTAATAGTTTGGTAAAATTTTAATTGTTTATATAACTCACCACCAATTAAAAAAAAAAAAAGTCAAATTAAAACTTTTACACACTGTCCTTTTTCTTTTCCCTTTTCTTTTTTTTTTTTTTTTTTTTTTTTGGCTGAAATGGTAGACCAGTTTAGGTTTTCAATTTTTTTTTTCTCTAGCTAGAAATATTAAGATAAAAAATGACCTTGTCAGTGTTAAAAGTCTAGGAGAGGTAATAATCCACCAAATGAGTTGACAGGACCTATAGGAAGAAAAAAAAATCTTTTCATGGTGTGGCCAGTACACCAGTACTATCTGTTTCTGCAGAGAGCATAAAATGCACTTAAATGCTTACAAAAAAATGTTTGGCTGCAGAAAGTACTTTAAATTCTTGCCACCTTCTACATATGCTGTACAATGGACATGCTGCTCTATCATGTATTGAGTGCTCCTGAGAGTTACTGGGCTGGGGAAAATGTAATCTTTGCAATAGTGATAGACAGAACAGCAGGACAGGGTTTTCTTTTTAAAGAGCTTCAATTCACATCTTTGATATTCTGTTGATGAGTAGCTCTGGGTTTATATTTTAAAGCCTTTATTGGCTACCAGATTTTATGAAACTTAAGGCAATTCAAATATGCATTTTTCTTTCTTTGGTTTTAGTTACCTTTTGTGGACTGTCTTCTCAAATGGAACTGGTAATGGATAATAGTATGAAGGAAGATCTACATTTTTGTAAACAAAGTCATCTCACAGCTGATTAAAGTTTAAAATGAAAAAGTATGTTTACTTAATTAATGATCTAATCTAAATGACTAAAGACACCAGCAGAGAATGCAAATGCACTTAGTCACAAAATATGCAAAATGCAAATACAGTCACAGACTGTAGTGGGGTGGAAGAGTGAGAATAGACAATTTTTTCCCTCAAAGAGGAGAGATTAATAGCACCCACTGTCTCAAACATGTCTGGCAAACTTTGTACTGATTAGTCTGAGGCTAATCTGCTGCACTCAGTAGCTGAATAGTCAGGGTGAGATTTTGGCCTAATTTATCAGTTACCTCTACAATTGTTTATTTTCATGTTTGAAAGATTTTTAAAGCACAACAGCTTTCTGAATAATAGGGAAGCATCAAGTCTTTTGTTTACAAATACATTTGTCTGAAATATTTTGCATGACAGGTTTCAGATTGTGACAATTACACTGGGTCAGAGAAAAGAACATCAATTAATTCTAGTGCTCGTAATGAAGAATGGCCTGACCTGATGGAAGTACCTTGATTGAACATGCCATGTTGTATTTCATACGAGAGCTGAACAGAAAAAAAAATAAATCTATGAAATGTTGACTCTTAGGATGATTTTGAGCCAAAACCTCATGCTAGTTGTTTCTGAATACTGTTTTGTTTTCTGTAAACCATGGCAGGCATGGAGATGGTTACCTGAAGGGTGGCTGGTAATCCCTGGCTGTGCAGGTACATGGGTCCCTCCTGTTCTGGGCATTTTGCTACTGTTCCTGCCTTCTCATTAGAGCAGGGATTCACTGTTGTGCTGGTCATTCACTGCTAATGACTTTGCCCGATGTTTCTCTTGTCTTTGTAACACTTCCTATTAGCTGGTTTCCATTTACCAGGTTTGCTGGGGGGGACTCTTGTGTCAAGATCCAGTATATATGCCTCAAATATTTCCAGTCTTGCTTTCTGAAGCAAAAAACCTTCTGCTTGGCAATTACTTATTTTTCTTTATTGAAGGACAAAGCCTTTCTATCCAGCACCCAGATTGTCTCATAGCAATTTGCAGTTAATTTTAGATGTTGATTTAATCTCTAATCTCCAGCTCTCATAACTGCTTCTTTTTCAGTGACATTATGGTTGAAATTTAAAGTTTGTGTTAAAAAAAAGAGCAGATGTTTTGTATATCTTTGTTTTCAGCTTCTGTCTAAAATGTCACTTCCTATTGAGCACTTCCTTTTATCTCATGCATTTCTGTTGAGACAGATAAATTCCTATGGTTACTTTTCTTTTGCTTTCTTCTTCATATGTGGTTTTCTTGGAGCAGCTGATTCTGAACAGAGCCTGCTCCACAGTTTTTATGTTGTGGCAGTGGTACTATCCCACTTATGACAACATCAAACAACCATTAAAAATTTGTTTTACCAACCTGACGTGTTGTTGTGGATTGCTGCAGAGTACTTCACATTTCTGTAAAAGGCCTTGAGCAAACAGACATATTTTGATGGAATTTTGAAGAATACTGTTCAGTCTTTTTGTGTTTTTATTTTTGCCATTCTGGTATTCCAGTGGTGTTCCAATTCAAGAATTTTCCATAATTTTAATTTATGAGGTCCCATATTTCTCTGCTTATCCCTTTGGTTTTGCATATCTCTGTGGATACACAGCCATAAGTGCTGCAGCTGAAATTGTCATTACTGATTGCTGTACACTGTTCTTCACACCACCCTTCACTGCTTTTAACAGTGCCTTAAATCTGATCTTTTAGCTTGTTCTAGGTTTTGCTTGAAGAGTCGCATAGCAATGAGATTATTGTGGCTTCAGCTGATATGGATGTCCTAGTATGTACTTACATTTTAGGCAAGTGATCTGAGTCTTGTATTAGTAGAAAGATGCCTGGGCTGTTTTGCTGTTCTGTCTGTTCCTGCTATCTGACAAATCTCTGGGTGTTTTTTACTTGTTATTTTGAAGGAAAAAATTACCAAAGCAAAACTGGAAAAAGCACAATTAGTGCTTAGTTTCTGTGATTGTGGTTTCCTAATGTTCTTTCCACCTGCCACTCCTGATTTAACATTAAAGCCACCCACTGGTATCACCAGAGACACCTTAGAACAATTGCAGTACCAAATTGCTCTGTTCACCAATCCCTGATCCCATATCCATTCTGACAACTGACAACTCCAAAGAGATAGTCCTGAGTCTTATTTCTGTTCCATTGGTGAGCCTTCTTCCATGTGTTCTGTTAACATTACTGCTGTAGTTTATCCAAGATATATATTTCTTCTTTAGCTTGAATCACTTGGCCATTTATTCTCTCTAATCTTAAGGTGTGAACTTCATGTTTTTAATACACTGCAATAATAATTCTTTAAGTATCCAAAATATTTCTGCTTCAGAGTAATAAGAAAGCAAACACCAGGCCCAGCAAAATCAGTGGATATATTCTTGGTAGTGTCAACAGACTTTGAATCATGCCAAATAAGCACATTCAGTTCACCAGACTGTTTAGCTTTGAGATGTTGACACACTGGTGTCAATCATGGAATGTGTTTAAAAATGGGTGGTACCACAGCTGGACACAAGAAACAGGAAAAGTAGCTGGGGCTCAGCACTGTGATCAGAGGTGATACCACTGTTGAACATGTAACATTTGTCTTGCTGGTGAGATCCAGTCTGTGAGTAGACACTGGGGCTGTTAATGCCTTTGGGGCTCCTGCTAGCCCTGGTTCAGTGGTTGGTTTGCTGAGGACTGTCCTTTAGTAGGAGGCTTTTGTAGCATAAGGGCTGCTCACCACATACCAAACAGTGTTTGCTAATCACTGTTTAATGATAATGATGACTCACTTCAAAATATTGGGTACTGAAAGGACATTTATTCTTCAAAAAAATGCTCTGCATGAAGTATGCACTGATCTACACTTTGTGCACTTGCTGCTAGTACAAACTTATTTAAATGAATACGTCTGCTGTATGTACAAGTTATCTCATACTTTATTAGCTTTATACCAAATCATTGACTTTGTAGATTGTTTGGGATATTATGTCAAGGCCAAAGGCACAGTAGAATTGAACTGTTTCTTCTGCACATGACATTCCCTAAGGCAGAGATTGCTAAATTGCAATATAGATCTTAGAACTTAACCTCAAATTTTTCTATACAAGGAAGTAAAAGATGGTTTTGGTCAAATAATTTTTCATAACAATATGCACTGATAGGTCAGATCTGCTACAGGATTTGCTTAGATCATTAGTGATTCATAAGTAAGAGATACTGAAACAGGAAAGTGATGAAAATTAGAATGTGCTGGCAATTCCTAACTCCATGTTGAAATCTTTTTGCTAGTTACCTGGAAACTAATCTTGGTCCCACTCTGATGACTTATTTTGTGTGATTAAACAAAGAAATAGAATAAACAAGTAGAGGCCAATGGCACAGGACATTTAAAAAAAAAAACAAAAACAAAACAACAAACAAACCAAAATCATTATGTTTTCCACTTGGTTATAAGACAACTTTATTTTCGTACAGTGACATGACTGGCTGTTCTACTGCAGATAGATAAGCAGGGGAATTTTTACCAGTTTCTTCTCTAGGAATACAATTAACTACCCCATATAATCAAATCACATACTATGTATGATTCTTTCTTTTTTTTCTTTTCTGTTACTAATTGAGTTATATTAAGCATAGCATTGGATGAACTTTCTTACAAAGAAGATTTATACTTTTCTTTAGGCAATGCTTCATTCTCCTCTCATGTTCACTTGAAAGCCTGTCATCTGAAATCATTCTGTGCTTCAGGTTCTAGGAATCAGATGAAAGTGAAGAATGCTTTCATGCCCCATAGATTTTAATCCCATACTATTCTGACTCAGTTATTTTAAATGAAGACTTACAATTCCACTGTTAGAGACATTGCATAAAAATTTAATAAAGGAGAAAATAATAGTCTTCTATTTATTTTTTTTTATTTTCTTTTTGTGAACATCGTAAGCAGTTGCCTTTGCAGAATGAATGTTTCCAGGAAATGAAATATCTGTGCAGTGGACTTCAAAGCAATGCTGACTGTATTTATTTATATCTGTAAGAACAGTCATCTTCACAAACATCCCACCATGTAGCATCATTAAATTGACACCTTCTACTAAACAGTAGCCAGCTGAATGCCACTGTAGGAGACTGTATAAATCAAAAAGTGTTTTCATAATTATCTAGAGAACATGGAGAAAGAAGCTCACACAGTCACTTTGCCACACTGCTGGACTGTCTCTGGTTGCTCAGTGCAACAAATGGAGCTGATTGTTCTGCACAGCAGTGGAAAACCAAAGTTGTGGATTTTCATCACTCACTTTAATACTGGAAGGAAGATCAGTAACACAGAACCATGAAATTTGCCAGCACCTGCTACAGATATCCTTACTATTTCCTTTGTGTCTCCAGACTTCTGATTTTTATGTATTTAATTTTAGTTCTGGATTAACTTGAATGTCCTTTGTGTATGTATCATATTCTGCTGGAAAGTTTTTGGTATATGGAACTTGAGTAACAATGTGAAGGTCAGCTCAATAAGGATCTCATAAAGAAGTAAATGCCAAGTACTAAAAATATTAATAAGGAAAAATGCCACATGGTAAGCATTAAAAAATCCTCCTGAGTTTAAGAATTCTCCCATCAAGTAAGAATATACAACTATACAACAGTAGGACAGTGTAAAAATTCCTTCCAACTTGATGCTGAATAAAAAGATTGTGATACATCCTAAAAAACCTTGAAATATTTCACACAATATCTGTGACATCTTTTTCAGGTTGATGGTTTGAACTCTCATAAAGGTGGGCAATAGGGAATTCTAAGGGTATCAGAGGGTACTGGTAAGAAATAGGGAGTGATGGAATATTTACTATTAACCACTTTAAAGAGATTCAGAGGTACTGGAATTAATTTTACATCTTTCTTTTTAAAAAGGAAAAAAAAAAGCCACAGCAAAATCATACCTTTTTAAATAAAAGAGTGAAATGGCAATAATTTAATAAAACTCCTGAAATTTTCTTCCTTATTAGTATCAGATACCTTTTTGGGCTTACTTAATTTTTTTTTTTCCAAATTTTGTGCAAAGTGATCTTTCAGAAGGTTACAAGGCAAAACCTGTAGTGAAAGATAAAGAATTTAATTCCTTCTAAAAAGAGGCACTTAGCAGTTTGTCTTTCAGAGTACATAACAGTAAATTTGAAATGGATTGTAGAAGGGGAGCTAGAGAAATTGTATCAGCTTCTGTGATAGAGCTGACTCTGATATTGAACAAGGTTTAATCTGAAACAAGGTTTGCATTAGAAACAAAGCCAGTAATATATTGATAGGTAAGTGATAAGAGAGTTTCCTGACTAGAATGCATTAAATGAAGGAACTAAAACTGAAATATTGTAGTGGTATGAGATACAAAGTGAATAGATTAATATTAAGGGTAGACTAAACAGAAGATGAACATGTCATTTAAAGGATTAATTTATGAATTTCATTACCTATATAAAATGCAGTATCTTGAGAAGAAACATATATTAACTGAAATATTAAAATGGAATGGGGTTGAGCCTTGTATCTTTTGCTTATTATTATCTTACTACAGTTTCATAAAAAGTTCATTTCAATGCCAAAGGTCCTATTTAGAATGAATTTCTCAGTGTTAAACTTGACAGTGTTTAATGATTGCTATCACACTTTATTTTTGCTGTATAGATATTTCTATTATCATATCAAATCAACAAATCTTTGCTTCATCTAGAATTGTTAGATTCGTCTTATTTTTTATGAAGCAGCTTTAAGTCTTTATTTATTTATTTATTTATTAAGTTTTGATTAGTTTGATTTTCATGTTGTACCATATATATATAACTAAGCAATCACTCTATGTTTCATTACAAAAAAGAACTTTTATTGCATCTTGCGCCAGCTGATTTAAAATTGCTTTATGTGGTGTCCAGACACAGCTTATTGCTTTGTTCTTGATTTCAATATCTATAAACAGTACAGATCAATGAAGTGCATATCTCACAGTATCATCTTCACACCTTACTAAGCCATTTCTCTAGTAGCATATGACCTTTTTGCTACATACATTTGGGACAGGCAAATGGGGTGGGGCATACATTCCAACATTCTTCATAGAAATATCTGATTAGCAAGTCTGATCATGGGCTTATTCCCCTTCATGGGGACATTTTTGAGGCCTTTCAGATTGGCAGGAAATTTTCAGTGAGGAAAATTTGCTGTCTTTACCACATGCAGCATAAGCATGTGCTGGGTGCTCAGATGCTTATTCTGCAAGGCATTTCTGTTAGACTTGCAGTAGTCAATAATAGGTCAAAAAAATGCACAGAGAGGGAAGAAAAATGGGAGGAAAAAAAAAAAGATTAAACTTCTGAAAGTTTGGGTTTTTTTTTTCATTAACAAATAAGAAACACAGGAGAGCTTGTGCGAATACATATGAATATGGTCAGCTTCTTTTTGTGACTGCATTTTTCATCATATCTGTCATTTTTTCACAAAGCATCATTGCAGTTCACTAATCTGCATTGCTGGGATTGTGAGATACAAATAAGTACACAGGTATAAAAGGATCATTCAAACATTTTATCTCAAGGTGGGATGATTGCATTTTGGGATTGCATCCTTTATGATGTGGTGAAATTAAACTGAAGTACGTTTTCTGTAACTTGTGGTTCTTGCTGTTGCTTTGCTGTCTGTGGAAAAGGCTCTGTGTACTATACTATGACATATCCCATTATTTAATATTTTTTAATCATTGCTAATGATTTCTGTTATTTATTCAATTTCATATAAGAAAGATATATTAATTACTCCATGCCCCAAGTAAATTTAAGTGCATCACCTTTAATGTGTTCAGATCCACTGTGCTAGAGATCTCATGCTGTCTGCTCTACCAGACTCTGGGCAGAAGGACTTAAGCTTTTGTGTTGGCTTACCCTTGGTCTTGAGAAGCTTAACTCTCCCAAACTGCAGAACCCCAAACTTGTACATGGAAATTATATTTTGCCTAGGTCACAGGATGCTTATGTGGAGCTTTGAAACTCTAATATGCCAGGAGATTTTTACAGAGTCTATTGTTAATGTGTTTCTCATTCTTACTGTTTTGAAAGAATTGCATTGTTCTTGGAGTTGTTGAATAATCCTGGAATGTTTGGATGGATGGATGGAATCCAAGGGGATGAAGTTTAATAAGCCCAAGTGCCAAGTCCTGCATTTTGTCCACAAGAACTCCCTATCGTGCTATAGGCTGGGGATGGTGTGGCTGGACAGTGCCCAGGCAGAAAGGGACCTGGGGGTGCTGGTGACAGCCGGCTGGACATGAGCCAGCCCTGTGCCCTGGTGGCCAATGAGGCCAATGGCCCCTGGCCTGGATCAGGAATGGTGTGGCCAGCAGGAGCAGGGAGGTCATTCTCCCCCTGTACTCAGCACTGGTGAGGCCACACCTGGAGTGCTGTGTCCAGTTCTGGCCCCTCAGTTTGGGAAGGACATTGAGACGTTTGAGTGCATCCAGAGGAGGCAAGGAGGCTGGTGAGGGGTTTGGAACACAAACCCTGTGAGGAGTGGCTGAGGGAGCTGGGGTTGTTTGGCCTGGAGAAAAGGAGACTCAGAGGTGACCTTATGGTGATACAACTCCCTGAGAGGTGGCTGTGGTCAGGTGGGGTTGGTCTTTTTCTCCCAGCAGCAACTGATAGAATGAGAGGACACAGTCTCAAGCTGTGCCAAGGGAAATATAGGTTGGATATTAGGAAAAAAAAAATACAGAAAGGGTGATAAAATATTGGAATTGTCTGCCTGGGAATGTGGTGGAGTCACAATCCCTGTATGTGTTTAGAAAAGATTGGATGTGGCACTTGGTGCCATGATCTAGTTGAGGTATTAGGGCTGGGTTGGACTTGAGGATATTGGTCTCTTCCAACCCAGTGATTCTGTGATTCTATAATACAATCCCACTGTAATGATTGGGCCCACTGAACAGCTGTGTGACTGAGGGTGGAATAATCTTTTTATATGTACAGCAGATCTATAAGGTCTGTATCAGTCTTTTTCCTTCCTTTTAGTTTTACATTATGAATGGCAGTTGTGTTCTGGGAAAGTTCCTGTCACTTTTATTAAAATAGATCATCTGCAGAGGAGGGGTTTACAATTTACCTTGTGTGCATAAAAGAAATTATTTTTTATTTTGCCCAAGAGCTTAAATAAAATGTGCAATAGTAAAAAAAAAAAAAAGACACAGTATATGAGAAAGTTTCAGCAATTAGCTTTTTAGATTGAATAGTAGATCTGAAAAGAAGATGGTGATAGCAACTCTTTGTTCTCCCTTTTCACAGAGCTCTTAAAATCTATTTTATGCAGGTGGAATTTCAATTTTAGCTGTGATTTCCCAATATACTTCAGTAAGCCATAGCCACTATATACTTTATATATATATATATATATATATATAAAATCTGCTATACTCTGGGCATATGATCCCAATCCATATATGAAGAAAACTTTTAATCATTAATTTCCTTGAATTTACTAGAATGAGATGTGGAGCTGATCTTCAAGTCTGTCAAGCTTTACCATTTTGCTTTTAGACACTTTGAGGTCTGTATAGCTAAAGCAGGAGGGAACTGAATTTATCCAGCTGACAATGAAAGGACTGGATTGTGATACCCTTGGTCCTTTTTTTATTTGGTGATTTTCTAATGTGACTCTTTGGTGCAGCAGATAACAGAATAGAATCCCTTTAGATTAAAGATACCTTGAAGCCAGTCTATTTCATCCTGGGTAAATGCTATGCCTAAAAGACTGTCATGAAAAAAACTTACTCATAAAGACTACTAACAATCACCAGTTTATGGATATTCTTAATAGCTGACATTCTCCTGGAGATTACATCTCATCATGGTCCAGCCAGTGTTCTTACTACGGCTTTTTCAAGACTGACACCATGTTAATACTTGCTTCTGTTCTTACTGACTACTCCCATCTGGTATGGATGATCTTGTTGGGCTGTCTCTTTAATTAATGCTGAAAGAGGGTATTTTCCCTATGTGCAGAGTTGCTGCAGTGGGTTTCTGTGCTCTGTTACCCTTCAGGTACAGTTCATTTCTCATTGCCATCTGTAGAGGAAGCCTGTGAAGATTTAACCTCATCAGGATTAAATGAATCTTTGTCAAAGCCTTCACCACTCACCTTAGGTGTTCGAAAGAGTGGTCTTTTCAGTTTGTACTGGTAGAAGGTTTCAAATGGAAGAAGTATCAAATGTGCAACCAGGACTGTGGTTTTTGTGTTCCTGGGTCTCAAAACAAATTAAACACATTATTGGTTTTGGGCTTTTTCTTAATATGAAGGCATAGCTTTTTGTGGGACATTCTTAGAGCCACCAAGTTCTGTTGTCAAGCTTCTTATGCACTCAAAGCCTCAATTTTTTTAGACAGCCTATTAGACATGAATGGCCATTTTTTTTTGTTATGGACCTTAAAATAATTATGTGGAAGGTATATTCCAAATTCCTGCATTAGAGGAAGCAGATTTAGAAATTATTGTCTTTCTTATCAATACGGAAAAGATCATATATAGATTAGGAAAACAATGTTCTTAGCTGCATATTGAAATCCTGTTCCAACTCCTTTTTTATGTCCTTAGGTGTGTCTCAGTTTTACCCATTTTAGATGATTTTGTTTGTGACAGATGAGCTTCTGAGTACTTTAATTTATCTTACAAACTCTGGGACAGCAAATTATAGCATATTTTAAAGATAAGGTTTCTGGGATCTTCTTGTTGAGAGGAAAAAAAGTATGGATAACTTGTGGGAATGAGAAGTAAAGTTTTTGAACTCATAAGAAACAATTTTACTCTATAGATTAAAGATAATTTAATATACTTGACTCTTACATGGACTTGGCTGTACTGTATGTGAAGTGATTATAGCATTGCTTAAGACGTGAGATAACAAGGTGAGGGATAGCATGTTGACTAGAGATTTATTTTTTGCCAAAGCAGTGCTGTTTACCAAATCATTGGCAACATCTTATCACACTAAAACAGACATAGGCTTCTTACATTTAGTTTTGAGCGGCTGGTAAAATCCAATATGTGTACAGCACCTTTAAATGGTATTGAAACAGCTTGTCTACAGAAAAGATAAGTAGTATGGAACATTAGTGTTTTCCACACACCTTCACTTTCTGAAACAAACTGGTGTTTACTGGGAAAAAAAGCAGTTTTTCTTTATTGTTTTTGTCAGGCAAAGGGATGCAATTTGTAGAATCCCTGAAACCCTTGCCATCCCTGTAAGTTCCCAATTTAATTTTGACTTTTAGTAACTCCCTATTACTTCAATATAGTTTTTGAAATGAACAGTAGTATAAATTATCAGTTTAGATGCATAGTAAGTTAAACAATTCCAAACCCATATGCTCTCCCTGAAACCAGTTACTGTGGTCTTGACCACAGCTGTAAAACTAAATACTAAGATCTGCTTTAGGTGTGGTCTGCTTTAGGAAAAGTATTGCCAGTAGGTAAAAGCAGGTGATTCTTCCTCTCTGCTCAGCAGAGGTGAGGCCACATCTGGAGTGGTGGGTGTAGGCCAATATAACAGACATGAACATACTGGAACAAGTCCAGCAAAGAGCCATGATGGAGGGGTGGGTGCATCTTCTCAGGAGATCTGAACCTTTGTATCTTGAGAATAGAGAAGGCTTGGGAGGATATTGGAAAGTAAAGGTGAAAGAGCAGACTTCTCTCAGGGGTGTGCCCAGTGTCAGGACGCTGGGCAATACAAACTGAAGTAGGAAATTCTGGGTACATTTAAGAAATAAGATGTTACAGTGAATTTAGTTGAACACTGGAACAGGTTACACAGAGAGGTTGTGGGACTTTCCTCATTAGAGATGCTCTAAACATGTCTGGGCACAGCTCTGACCAACTTACTTGAGCTGTCCCTGCTCTGAGTCAAGTGGTGAAACTAGATGGTGTTCAGAGGTCCCTTTCCACCTCAACAGCCCTAACAAAACAGAGTGGCTTCTTCCAGATTTCCTAGTGAGAATTGCCTCAGGTCTGAGCTAATGCCTGAATCTCACCCAGGAATATATTGCCAAAAGGTATTTGACCTGAGCCAAATCACAGCTGGGATCGTTCTAATCTGGAGAGATGTTAAAAAAATACAGAAAATGTGCAGGTGTCTTTGTGATATTAAAACCTTTGAGGCACTTGGCAATCATAGAATCAGAATGGTTTTGGTTGGAAGGGATATTAAAAATCCTCCAGTTCCAACCCACCTGCTGTGGACAGGGACACCTGCCACTAGACCAAAGCTCAGAGCTTGATCCCATCTGTCCATAAACACTTCCAGGGGTTGGGTTATCAACAACTTGTCTGGGAAACCTGTTCCTGTGCCTCACCAGATTCACATTAAAGAGCTTTTCACTAATATTGAATCTAAACCTACCCTAAGTTTCAAGCCATTCCCATTGTCCTGTCACTACATGCTCTTGTAAGAAATCGCTCTCCATTTTTTGTAGACTTCTTTCAGGTTCTAGAAGGCTACAATTAGGTCACCCCTAAGCCTTCTCTTTTCCAATCTGGATAAAATTAAACTAAACTAACTGCTACTTTATCTGCCTCATGTGAGATTGATATGTTACAATTTTTTAAAATTTTCTTTTCTTTTAATATAAGTAAACGATTTGCAGTACACAGCAATTAAGGATTTTACTTAACAATTTTCTTGGTAATATGTGGCCCTAGTAAAGTCCTAAGCACTTTTGCTCTCTTTATGTGCCACTTTGTAATCACAGGTTTTGGCCTTTAGTACAGTTCTAGGTACACTGCAGTGTTTTGACATGTTACGTAAGAATTCTTGGTGCCTCATGAAATAAACATTGCAGGAAATGTAGGCGTTTAGATTTTTTTAAAAAGAATTAGGTGTTTAGATGCTATGACAACAAAGATTTAAACCTAAACAAGGCAGTTTCATGCCATTATCATTAAGGGAAAGATCTTCTGCATGCCATTAATAGATTTTTGTGAGTGTTGCTCTTTCATTTCTAATGGTAATTCTAATTATATAATATAATATATTATAAGATATAATTATATATTATATTAATACATATTAATATATAATGCTAATGTATATTGGGTGATGTCAGTAAAATATACAAATATTGTCCTCTCCCATCTGAAGAGGAAAAACAAAAAACACATCCCAGGTAATTATTTTAGGCCTATGTGTACATGCAAGAAAAAAGACCAAAACAGCTACAATGACCTCTATCCTAGGCCAACCTGTTATCTCAACAAAATAACCCAAACAAAACCTACTGGAGGATGAAGTCCTAATCATCACTACAGCTTGCCCACAAATGTCTCTTAAGAAGTAAATGCCGCAGGGTACTAGGACTAAAACATCTCTCCTAATCTGGAGAGATTTCTGGAGCAGCTCTCCTATGAAGACAGGCTGAGAGTTGGAGAAGAGAAGGCTCCAGGGAGGCCTCATTACTCAGGATTTAATGAGGGCGTATAAGGAAGATGGAGAGCAGCTCTTGACATGGGCCTGTAGTGACAGGACAAGGGGGAGTGGCTTTGACCTGAGAGTAGGTTTAAATTATATATTAGGAAGAAATTCTTCCCTGCAAGAGTGGTGAGGCACTGGAACAGGTCACAGTGTCTTCCCTGATCAATAGGATTTGCAAGTTCAACTGTTTAGTATCCACCTGTCTGTTCATTTTTTAACTGAGAAGCAAGAGGAGAAATGCATCTTTACTTGTGTTATTTTTTCCAGCCTAAACCTACAGTGAATACTTTGCTTTTTACAACTTTTTAAAAGTTGTAAATTAAAAATAGAGTAGTATCTTGGTTTATGATTTCAGTCTAGTTTTAAATCTGTATGAATGCCTGAATACACATGTTCATTTTGCCCTGTATGTATGTGATTCATCTGCTTTATCACAGAATATTATTTAGTATTAGTGACTGTGGGTAATGAAAATAATCTGAAGGTATCATCACTTGAAATTTGAAGCACAGAAAGGGTCAGTCTTATTTATTAGGTTATTGTATGGTTTTTTGTTGTTTGTTTATTAGACCATAGACAAATTAATGAAACTGAGGAAACTTAAATCACATGATATTTTTCCTATGACATATTATGAATATATTTAAAATGCCAGACATATTTTTATTTGCATACACTAACATAGTATTTCTCTCTAAGTGATACTCCTGTACAGAGTGCTAAACATTTAGTATTTTAACCAT
This sequence comes from Parus major, assembly GCF_001522545.3. Classification (NCBI taxonomy): domain Eukaryota; kingdom Metazoa; phylum Chordata; class Aves; order Passeriformes; family Paridae; genus Parus; species Parus major. The sequence continues at coordinate 93,966,862 of NC_031770.1, forward strand.
ATTCTCTCATTGCTTCAGATAATGGGTAACTATAATGTCTGGTTCAAATCACAATACATTGTGAATATTTTATGGGTTTTTTAGGTAATAATTGTATTAATTTGTGTCTTGAACAAAGTTACTTCTTAGACAACTCTGGTCTTCTTTGATCTTCAGTGTTTGCATGTGTGTGCTTTTTCTTCTTTTGAAATAAGGGATAGCAATTTGAACAAATTTGAACAAATTGATGTGCTAATACTTTTTTTCACAAGTCAGCATCCTTTTAAAAAATAATTTATGAATAGTAGTTTTTTACATATAAAAATAGTAACATGGAATTTAAATTATGGCTATCAGAACAAAATACCTAATGCCTTGATGAGCTTGTATAAAGTAAATCACTGGGATATAATCCTGTAGAGAAAATAATAATTAGAGTAAAGGAAGCAGCCAGAGGTGTTGGCAGAATTTATCTTGGTATGAGCTGTTAAGGAAATGAATTTTTTTGCAGATTATGTCAGAAACTTGTGGAAGCTGCTACATCTGGATGGCCTGGGAACATATGCAGCCCCAAGTATACTTTCATGCTCATGACTTCAGAGAGAGAAGCAGCCCCTGTCCTTTTGAGTGCAGACCATACCACCTGCATTTCTGTCACCTCAAGATGTGGGTGTCATGGTGGGTTTGCATGGTACCAGGCCTGAGAGCATGCAGAGGTGAGGGCAGTGCAGAATGCCCTACCTGCTTTACAAGCTGAACTGAAAGCTGGGGTACTTCAACCAGTGAGTCACTGCCACGGTTTCACCCCAGCCAGCAACCCACCCCCACACAGCTGCTCACTCACTCCCACACCAGCAGCATCAGGGGAGAACTGGAAAGGTAAAAGGTAGAAAATAATGGGTTTAAATAAAGACAGTTTAGTAGGGAGAGCAAAAGCCACGCACACAAGCAAAGCAAAGCAAGGGCAGGGAGGTGTTCAGCCATCACCAGGAGAGCAGGGCCCCATCATGTGCAGCAGTGCCTTGGGAAGACAAACAACATCACTCCAAGTAGCCCTTCCTCTTCTCCCTGTTTCCCTGCACTTGATAGACTAAGCATGATGCTCTGCTATCTCCTTCTGGTCACCTCAGGTCATCTGTCCCAGCTGTGTCTCCTCCCAGCCTCCCAGGCACCCCCAGCCTCCTCAGCGTGGCAGCACAGAAAGCAGAAAAGACCTTGGCTCTGTGTGACCCCTGCTCAGCAGTAATAAAAACATCTCTGTATTATCAAACCTGTGTTCAGCACAAATCCAAAACTCAGCCCAAAAACCAGCACAGTCATCCATTGCAAAGCCATTCGATAGCTCCTCTTCTGTCTTTTTACATACCCTCTCCTGATCCTTCACAGTATGTACAGGTATTTTCATGCCAGACTAATTTTCCTCACCAAATTTTTAAGATTACTGAATAGAGCCTTCTAATTGAAGCTGGCTGTGACCTTCACTACAGGGTGGCTAATATTTCCATGTAATGATGAAGTGGATTCTGTTTGTGTGATTCAAATAGTAATTTTGAAATTGAGGAGACACAGGAAGTGTTTCCATATCATTATGCAAAAGTGAAAGACAAAATTCTCTAAATAGAGAAGAGGAAGATGACAATTACTCTTTTTTCTATTTGCTACCTCCATTCTATGCATACTTCCTTTATTTCTCCTTTCTCATTTCTTCTGTCACTAACTTTTCTTATTTTCAATTAGTAGATAGCAGCACAGATTTCAGAGACAACATTAAGAAGGAAGTTATCAGGCTGCATTTTATGCTGGATCAACAGAGAAACTGCAGGACAAAATATGGTCCCAGGTGAAAGTTATTGCTGCAAAGTCAGGATTGTTTCAAGACTGCCATACTCAGAAGCAGAATTTCTTTTGGATGGCAGACATTCAAAAGCATTTCCCTGCTACTAAGAGAGTAAGCATAAGAGGTGGGAGACAATGTAAAACCACTTGTGCAGATCCTTTTGTTTTTCTTTTGAAGCAGTTTTCTTTCTCACTCTGATATAATTTATATATTGGGTCACATTTGCCTGGCATTTTCTAGTATCTAGATCAATCAGACTAAAGAACTCATTCCCTGAGAGCAGACAGCCAAACTAAAAAGAGGCTAGCATCATACTTGGCTGACACCATCTTGGGGAAACAAAAGAAAAGAAAACTTTAGGCTAGCAGATGTCTCAAAGTATCTGTTGCTATATACTTTTGTGCATACCAACTTCTATATATGTTAAGTATTTTTGTTAGAAAAGTTCAAAGGCTTTTTCAGAATATTTTCTGTCTAAGCCTAAGATCTTGTACTAAACTCTGCAATCCTTATAAGAAAAGAAGATTCAAAGTCATAAAAATACCTTTGGCAAGAAAGACCATAATGACCACCACTCTTGGGATAAGTGTTATTCAGGATAACTTTGCTGTATAATGCACAATGCTGCCTTCCCTGCAGTTCAGGCAGTTGCTGCTGTCTGCACTTTGTTTTAGAACAGGGCTATTCTTACTTATCTCTTAGTTTTTTGATTCCTGAGAAATTATTTATTTTTATTGAAATAATTTAAAATGAAAACTTAGGATTTAGACTTGTGCTGAACTCAAATGTTCTATTTTTCTCACAGCAGTTAGGTATACATCTGTCCTAAATGCAGGAAATTGCACATATCTATCTTGGTGCAGAATTTTTAAATACTTAGTTAAAAGGTATTCATCAAATATGCTTTTATTTCATAAAAACAGATAAATAGCAAGGAACCTAAATAAAATTCCTTCTTAGGCTGTGTTTTCTTAAGGACCCAAGAAAACAAAGTTTGTTACCTTGCAAGTATAAGCTGAAATCCTTCTCCCTGGCTCTTTTTGCTAATTTACTGACTCCAGACTGCAATGAAGTCTTAAAGACAACTTGCAGCTAGGAGGCATAGGAAAGAGGGATTATTGCATGGATACTTTGGGTAAAAAATACCTTAGATTGAAGTTTATGTTATCTGAGATATTAATTACCAAAAACACAGGCAAGGACGTGGGGTACAATTCTGTCTGTGAGAGAAATATTGTGAACCTGGATCTGAATGTGAGATACAAATACCTTTCAAATGTTCATCTGACTTTGGCACCCCACAGACTCCACAGGCAGTGACAGGCAGCCTTGTCAGGACATCTCAGTCACATGCTTTTATCTGACTGCAGAATTCTCATGTTTTGCGACAGTTTTAAGATTGAAGCTTACTGTATGTGCAAGGCCAGGAGCTGGAATGAATGATCCTGATGGGTCACTTCCAACTCAGCACATCCTGTGATTTTCTAGGTGTGGACTGAGATCTGTTTCTGTGCTATGAGCTAAGCACACTCCAACTCATGCTCAGGTCAAATCTTTATGACTGTCCATCTTGACTATACGGAAGTTACATTCACGTTTGTCTTTAGTAGGAGCTTCAGAGTCTGCCAGGTCAAGAAGGATGTTCAGATAAGCCCATTGCTTTCCTATGGCCCTGGCACATGCAGTACAGGTGGACCAGGAGTGTTGATGTTGATAACACTCATATTGAACCAACACAATCTACACAGCACCCTGCAATTCTCACACAACATGACAATGCAACACATCATAAGCAGAAAGCTGCTCCCCTAGGCCTGAACTGTTAAGTATTATCTCACTTGAAATATGAGAACAGAGACTGCTGAGGTGGCTGTTGACTGGTGTGAAGCACAGTTATGTATCTTTTCCCATCTTTTGTAGAAGAGTGCCCTGAGGATAAAAAGACTTGCAAAAGCTTTTCTGTCCAGTCATCTATGAGCTAATTTTTAAATGTTGCTAGAGCTGTCTTTTTCCATTTCTGCATCTCCATGTTGGATGTTATGTTAATAGAGAGTGGTACTTTGGGTTATATTAAATTTTCAGGAGTCTATTCTAGCCTCTTGTTCTATTTCTGCCCTTGTAATTTATCATAAGTGAGTAGCTTGCTGTCTGCAAGTAAGGATTGAGATTTACAGTTTTCTATGACTTGAAATGTTTTGTCTGACTCCTTTCTCCTTTTTTTGATGTACTGTACTAACATTGATGACTAAGGCAGCTTTTGAAAGAGAACTATCCCCATTATCTGCTGCACACTACATTTTCTTTTTCAATTCCTTTCCAGGTAACCCTTGCTTGCATATTTTAAAATCTCTGTGAATTTTTTTTATTAATTTCTGTGCCCATAGTTTAGCCTTCTAGGGGGGAAGAGTGGAAGGGAGACTGCCATTAAAGTTTACAAGCCTGTGAAAGAGAAATTTGCCATTAACTGAATTATATATTGTAATTACCAATATCTACCAGGTTGTCAGTGGTCACTAAGCTCAATAATCAGTGTCATAATCCTTACTGCTGCTGTTACCCTTGTTGGAAGTTACTGATGTATATTTGTGAGGTCCTGAATATTGTGTTGCCAGCTAATTTGCAGTCAAGAGATCTCAGCATTCTTAACTTGGGAAATAGCCAAAAGTTTAGTACAATGACTAAGATTTTTTGGAGACAAGCACAGTTCCAACATTTAGCCTACCAACAAGGGAGTAAAGGGATATATACTGATGGAAATGTGCTTACTGAAACACCATGGTACCACTTCCCCTGGTGTACTGGTCATTGGCAGACTTTTATCCTTTGTTGTGATATGGTAAGAAGAGCACATGTCTATCACATGCAAGCTATATCTTTGTTTTCTTACTGTCCTGTCCTGTCCATCCTTACTGTCCCCTTTCTAGCCCAATCTCATTCTGCACTTACAACAGTATTCCTTTTCCACCACTGCAGTAAGATTGCATGTATGGGTCAGATGCCTTAGCAAGCTTTTGTGTTGCTGGTACTCTGATGAACCCTATATTGGGCAGCTGCAGAGCATATTTCCCCATTATACAAGTGGTTCCATCAAACATGGAACAAATAAAACCTTATTTCATATTGAATTGTGTCTTGCATCAGCCTCATGAACTTTCTGCTAACCAGCAAAGTGTGAAATCTTATTGTAACATCTCCCTCACATGGGATTCTTATCAGGTGTCTTTCCTTTGCACAAAATCTGTGAAAGAATTCTAACTTCAAGCCAGTCACACAGTAATGTAAGGGCAGGAATGAGTGGGAATTAAAAGTTCATGTATGTGTGCTGGGAGGAATAAGGGGGATAGAGAACTTACTCATTCCTAAAGGCTGTCTTAATTTTTCTTAATTAATTTGATTAGGGAAAAAGGATAGAGGCCTTATGGGCCCTGAGAAGATCTGACTGAAAAGTTCTTAGATCAGTATTGGCTGGAAGATACAGATCTTGATAATAGCTGAGCCAGGATATTTCAAGACTTGTGTGTGTTATATACATATGAGTAAGTCTGTACTGAAAATGTAAATGAACACAAGGGAATCAGGCCAACAGTTTCTGTCTAATATAGGGCAACTTACATTATATTACTAGCAAACCAAAGAGTCTCTTGAAATGCCAACTTGGCTTTGAAACTCATTCCTGGGGAATTCAGAAGTCTGCACAGAAATAGAGAGAAAGCAACTGAAGGAAGAAAAGCAAAGAAAATAATCTGAGATTAAAGCATCTCTCCGCTTCTTACAACTTTTGTTACAGAGAAGGTGACTGACAGTTCACAGAAAAGGCATGAAACTCCTTACAGTGTTGTTCAAGACATGTTCCAGGTGATTAGTGTTGTCTATCATGGGTTTATTTCTTGCATCGCTTGAAATATGAATAATCCCGAAAAAAGTCTGCATCAGAAGGTGTATTCATTTCTACCCAGAACTATACTTTGCCAAACATTTTGATTCTTGGTGTGGAATTAAAAAAGGAATTGACTTCTTAGATACTTATTTTAAGGGCAAAATATTTTTTAAAAAATCCCAAACTTCTCAAAAGTGGAGGGAGAACATGCTTTAAAACTTCTTCTTACTGTGTGCATTCCTATAATTACTGTGTCAGTTTCTTCTTTTGGTTTGGCTTGTTTCAAGGTCTACTGCCAAGAAGGCTATTTGTGTGAACTCTCTCTTATTATTAGCACAGTGATGAAGAGGTTGACATGTTCTCTTCTCTTGCCTGAAGCTGCTACCTAGTCAGCCTGGCCTCTGTAATTTTTTCTTGTCATATATTCTTGTTCCATGTGGTTTTTACTTCTTTACTATATGACAGTCACATAGATGAAAAGCAGTCAAATGAAAACAGAGTAAAAAATCCAACTCAATCAGTAACCATAAATAATATACCTTCAAGAAGAAAACCATTACATTGGTGAGAAGTCCAGCAGACAAGAGACTGCTAAAAGGTTTGGGAGTATTTGATCAAAATCAGTAGTCAAAATCAAGTCATGTGATCATGAAGGCAGAAAATACAAATGAAATAAGGACTTATTCAAAAGGAGCTTTTTTCTGTTACAGTGCACAGTGTAATGATTTTGGGTCTCAAGACACCCAAGTTCCTAACTTTGTTCAGGAAGATATAGCAAGTACTATTACAATATCTGAAAAATATAAAAATTTATGATCAATAGTAATTGGTATAAATAGTGAGTTATAAATATAAGGAATAAATAGACAAGGGAATCTAAACATAGCAGGAGCTGCTTCCTTTAAGTTACCATTGTGAAGGCAATAGCAATGTCATAGTATAAAATTAAATATAGTTAATCTATATCTCTAATGAAAGAAATGCCAACACCACTCAAGAAAACCCTAAGATTTGAAAATCCAAAATATGATGAACAAAATTAGTATTTAATAACTATTAATTTACATATTTTATAAAGGGGGGATAGACTCATGTGTCAGAATAACAAAGTGCTCTCCAGTACACTTGTTTAAAAGGCCATAGGAAAGCAATAATAGAAGTAATATTCAAGTCCTGAAACCCAAGATAGCTTTGCCCAGAAGCTTGTTAAGATTCAGTAGATTCCCGTTTTAGACCCAAGAGTCCTGGTGAGCAACAGCTTTAAAATGAACCAATAGTGTTCCCTGGGATATAAGAGGGCCAAGACCATCTTTGGGTGTCTTTGACTTTTGGCAAGAGCTGAGCAGGTGGGTTGAGGACGTCCATCCTTTAAAAGGCTAAAGGAAGATCGAGTGGCTGCCTGTAGCTGTATATTGGGAGGTTAGAGAGAAGGTGCAGCCAGACTTCTCAGTCAGACACAGAGAATGGGAGGTTGAGCACAAGAAATTCCAGTGCAGTGTAAGGAAAAAATTATTTCTATGAGAGTGGTCAAACATTGAAAAGTTGTCTGGGCAGGGAGTAGGATGTCCATCCTTGAAGCTGCACAAAATGGAACATGGCTCTGAACCAGCTGTTCTTACAAGGACTTCATTGGGTACATGAGCTTTGGATGTTCCATTTAAACCGGTGTGATTCCATGCTTCTATTGTTAAAGGAAACTAATTAAAAAAAAATAAATTGTTATGAGAGGTGTTTATAATTATCAAAGAACCCCCCAGTTAGGAATTAATCTGGGCTTCATGTGGTTTACCCAGTTACATATTGGTTAGTTAGCCACACTGGAATCCCAAGCAAAAAGTAATAGCTGTGAATGGAAACAGTGAACCAGCAGCAAATCAATAGTGTCAGAAACAATGAAGGCTTGAAAATCAAGCCTTGGAGACCTGTGAGATCTAATGTCTAATAAAAGTAGGCCTGCTGGGTGCTTTAAAAAGTCTTTTTTCTTTTTATACCATTTAAAAAAAACAACCTAGAAACATGAAATCTTTGAAATCTCTTTCACCTTGTCAAATTTGTTTGAAATTGCTGGTCAGCTCATGGTTTGTTTCATGAGGCTGATCATCAAGAAAGTGAATACAGAGACAGTGTCTTATTTTTGTAGGAAGCCAGGCTAAAAATAAAAGGATAAAAATCTAATTAGGACAGGCAACTTAATATTATGGAAAGAAGTCTTGTCAAGGAAACATGGTTTCATTCACTCATATCATTAGAAATGGAATTCATGAAACTAAAAGCAAAGAACAAAAGTATTTAGATGCTTTATTAGTCACTTATAACACCTTGACTGCCAAAAATATGATTATGAAGTACCAGTAAAGAGATTTTTAGAGGGATTAAGAACTGCATTGCTGAAAGGAGCTTGAAAATAAGCTGTCAGTGGGGAGTCACAGCTGCATAGAAGCTCATCTAGTAGGGTTCCTTAGTATTAACTTGTTTCAGTCAATGACTGAAGGTGAATTTAAAATCACTGATAACAAACTTAGGCAATTCAAATAAAAGCAGAGCATTCATTTTCACCATTAGGAAGTGTAGTCCCCTGTGGAACAAACTAAGGGAAGCAGTAATGCTCTAATCCCCTGATGACTTCAAATCAAAGGAAAAAAAGATGCTGCTAGGTTGCTTTGTTTGCTAAGGCTGTTGACTTATTTCAGATAGGGTGAGTGAGTAGCATGCTACAGTCTTTTCCCTCCAAGAACTGAAATCAGACTATTGAATGGATCTTTCCAAGCAGGAAATTCTAGTCTTTGAAAACAGTGACAGAAAATGTCATTGATGAGACCAAAAAGATAAAAACTGAAAGAGAAAAAGTATTAGGGAAACAAAAAAACCAACAAAAACTGGGATTAAAGCCAAGATAACTATTTTGCATTAGTAAAACAAATATTCTTAAAATGCATCTTCAGCTAGGACTGGACTTGTTGGATAGTAGCAAAAGGTTCTTCCTCCAGCGGGTGGTTGGGCACTGGAGCAGGCTCCCCAGGGAAGTGGTCACAGCACCAAGCCTGGCAGAGCTCAAGGAGTGTTTGAACAATGCTCTCAAGCACATGGTGTGACTCTTGGGGTGTCCTGTGCAGGGCAGGGAGTTGGACTCTATGATCCTTGTGGGTGTCTTCCAATTCAGCATATTCTGTGATTCTATGAAGCTTGAAAAATGCAATAAACTCATTCTTAGATTTGGCTATCAGAAACAGAAAACTCAGGCAGCCAAGAAATCCCATCTGCATGTAAATTATTATGCACTGGTTTTATGAAGTAGTTCAGGCTTTTCAGTAGGTTCCTGACAAATGTTTCTTCCAGTAGCAAACAAAGTTGTTAAGGTACCTTTCAAAATAGAGTGACTGTAAAAATGACAGCATGTTGCAAATGCCTGTCTGGCTACACACGTAGTATCTCTCCCCATCCACCCCCCCCCATCTCCTTACTAGAATTCTTGAAAAAGCCAAGCAATGAAAATAGAAATGTGTTCGTTGGATTGTGTAATAGGGGTTCCAAACAGGAGTGTACAATGAAACCTCTGCATACAGATTACAAGTTTATTGCTCCTCTGTGCACTTACAGCCATTTTTAGCTTCACACACTTGTACATGTATTACTTTCAGAAAGAACTGTGTTGAAAGTTTAAAGAACTTTCTCACTATTACGGTGTTGTTTTGCTCCTTGTAACACTAATTGTAAGTCTGCTTAAGCTTTTCCCAGCTGCTTCACTTCCTATTTTTTGGTAGGAGTCCAGTTTTCTTCTTTGAAAAAACACTACCAAATCCTAACCATTTATTTAACCTTTTGTGATGCCTTTTTGCTTATTAAAAGCTGTGTTCCAACTTAGACCAATTCTATATCCAGTGTTCAGTAACTATTCTTGCACACATGATTGGTGTCTTATGTCCAGGTGTCCAGAGTACTAGCCTGCTTTGAGTGTGCCTGACAGCCTGCCCATCAAACTGAGGCCACAGAGCTCAAGTGTCTGAAGCTACACATCCTATAGGGAGACACTGGCAGAGCTTCCTATTTCCCTATGAAAACTGGTGTCTCTTCTGTTTTGTTTTGTTTTTTTGGGGTTTTTTTGTGCCTTTTCTTTTACCTTCTATTGCTATTAGATCTTGTATGCTAGCAGCATATGTGCTTATGTCTTCTCTTTCTCCTGAATCTTGCACTGTCTTGCCAAATTATTCTGTGGACCAGGCGTCAGCTACATAATTTTTTTGCAAGAATAATCCCCATCCAAAGCACATACTTCTGTAAACCTCATCAGAAATCTTGGGTTTTTACTCTGCACTTCTTGAAACTGTTATGCTTTTCTTTAGGGATCTTGAACAGACTCTGTAAGAGCTTTTGGGTATATCCCAGTGAAAATGGATGAAAGTAAAATGGGCTTAAACAAAAATTATCACCAAGAGCAATTTCTACATTTTTATTTTTAAAATACATAAATAGATAATAATAGATAATAAATAAATGTATAGATAAGTATATGTGGAACTTTTTGCTGTTGCAGTCTGCTTTAATTGCAATTCAGTCTTAATTGTACAAGGTGTTTGGCAGAATCCTACCATAAAGGTGTCACTGCTCCAATTGTGCTCTGGTCAGTTTTCTAAATCTAACCACTTGGATCCAGAGCTAGGATCCCATTCTCTCTTGGGGCATACTTTCATATATTCTCTCCACTCACACTCCTCTTTGCAGTTTCTGATTCCTGGCTGAGCAGTGATTCTCTGCAAGTCAGTTCATGCCAGGACAGATGCTCCCACTTCCTCCAGGTTCAGTGGGACTTGCAATCACAAGCAATGAGCTGATACATATATCAAAAACATATATTGCAAAACATCTCTGCCAAACCTACATTTCTGTGGGAATGGTTGTGTCTTGGTCTATTTTGCACCACACTCAGAACTGCCAGTGTTTAATATGTAATGTCTTTCAAACACACCAAGCTGTATGCAACAAGCAGTGCTAGAGCAACTAGAGTGCTAGTAACTCAGAGCTTTCTTATGCATCTGTGAAGTGATGTCAAAGACCCAATGATGATTCTAAATCCACCTCTTACTCTCACTTAAACACTTAAATATACCTAAATATAGTCTAGACTGTCTTTTATACAAATAGAATGGCAAATATCAGGAGGGGTTTTCTTCCATTTTCAGGTAGTGCGAACATTTTTACATGAATATAGATCAAATCTCTTTACTCAAGCAGCAGTATTTCTGAGTAAACACTTCCCTAAGTTGCTTTAAAATCATGTCTAGGAAATTGTTTTCAGGTTCATCTATTGAGATGAGACTGATTGAGTCCAAGTAGAGGGCTTCAAGCTGTGATCTTTGCAAGGAAGTTAAGCATGGAATTATTGACACAAGTAAATAAGGGCTGGAACAAAAAAGAAGATGCTTGTAGTGCAAATGAGCTATAAACCAAATGTAAATGCTAAAGTTGTGGTCAGGACCTTTACCTGGCTACAGTATGCACAAGACAAGCCAACAATAATCAAGTATTTGGTACTCGGATCTGAGATGTGTATTTTATAAAAGAAGAGTCGTAGAGGTCCTCCTTCAGACTCACACTACTGGATACTGAAAGTTTACAATGCTGCTGCTTTAAAAATTGCCTGAATAGCCTGAGAACTCTATGTAGAGTTAAGTTTGTGGTTAAAGAGGCCAAAAGATCCTGGTAAGTTAGAAAGACTTTTGAAGGAAACTATCACAAATTATTACAACTTCCTTCTATCATACCTTTGCCTGTGTTCTTTAACATTTGGCATTATTCATGTCATCAAGCCTTCTACTTCCACATTTCCCATCTCAAATACTTTTCTCTTCAGTTTTGACTGTAATATTTTAGTTATGGAACATTTATTTCTGTACAGCATTCTCCATCTTTATAGTTCAGCCTAAAGTGTATTCATCATTACTTATATCAAGCATTTTGTCCATCATTTTGATGACTTTGAGGTGCACAGCAGTATATTATTTTGGGTGAAGCCGCAATCCTCTCTATTAAAAAAAAAAAAAAAAAAGTAGATTCCGTACACATTTATGTCTATTCACTAAATAACTTGGTGTCCACATTCTTAAATCTTCTCACCTTTAATTAGAGGAATCAAAATCCATTTCCTGGACCTTGCTACCTAGTTAAACACTAAGTATTTACCTTGAAGATTGCTCAAACTAATACATTTCTGCTATAGGAATTCTTAAGTATCTCCATCTTTATGTGTCACTAGTGGAAGCATTGGGAAATATTTCTTTCCCATTAGTCTTATAAGCAAACCAGGGTTCTCAGACTCCTGCTATTTCTTTCACATGCAGTACTCTCTAAGAATCTTAATTACATTATGCTAAACTGTGTTTCATCTTTTCAAGTGAAATGATGCTCCATTTGTTCAAATGCTGCATATGCAATCAGTCATGGTGTGGACACCCCTGCTGTAAAAAGACATGTAAGTAGAGCTAAGCTAAGTTGCATTGTCCTTGCCTCAACAGCACTCAGATAATAACTGAAATGATCAGTTAATGGTGCTGGGGAAGTGCCTTAGAAATGTCATCCCTCTAGTTATGCTGTCTTCAGCAACTTCAGAACAGGTCCTTGGTGCCACAGAAAGACACGTGAGAATCTTAAATTACTGACTAACTATATAGTAAGAAGCATGCAAAATTCAAAGTTACTAAAGTTAACACATGGCATAAAACCAAAACTTCAGGACATGAGAAATGAGGATGGCAACACTTCAGAAATAAAAGCATGTCAGAAAGAAGCTCCAGAGTCATGATGAAAAGTTCAGTGAAAAGACCAACATGATGTTCAGGACTAGTCAAACAATAATACAGAAAGATAGGAGTTCTTAGGAAAAGAAGAGGCAACAGATAAAATATGCTATGCCACTATTTAGTTGATAACATGTCTCTTAAATGCTGTCCTAGCCTCAAAATGCATACCATAGAACTTGGAAAGTCTTAGAGAAGGTGAAGTGAATTAGGAGGAGGCTGGAAGGAAAACTAAATAAAACTTGTAAAAGAGACAGCTGAATGGGAAAAAATAAGTGTTAATTGTCACGAGAGCTATGGAAAAGATAACGAGGGACCAGTTTCCATTTTTCTCTTAGAAATAAGCAGAGGGGAAACAAGACACTGCAAAGCAGTATTATAGCTACACAAAACACAATAATTTTCTGTATTTTTAGTAGTGGAACTCATTCACTTAAAAGAGGAGTGAGTAATAGAAAAATATATGGAAAGCTTCTCATAGTCTTTCCCGAGGTATCCACTGTGGTCAATACTGAAAACATGGTATAGAGCTGAAAAGAAATTGTTTTAATGTTTGCTTTTTTAGTGATATTTCGAAGCACAGGCACAGTCCATAGGAGTAAAAAGACCACAACTTCTAAGCTATTAAGAATACAGTGAGGAGGTTGTGCCTCTGCCTTTGCTTCCTGGAGTAACTGGATCACAAATTAGCTCACAGTCGATGCCTGTCTTGCTGAAGAAAAAGGAGCAGCTGACAGGATCAGAATTTTTGTGCAGGTACAAATGATGAGAAACAGCATTTCTTTCCCATGTTGTTTTCAGCATCTTGTCAAAACTGAAAAAGTAATAATCACAGGGTCACTTCTGATGGCCTTTCTCATGTTTTACTTCACTGGTTATAGCTGACCAAGAACTGAAAGGGGGTGGACATTGCAATACTAAGGATGACAGCCCCCTAAGGGGAAAATAGAACTTAAAGTGAACTAAATGTGAGAGAATGCATGCGCAAGCGGTGCCTGGCAGCAGGGCATCAGGGAACAAAAGCACTCAGTGTGCAAATCGATGCTGTCTGTAGGGAAACATCCTGCTTTCCTCCAGGCTCACAACTGTGCTGCATTGCTGATGACGTGAACAGCTGCTTTCCTCGGGCATCGGTACTTTTGGTAATCTTAGAGCGCTGTTACCGTGTGCTGCATTTATACTTCCTCTGCCATTGGAAGTACTGCTTTCTTTTTTAGAGAGAAACTCATAGTTCTTATTTAATTCTCACTCTGAGCACAACAGCTGAGTTGCTAATGTCTGGAAAAGCATTGCCCAGAATTAATATGATTGCATTCATACCATTTCCTACCATCTTCTTGTCAGCCCTTATAAACTTAAGTTATACTTATTTTGGACTGACCTTTTCTCTAATTGGACAGCAGAGCACAGAGGAATAGCTAGGTGCTAGGATAATGCCTTATGGTAAGGAGGGAAAAAAGGGTTAGTCTTCTATAAGAAGAGTCATTTCTTGGAGCAGACATATAGCCAAGACCTTGGCCATCTTGCAGCAACACAGGTTCTGCTTTTGTGTGCAATTTAAATTATTTTAAGAAATGTATGTATTTCTCTATCAAAACATTGATTGAGGAGATTTTTTCTCTGTGTTAAAATATTGTCTGTTTTTATTTTGGATTGATTTAAAAACTGGCAGCTTAAACTTTGCTAGTGGTCATATTCCCTTATGGAGGTTGGAATCTCTGGAGTAGACCAGTAGGGTGATTCCACTCCCACTGATGATCTTCAGAAAATAGTGCAGAAAACATGCCAGAAACCCCAGTCTGCAAATGTAAAGTAGTCTTAATTCTAATCCTTTTAAATTAGACTTTGGTTTAGATCTTGAAATATAGGATTTTATATTATCTCCTTCTTTTTTTAATATTTATTTGAAAGGTAACAAGCTGATTCCTCTCATGTGAAGCCTCAGCTCTCTTTTGTGGCCTATTCAAATGCTCAGCCATCTCTTTCCTAAGATTCACGCAGATCAATAGGGTTCAGAAGTTGGACACATTGCCCATTTGTACAATTTTCAGTACAGGATGGCAGGCACCAATTCAAATCAATGATTTCTGTGGGAGCTGCAGTACATGCTGGATGTGCCTCTGCTGGAGGTATTTTGGTGCTTGTTTAGGAGTTATTGGTCCCTGACAGGTATCTATGCTGCTGAAGCAAGGGTTTCTACCCAATATGTTTTATAAAATTCAGGGAGCTTAATGTATCACTGTACTTTGCTGTGGGGTGAGCAAATAGGTCATGGTCATACTGAGGAAAAGGCAATGTTTATCCCTCTCTGACCCCAGAGAGAACTCAGGGCACTCACACCACCAGCTACAGCCTAGGAGGGATTTGCCTCAGCCCCACAGCATGCAGTTATCTGTGGCAGAGGAATACAGGGCAGCTGCAGAAACAGCCAGGTACAGCTTTTTGTTACCAGAAGTATAGGGTGCTATAAATATAAATATAAATATAAATATAAATATAAATATAAATATAAATATAAATATAAATATAAATATAAATATAAATATAAATATAAATATAAATATAAATATGTATATACACACACACTAGTATATAGTACAGATGGGGCCGAACAGCATATATTGCTTTCACCTGGAATCTTCATGTAAATGAAAAAGCTCCACATCTGTTCCTTATGCATCTGTGTAAAATTTTAGTAGCACTTTTAAGAGCAGAGCTCTGGGATGTGTTTCAGCACTGCAGCCCATTAGTCAAGCAGGAAAATCACATAACCTTTACATTCCTGCTTCATATCTGACATCCAGGAAAAATATCACAGTCACAACTAGTTGGAGTCAGTCTGTTTAATTAATGCCACTATCCTTGTCAGTACTTTCTATGCAAAGAAAATCCAACCAAAAAAACCCCCAAAGAACTTAAAGCAAAGTAAGGTATCTTTGGAACTTTCTGAAAGGATTTCCTACCAAAACATGGATAAAGAGCAAGTCACAGGAGACCTATAGCCCATAGGCACAACTCAGGTTCAAAGAGATCAGCATGACACCTTGGCTACTCAGCTCTTCTCATAGCTGCCTGCCAACCTTTTTCATGTGTTTACAAAGTACATTTTGCTTTGTGTAGACCTGAGTATGAAATTCTAAATTTTATTGCACCTTGTGTTTTTGATTATCAGCATTAGTTGCCAAAAAAACAACTTGGGCCTTGCATAATCTTGTTACTTTCAGCAACAGGGATAATTAGAATCACAGACCAAAACCTAGTGCACAGAAGGAATTGCACTGGGTACTTTCACTATGAACAGGGATTTCTGTCACAGAGATATTTTTTTTCAAAATAATTCATACCTCATTCCTCATGACATATAGCAAATATCAAGTCAATCCAAGTAAATGCCTGGATTTTAGAAGACATACAACAGCTACACAGTATAAGTACAGCAGAAATATTGCTGAAGCACTCTAAATCTGGCTGTGTATTTACTGGCATCTTTCCTTTTCATGGTTAAATAAGAAGCATAAACTTTTCAAAAAGCACCATCCTCACAATGTTTATTTGCCCTGTTTATAGTCAGGTGATAAAGAGAGACAAGAGAGTCAGGAAATAATAGAATATTACATAACATTAGCTAAAGGCAAGAAATAGGTGCTGCTCCTGTGGAACTCTATATATTGCATTGTTACAAGAGTAAGTGTTCTTGTAGAAGCTTGTGCTGGTACTTGACTTCACCCAGAGACAATTCTTGCCTCTTTCAAATAGTAGCATACATTATAGTCCCCTTTTTCTTTATACTGACATGAACTGTAGTATTCTTCTGAGACACTGAAATGTGACGAGTTTTTTGGTGTCTATTGAACTGGCTGCATTTGTTCAAGTCTGACATAATAAAAATGTTAGTAAAAAGAGAGTTCTTGCCTTGAATGACTTTTATTCAAGTACAGAATAAGAGGCTGTTTGATAACCCCGCTTCTGTTTGGAACAAAAGCAAAATAAAATCAGATCTTTATGATCAGATACTCTTAGACTTTTTTAAATTTTTTTTTATTTATGCTGATTGAAGACTTCACTGGGTCACTTTTCTACTTTTTTAAACATATATAGTAGACACCTAAACAAATAATGTTGCTCAGAATCTTGGATTTAAGGTCAGTGCACTCTCCATTAGACTACCTAAGGTGAAATTCAAGGCAAAATGCAGACCTGTCTAGCCCAATTTAGATGTTCTCTGTTTCTGTGCTCCAAAAGATAGGCAAAGCTGTGTGTGAAACAAATAAATTATTTATTCTTTTCAGAATATTAACTTTTCTCCAAATGCAGGGAGAGAAGATTGACTTCTAAGGAGAAGGATAAGGAGCTCAGACTGGTTCTAGTATCCTACCTAGAAAAGCTGTCAGCAGATTACCATGTTTTCATGGCAGGTAAGAATATTGCATAGTACCATCCAAAGTATTTGCCACTGGCTCACTCATAATCCTAACAGAAGAAAATTTTCTGACTATAGGTGAACTACAAGTTAAGTCTTTCATTGGCATCACATTCATTTAGAAAAATCATGATGAATATTGAATTAGTAATTAGAGTAAGAGCTTTTATTCTGGTTCTTCTGCCTTCTCAATTGCAGGAGCAATTTATGACTCATTAGATGTTACCCTTATTTGATTAAACTGCAGCCTTTCTTGACCTAACAGCATTTAAGGCACCAAGTTAGAACACTGAATATCACTGGCTGTGTTGGATGTGATTTGAGACTTCTTTAAATATTAGACACGGGTTTCTTTCATTTAGGTGCACAATTAGCCTTGACATGGAGATTTTTTCAAACCATTTGAAATGTGATTACTTGAACTACAAGGTAGCCTTAAACATGATGATTTAAACATGATGAAAAAAAAATTTGTCTTTGTGAACGTTTAAGGGACAAAAAGTAGAATTTAAAATAAAAATATTTTTTTAAAAATAAAGATGTTAACACTAGAGTATAACATTTATTAAATTATATGTTGAGGCTAGACGACTGTTAAAAATTTCCACATGGGTTATATTTTCAGAGAAGTTTCTCATTCCAGTATTCACCATTTCCTTCCATTATTAACATTTTGGTTTAGAACTGCCATGGTTCAGAGATGACTTTGTCTAAACTTCTGAAATAAAAAAAATTTTGTACTTTTCCAACTTCATCATTAGCTAAAATCATCCTTGTCTGCAAAAAGAACAGACTCAGTTTGTTATGGTTTGTCATAGTTAACGGTCAAGATAATGCATAAGGACTAGTGAGGGAGATTATAATGTAATTATAATTGTAAATTAGAATACTGAGAAACACAGTAGGCTCCAAGGTACATGAGCCATTTTCAAAGCTGACCTCCTGCCTGACACCCTCAAATGCTTGTTCCTAAGTATTGAAAGTCTTTGGAGCACTTGTTTATTTCCCCTGACATTCATTTTATCTTCACTGGCTCACTCTTTTTCCTTTCCAATATTCAAAATAAGCTCAGTGATACAAATCATTCTAACAAAGTTATGCACGAAGCAAAAGAATTGACAATCCAATGCTTGGGCATCATTTGCCATTTATTTCAACAGTTTATCTTCAGTGTCAGAATACTTTGGGGAAAAGGAGATGCACAATACAGCCTTGATTATAAGAAATGTATCCATAACCAAAAGATGGAATTGTATTTATTCAAGCTGTTATTTTTAGTATGGATGTTTGTGTTTCTAAAAAAATGATGAATGATTCAATAAAGCATGACATGCAACAGTTCAAAATAGTTCTGTGAATTAAAAATTTAAAATAGTACTAAAATAAAATGTTACCTCCCCCCTTAATCCTCATTCTCCAGATATGTTTAAACCAAAATAAAACTGCTTTTAGATTTTTTTCAGGAGGATTTTTGTGATGAAGTGTAGGTTTAGAAGAAGGGCAATAAATGGCAAATTCTTCCAACCCCAGACACTTATGGGAGTACCTTGATATTCTTTAATAGATCCTCTCAACTCCACTGACATTAAAATGAACATGGTAATCCCCTCCACACCCCTCCTCAACAATTGTCCCTCTTTTTTTTCCCCATAGTGCCTATGGGATAGAACTTATGGTGAGTATGTACTCACCTTTTCTTCACAATTAGCATTTCATTTTTTCTGCACTGATCTGTTCAAATGTCTAAACACAAATGGAGATCCTCCTTCTATTTTTAATTCAGCTACACAATTGTAACCTGATGGAAATTTTATTTTCTGTAGTGAGTATGTAACTTTAACAAGAGTTTTGGTTGTTTTTTTTCAAAACTGCTAAAATACACAATCTGAGGATGGAGTATTCTTTTTAATATATAAATAACTGATAAAAGTTTAAGGAAACTCCATTGTGCTAACACACACAACCAGGAACCACTGTTTATAAGTTCACTTTTCATTAAAAAAAATCCTTAAAGCAAATTTTCTTTTATCAGACAAAGAAGTTCTCTTTTTTTACCTTTTTTTTTTTTTTTTTTCTTTTTTTTTTTTTAGTGTGTGGATACTTTTTTCTCTTTTTGTGATAGTGTTAAATGTAAAGTCAGGTTTTGTGTTTAATTGTAAATGAGTTATGTTAAGCAAACTAAAAGGACAACTTAAACACATAAGAGACTGCAGATAGATATGCTCTTATTTATTTTCCCAGATATTTTGTGGCTTCATTATATCTCTTGAATTCTTTCGGTTTGTGACAAAGAATCTGCACCTGTCAGACACAAAATAATTTCATGCTGCAGTGTTTTGTTATGGTTTTTCTCTCCAGTGGAAGTCCCTTTGTTTATTTGATGCACTGTTGGGAGAGTATGAAGGGGTTGCTATTTGTATTCTGAAGGCTTGTTTGGGTACAGTTTGTAACTATAATGATTGATACCTCTGGAGGAGTTTAAAATAATGACAGTCCACCCTAGATACCTTGCAACTTCTGGTTTTTGAGGCACTTTCATATGAAGTTCCTCTGGGATCTCTGGAATGTTTGGTATCGATCAGCCTTCAGTCATCCATTCAGTGAGTCAAAATGAAAATGGGCTGCAGCTGTGGAAACTTGCCCATGTTTGGAAAATATAAGAGAGATTTTTCTGTCCTTCCAGTCATGTAACTGTAATGACCTAAAAGGAACCATCACTGCCTCCACAGTATTGGCTTGTTTTGATAAGCTGCAATTTTTTGTATGATGTCTTTAGGCAGAAAAGGTGAATCAACTGACTTAATACTGCACTTAGTATCTATTCTGCTATAGAAGGTGGATGGGGAGGTTTGACTCTAGAAATCAGACAAGAAGGCATTCATTTAACTGTAGTAACAGAGGGGTAATATCACATCAGGCTCCCCTGATTTTCCTAGTTTCTCTAAAACCTATTAAATGTTTGAGGTATTTTATGGCATCAGAAGTTAAACCCACGCATTGGGATGAAAGTCTGCAACATTTTATTTTTCTTATTACAACACATAGTTAAAACCTCTGAAATCTGTCAGTAAAAGAAAGCACAAAATAAAAGAAACAGGAATCATTGGAAAAGTACAGTGCATTGGAGGCAGTGCTTTAAAAAAACTAACACACAAACCAGCATACAGCAGGGACTAGAACAAATCGCTATGTGGTAACAGAAGAATTATATAATGACTTCCAGGGAGTAAACTCTAAGACATATTTTAAATTTATTAATTTAGATATGTTAACTGGACCTTTAAAAAGTATATATTCATGTACTTCTGCAGAACAGAAATACATTCAATCCTCTGTCTTTCTTTTAATGGTTTTATTAAAAAAATATAAAAATGTGTTGAAGCAAAAAAGAATTTCAAAGTAATATATTCTACATACAGCTTCAACTGGTTTTGTGGTAGAATTTTTGTTTAATTTCCTCTTTTACTCTGAAGGAAATATCTGATTTATTCTATTCATGTCCTAGCAATTGAGTCCAACCAGAATCTGTAAACAGCAGTGAAATATTCTGTGTATATGTAATTGGATAAGTCTGGCAAACCTCCCTCTTCAAATAATGGTCATATTAAATATTGAGAAAGATAAACTTTCCACTTTCATCTTTCACTTTCAGCAGTTGTAATTGCATAATGTGTAGCCAGCATGAACAGAAAAGGTGCATTGCAGGTATTTACCTTTGCTCTTCCCAAGTTCATGTTGGGAGGTTTTGGCTAAAAAATGTTATGCTTCCATGAATGCCTCTAGAAAAACAAAACAAAACAAAACAAAACAAAACAAACAAAACAAAAACAACCAAAAACCCCAAACAAAAAAAATCCACAACAAAAACAAGAACAAAAAACAACAACAACAACAACAACAAATAATTTTAGCTGTTAGAAACATTCTTTTAACCTCTTCCTTATTGCCTTCAGTCATAAAATATCCCTAGATAGCAGACCATTCCTCTTACCTGTACTCCTCAAAATCATTGTTTCTCTTATCTTCATGCTCCTTATGGCAGCAATACCCATTCACATCTCAATCTTTTGCTTTCCTGGTGATACAGTACATTCTATTTTTTGTGTCTTCCTCTTCTTCTACTCTGTGATTAGGAATGAATATGTAGTAATGCAGATAAAATAAGTTCCATATCAAAGTTTCCAGTAAAATGGAGTGTCTTCAAGAAAATAATGGCATGTTGTTCATTGAAAGAACCTGCCAATCTTGTCCCATTTAATTGTTAAAATATTATTTTGATGTTTAAGTTCATAGTTAACCCAGTGCATTATATTTTATATTTTAAATGTTAAAATCTTTCAGTTGCCATATTTTAAACAGAAAGAAGCTGCTCACTCAAATATTTTCATAGATATATGAATTTCTGGGAGATTCTAGCTGTAACTTTTCTCCTCTGTAGTTAATGAGTGTTTTCTAATTTTACTTGAAATAAAATATGCTAGAATATCATGGCAGATGTGTGGGAAACTTCAGGAAACTTCCAAAGTAAAACCCACAGAAAGCCTTAATTACTGATTACTTTTTTCCTGGGTTTCAAGCATTTTCTCCTGTTGACTCAATATTTTATATTCACATAAATACCTGAAAAGAAAAGCAGAAGTAGCCAGCCTCTGAATGCTGAGGGTACAAAAAAAATTTACCTGTTCAAAGCAAATTATTAAATATTAAATAAATTATAAATAAAATAAATAATTATTAAATTATTATCCTTTGTTTCAGGAGCTTACTTGCGATATTCTTGATAAGATATAATACATTTGGTTCTCCTTTTTCTTATTCCAACTTCTTAAATCCTTATAGAAATGCTACTGTCCAGAAGAATAAATGATTAAAAAGGGCTTTGACCTGACATGGCTCAGCAATCCTTATGGTTGAATTGCTATTACATGTATTTTTTGAAGATATGTATTTAATTTTTAATATTTAAATCCTAAGATGAATTCCCAAGACATTATTAATAAGGAGCTGTGCTCAGGTGCTGGTTCATACAACTAGACAATATATCATATGATTTCTTTTCACCCCAAGTTTTGCCTGCTTTCCACTTCTGAATGCAAAAAAACCCCAAAACCTCTCTGTTAATTGCTTAAATGTGAATGATTTGGAATATTTAAAAAAAAAAATTATAAATCAAGAAATCAAATTTCTTCAGGGTCAGGATAGGAGCAATATGGTCATTGTACTTATAATATCCTCAGCCGTTACTCATTCATCTTCTGTCACTACAAATATGTTACTTAAGTGTTTTGGTAGAAAAGCACACCCCAAAGATGAAATTCCCAGATTACTGCTCTCATGTGGGGTTAACACAAATTAGCTCCAACTATTAATTTTGCAGGAGAAGAGTGAATTTTATGTTACTTATCCACTTACTTGCTATGAGAAATTGGAGAAAGACTCCTTTTCAAACTGCAGAGATCTGTAGATTTGGTAACAGCCTGGAATTTTTCAAACAGTCAGCATTCTAACAGACTCCCTGAGCTTAATCATATACTGTCTACTTTTTCCTTGATTTCATTATGCTTTATATCAGTGAGACAGAATCTTAGCATATTGCTACACCAAGCACATTCAAAGTATATCATCTATCAAATGAAGAAAAATATAATTAATTGAAGTAAGAGAGTTTGGTTGTGTAAGTTTAAAATAGGTATAATGTCTATATAGATATCAGCAATTTTCCCCATGTTTTTTAAGAGATCAAGTTTTCAAAGAAATTAATCTAATATGATGGATGCATTCCATGTTTCAAAAGGTAAATTGGATGTTTTTAAAGTAAAAAATGGACAAAGTCCACAGAGAAACACAAAGGGATTGTATCTCTTTGCTTCCAGACCATAATTCGGTAAATCTCTATTGATATTGATTCCTCTGTCACTTTGTGTGACAGCCAAGTGCCTCTTTATATTACTGCCATAAGAAAAAAAAGAGCTTGGTAATGTTGTGGTGTCTGTGTACTCAATATGTTCCTCTCTGAGTGAACTACTCAGCAATTAAACATTCCCTTTAATCAGAGTAAAACAAGTTCTGTTTTTAAATAGATTTCAGTAAGAAAAACATTGTTCTTTTCCCTACAATCCATCTTGAATACAGCAGCAGCCTTTGCAGCTGCCTCTCCTGGTTTCTTTGAGAAAGAGAGGATATTCTGCCACAAATATATAACTTATTTTAATTAAAATCAAGCCAACTGAGATCAGGGCCACCTTTTTCAAAACAGTTAAAATGTTAGAACATGTCAAGGTATTTTTTTACAATAAGGTTTACTTGTTCTGCTGAATAAGAAACCACACTCAAAATTTTACTTTCAGGCTGTTGTGCTTAGAGAAAAAAAATCTAAACTATAAAAATATTTCTGCATAAAATGATTCTTTATTATCAAAATATGGGTTCAGAGCCTTTGCTTCCTTACCAATATTCCTTGCAAAAGAATAAAAAAAATTTGGTCCATTTATAAAACTTTGAAAAAAAATTGTGTTTTCAGATTCTCCTCTTTCTTCTCTTCACCAGTTCAGCTTGGGAATAGTTTAGGTGGTAAGTCCTTGTTTCTTTCCAGTTCTTTCTTAACAAAAAATCTTTGGAGTTATGTCAGCACAGAACTAAAGTGAGACAGCAGTAAATTAGACCCAGCAGAAATGGATGTTTAGACATCTGAGCTGAAGATCACAGGGAAAGGAACATTGAGCAGACATTGAACTCACCAAAGAAGGAACAAAATAAAACCTCCTAAGTCAGACCACACGACTGTGGGACTTCACTAATTGCTCATAACAAGTGTACAAAGGAAGCACTTGAAAGGAACTTCTTTGTATCAAATATTCTCACAGTAGCTTATAAAGAAAATGGAGCAGAGGATCACTGACACTATGTCATGAATATTGTCTTTCAAGATCATAAGTTTGATCAGTTCCTTTTTTCTCCCTGTTCCTCCCTGAGATTGTTTTTCTCTTGCACTAAGTGATTTTCTCTTGGCTGAAACTTTTTACAGACTTGATACTTAGGAGGAAAGGGAAATTGCATGTTGTAAAGAGAGAATGCATGTCTGTTAATTTTAAGAGGTATTCATAGAAAACTGAACTACCATATCTGGCAAGATGATTTCACACAAGATAAAGAAATCATGTAACAGTCACTTTATTTTAATAGAAAAAAATGTTTTGGTGTGTGATTTTTGGGGGTTTGCTTTTTTTTCTTGTTTTTCCTTAATTTTTGCTCATCTGGCCCTGGTTCTTTGCTTTCTCAGCCTTCCTGGAGAGCAGCTGGAATAGGCACCACAGAGCAGTACGGAATATCTGACATGAAAAATCAATTCTATTTTCTAGCATTCCATGCCACTTATAAGGATGCTGTACCAAATTTCTCACATTCTAAGTCACAGAAAGAAAGAAAGAAAGAAAGTAAGTTAGTTCATTTTCTTCTGCACTTCCTGTGTGTTTCTCCTCCTTCTG
Source organism: Parus major (assembly GCF_001522545.3). Classification (NCBI taxonomy): domain Eukaryota; kingdom Metazoa; phylum Chordata; class Aves; order Passeriformes; family Paridae; genus Parus; species Parus major. The sequence continues at coordinate 93,991,250 of NC_031770.1, forward strand.
GCAGGTAATTTGAACAACTCTGAGCTGAACTGACCCTATGAATTAGCTCTCACTTGACAGTAATGGACACTTACAACTATGATGTATTTTTTGTAACTTAGCCATGTAAATTTAGCTTTACAATAAATTGCACTAAAGATGTTTATGAAGTTCTTGATATTAGAAAAAAAAAAACCTGAAAGGGGTTCTTTGTTCATAGACTTGATTTGTATTATGTTGACAAAGCAGATCTTAGCAAAACTCTCTCTGCTAGTATCTACAACACAGTAGGCAAAGATATAAATTGGGGTTCAGGCCAGGTCCCAGACCCTATGACCAAGCAATTATGATCAAAACACATAGCACTGTGGAGAAAGAGATTTTTATCACTCACCCAGCAATTCAGTTGTAATCTCACATCAGATTTGGAGCAACATGTCTTTCTGACTCTAAATTAATCTTACTGATAATAGTGTTGTCAAGACATGAGAAAGAATTTGACCAGATGTCATACAAGAAAAGAAAAAGAAAAAGTGAAAATAATTAGCAGATCAAGACTATGATGAAAAACAATGTTCTGACACATAAAATTCTAAGACACTGAGTTAAAAAAAAAAGGCATCAAACCCACAGAGTATCTGCAGGGGCTGCAGTTCTGCAATATCATGGCACAGCCTTTTCTGAAAAGATGCAGAGGGTGATTCTTCCTCATGTGATTGACAGCTCTCTGGACAGCAAATCCTCATCTATCATCTTACCAGCAGTGGTCAGTATATTAATGCTCAGCCTTGCAGCTCCTTAGCCATAGCTATCTCTGTTGGCTGACACTCAGTTTCTTTGTTGTGTATATATTCTTGTGCAGAGTCTCTGCTTATGACAAAAGATGCCAAAGCATAAGTAATCAGAAGGGGAGAGATATAGCTGGATTTATAATGAAGATGCTTAAATGGCAGTTAATATGCAAAACAATTCCCTTATAGCTTCACTGGGCAGCTCTATTAGTACCAGCCCAATGACTGTGTCATTGTTTTACTTTAAAAATGTGATTAAATTAATTCCACAATGTGATAAATTCATTAATATATTGTGGGAACTTAGTGAAAAGTCCCAAATCTTTGCCAATTAGAAAAACTCCAGCAACACTGCTGCTAATATTATCAGTTGAATTTTGGCAGTAGATAAGGTTCAGTTTTTCTAACCAATGGCCAAAGTGCTAAGAAAACATTTATGATCACAGTGACAGCATTGTGTTGATGGTGTCCTAGTAAAGCACTTTCCTGTTTGCAGTGTCAGGTTTTCTCAGACCATTTGGTGCTGATTCCTAGTCAGATCATCATTTAATGAGCAGCACAGTATCCTTAACTGCCTGGTGCTTGCAGAACAGATAGTAAATTCTCATTAAAATGCTAAATGCCATGTCATTCAGCATGGCAGTCACAGAAAAAAAAATCATCGAAAAACAAACTTTTAATTGCATCTTTTAAATACAAAATCATAGTAAATGAAGGGTCTCAAAGAGGGACTATAGAATGCTCCAGAAAAGTAGTTTTGTTTTGTCAAAGATGGCTTTTGGAATGGGTTTAATGGAAATGGCAGATCCATCAGTTCACTCATATATATGGACTTCATAAGGTGGAGTAAAATACTTAAATGTAAATTTATAAATTAAATATAAAATTCTTGGCACACAGTTAAAGGACACACAACACAAGTTTCCTGTCCTGGAAGATGAGCAATGCACAGGGAGGAGAATCAAGATAGAAATTAATATGAGGGGGTAGAAGGAGGAGGGGAGGGACATTCAAATATTTTTTCCCTTTTTCAACTGTTTTCCCTTTTTCAATTGTTAATGAATCTCTGCTTTACTGGAGATGGCTAAACACATGCCTGCCAATGGGAAACAGTGAATGACTTCCTTCTTTTACCTCACTAATGAATGTGGCTTTTGCTTTGCTTATTAAATTGTCTTTATCTCACCTCATGTGTATTCTCACTATGGCTCTTCTGATTCTCTCCCCTGTCCTGCCACAGAGTGAGTGAGTGAGTGAATGAGTGAGTGAATGAGTGAGTGAGTGAGTGAGTGAGTGAGTGAGTGAGTGAGTGAGTGAGTGAGTGAGTGAGTGAGTGTGTCAGGCTGAGTTCCCAGCTGAGGTTAAACCATGAAAGTCCTTAAAACTTCACTGGCGTTAGTGAAGATAGTCAAATATTATTAGGGAGCAAGACAAATTCCCAGCACAAATATTCAACAGTTTATGCAGTTATCCATCTTCCATCTCTGATGGAATAACGACTGCAGTCCAGTGGGCAGCATACTGCAGAAACTGTATCATCTACTCTGCTGAAGACTTTTGAGACCATGAAACAGATGTTACAGTGCAAGGCAAAGTACTGATGACTTTTTTTCCAACATAAACAAATCTGGAGGTTGGGATCTGATCACAAGTGATTGCAGCTCTTCACTGTTCCATGTTAAATGAAAGCACACAGTAGCTGAGGGATACACACATCACCCACTTTCTCAAACTGAAATCTGCTCCATCACAGTATGATGTTGATTGGGAGATATAATTTCTGCCAGTAGATCTTTGCTGCCATAGATCTCTGCAACCTTTTGAAACTGAAGGTGATCTACAGAAAGTTGGTTTTAAAACATGATTCATGTGTTTTTTAAAGCTGTGAAGATTCAAGGGATATGAATAGGAGAAAAGCAAGATCTGTGAGTGTCAGTCAGTGGAACTTTGGCCCCTTGACTGTACTACGACTACTTGTCATAGGTTTAGAAATTCAGCTATCCAGGTGAACTTACAGATTGTTCAATTACATCACAGAGGCAGTGCCAGGTCTGTTGGTTTCTCACATGCTCATCAGCAAGGCTCCACAGTTCCTCTGGTATGACTGTTGTGTGGCAAGCTCTTTCTCACATTTAAGCATGGTGCTATGCAGCCCTATGTCCTTTACCATAGATGGTGTTATGTCTGATCTACAGAGACTCCAAGGTGACCTAAAGGACACAGACTGAGTGGTCCCTGCTGGAAAAGGTCCTTCTGGTGCAGGCTGCACCCCTCATTGATGGCTGCCTTGTCTGCACAATTAAGCAACTAAACCTGTCCCTCAGTGTGATGCAGTGATCCTGGGCAAGTCTCTCCCAGCCACAGGCACTGGCCTATAGAAATATATATAGAAATCTATAGAAATGACTATAGAAATCTCTGAAATCGACAAACTCTGCCAGACTGGTAGCATCCCCTCTCACTACCTCTCTTGATGACGAAACCTGGTGTAGCTTTTGAATCATTAAATCAGCATGTCTGGAATTAAAAGGACATCTGACTTCAAACAAACGTTAATGTGCACAGTGCGGTTGTCACCATTTTTTTCCATGATTGTAATACTTGAGCAAATGAACTGGTTCACATTAAGCCTTCCAGCCAGCTCCATGTGACCTATTTTTCTGCCCTTAATGATGTTAAAACGTGTAGCATGATATGATCCCAAGCAGTTCTGAGGCAGTGCTCCGCTGGGGCTGAGCTACACTGGTCCAAGCATCTGATGCTTATCTCAGAAAAATGATTGCTCAGAGCTATTTTCTTATTTTAAAATGTGTGAACAGCTGAGAGATCAGCCAATGAATTGTTAACCAGATATGCTAAAAGCAAATCTTCAGCTGTGTGGCATTAGCTCTACAGCATGGGACACTGCAGCTGAGGCTGTGCCAGAGAATGTGAACTGGTACTGACAAAGCCAATGAGCAGAGCTGGCTGAGCTCGTGCAGCACAGAGCACAGCGAGGCAAGGCAGGGGACTCCTTCTCATGCATGTGGCTATTTTGATGGCAGTACCAGTCATATATTCACCAAATTATCCATAAAGGAGAATCCTCATATGATAAACTAGTGGAAGACTGGCAATAGCTTTTTCTGCATTTGCCATAGAGATGAGTTTTGACAGTTATGAAACTGAGCACCTTTCTTGTCCTGTGATTAGAATATGCAATAGAAAGGCTGATGTAAAGTAATGCAGTGAGGCTTACTTCTTTTAAATCTGTGAGGAGGGCACTTGTAGCTATTGGCTGGGGAGATTGAAATCCTTTGGTTAAAAACTTGAAATATTTCAGTTTTCCATGAGGATTTTCTCAGGAAAGATGAAATCTCCTATGCTCTTGTCTTTAGAGAGAAGTAGAGTATTTAGAAACTGCTGCAATATTTTTAAATCACATTTCTGTTATTAACTTTGTTAAATATGGCAGTTCAATGTTCTGCTCAAAAATAATTTATGGGAAATTGACACAAATTTATAATTCCAGAAAAATATTTTCATAGAAGAGCAAATTATTTTTGGATCATTCCAGAACAATATTTTCAATAATCTTTGGATTTTCAGCCATTAGTCTTTCACAGATTTTCTGTTCAATGAAGGAAATAGTGTAGGTGTTCTGTTAAGACAAAAAAAAAATCAGATTCTTATCCAATGATGTCCATTATTTCCTGGCCCAAGAACAGTAATATTGATTAAATAAGTTTCATACCACATTATACTTTTGCTTTCTTCCTCAGCCTAAGTTTTAACCTTTTAATCTTCTGAGGTAACAGAATGAGACCCATGGGCAGCACATTGCACACAAGGCTTGGTTCAAGTCTAATCCAAGATGATAATCCTCAAGAGTAAATGCTTAGGATTTTCTTGGTAGCTTGCGTTAAACCTGCAGTTTCTGGCTCAACACTTGGAACAATGTTTGAAGATTCAAACATTCCCCAGCTGCCAGTTTTTGCATAGCTTTGTCCAGCTCTTCTAAACCTACTTTCTGCTCTATGGAAGATCAATATTAGATTAAATAAAAATGCCTGCTTAGGAGGGTTGCTTGAGTTGTTTTGGGGTTTTTTTGACACATATTTATAATGTACTTAAAAACCAAAACAACAGCCTTGTTGAGGTTAAATATTATTGGTGTTGCAGCAGTCATTCTATTTACAGCACAGAAAACTCACATATATTTCAGAAGAGACTCAAATGCTACCCCAAAGTAGATATTATGTGCTTAGTCTCAGTGCTAGCAAGTTCCTGATCTTTTGTGAATTTGCATTGCTTGTTACATCATATAATTGGAAATAACTGACAGTGCAAAGTCATTTTTTGTTCTCTCTGACTTTGGTTTTGTTTAAATAAATTTCGACGAGAGGGAAGACACCATGTAGAATAAATCCAAAAATTTATCAAAGTAAATGTCTTTCAGAGGAAGAGCTGGTAACTGAATTCACAGCTCAGTGTCATAATAGAACTGGATTTATCATTTGGAGATGATAATACTTATAAATTTTAATAATCTCAATTAAGAGGACAGGTTACCTGACCATGCATATGTCCAAATAATCTAATTTCAATTAGAAGGAAAGGTTGCCTGAGCATGCATGTGTCCAAATGATCATCTAGTCTTGATGTGACAAGGAGAGGATTGCCAGCATATGCCAGGTTTATATCCCAGGTTAAAAAAAAAAAGAAATAAGCAAAAAATTCTAGGGAGAGTTATGCTGCATATTCTGATTAAACATTTCACGTGTTTCTGTTTCAAGAATAAAAATGTAATAAAATAAGCTGATCAATTATATATTGTTATTGTTTATACAACTGAAATACTACATAAGCTTGATATTTTTTGTCTCGCTTTGGTTTTTTTTTTTTTTTTGGCTGTTTTTATAAAAAGACAGTTAGAAATTCTTAGTATTCTCATATCATTACATCAGTTTCCCAAAAGAAAATAACTAAGAAGCAAAAATGCTGTAAATATCAAACCAGAATTTCATACTATTTTAACATATATATTACTCAAGAGATAAAAATAAATGATATTTACAGGAAAGTGAAGATAAATTCTAATATGGGTAAAAACATAATTTCATGTAGACAGTGTTTTCCAGCAATTATTCTTGAAATTTGCAATAATATATGAGGAACTATAGATGTGATATAAAGTTTCCACAGGCATTATAGGAGATGTAATGCACAGACTGCCAACCACAGCCCTTATTTATAACTTGTTGAAAGAATAAATTACTCTTTTACTCTGACAAAGAGTTGTGCTCTCATTGCACATTGTTTATATAGATGTAGCCTGGTGCAGACTATAAATTAGAAGATTAATTCTAAAGTTCTAGGGAATTAATTCTGGAGTAACTTCCAAGTATGAGAAAAGGAGGAACCAGTCTGCATTTATTAAAATTGATGACATAAAATTTATGGTTGGGATTAGGTGATCAGCTAAGGTGGAAATGACCTAGGAAACTTCCTCACTTCTCTGTTCCAAACTAACCTTTATTCCATGCCTAATATATTGTTTGCTGGTAGCCAGGCTGAAATACTCAAGAAGAAAAATGCAAGCAGGAAAAATAACACCACTGTATCTGGCATTTCATGCCTAAGAGTAAGAGAGGAATAGCCAGTCCCTGTCCTATAAAAAAAACACAGTTTGTTTCTACTGTCTATGAAGGCTTTTTAAAGGAACAGCCCATAATTAGCTGACTAATATATTTACCTGGTTTTGGTGCATCAAACATAAGGCACTGCTTGATAAATATATTTAGATCATGCACACTAAGTACAAAACTACATTGTTTGAAGTCTATTTGAACAGCTTGTATATTTAAAGTCAATAAAATTGACTTTGCAGTCATACTGATGTTGAAACGTCTTGTCCCGTTTGCCTTATAAGTTCATAATAAGACATACACAGCTGCTCTATATTGTTGGAAAAAAAGGAAAATATATATCAGAAATGTGTGGATTCACATTGGATTCTGCTGTACTCACAATAGATTCTGCTATTATTTTCTTATTTCTGGAGCTTCAAAAGTAAAAACTGCCTCATTGTGCCAGACTGTCAAACTCAAGATTTATTAAGGACCCACATTTTTAAATTTGTCCAGGTGATCAGGTTTTGAGTCATCAGGATTGAGTGGTCACACCCTAAATTGCTGAATACCATGTATTAGCTAGTCATGTTTCAGAGTACCTGCTCCCTCTCTGGGGCTTTCATGGTCTTTGTGGTAAGTGTTGGGTGCATTTACATGTGCAGCAGTGTTATAAATAGTGCATTTAATGTTGTCACTGTAGTAAATGTTCATGAATGGGAACACTTTCTGCTCCCACATTTTTGTGGAAAATTATATTGCCTTGAACAAGATCTTTCCCCTCTCCCCACTGACTGCTTGCCCAGTTGTTTATATTTTCATATGTGTATGTTTGTGTTGTCTCTATAAGAAAACTGGAGCTGGTCTTGAGAGAGGAAAAAGCTTCTTTAAACCATAAAAGGGATTTGGATATTAAATATAAATATAAATATAAATATAAATATAAACTTTTATGTTTAAACATATACATTGGTTGAAAATGTTAATCTTCATTAATTCATCTTGTTTGTTTGCTAAATGAAAGTTGTTTCCATCATCTTATAACAGTTCCCTTGCTCTCCACTAAAACATGACAATTTAGAAATCATAGCAGCCTCTCTAATTTTAGGGGAGAAGATATCTATTGTTAGAAATGTATCTAAAAACCTATCGATGCTTGATTACAGCTTTTAGGGACAGTCATCTTGTTAAATTGCATCTTACCATTTGCTAAACTTTACTGTATCTAATAATATCAAACATTTCCAAAATTTATTTTTGCATGTAAGACTGTGCAAGCTTCTGTGAAATGTGGGAAACATTTGCAGAAATTATTGAGAGTAATGCAATCCCCAAAAAAAATCATCCACACGTTTTATTTTTTTCATGTGCTTTTAATACATTTAATACATTTCTGAGAAAATTCAGAATTAGGTGTGAATCCCTAAAACAGTAAAAAAAATCATGATATATGTTCAATTTCCTTGGCTTAGATTAAGATAAAAATTTTAATAATTTGTAAAAAGGCCAGAAGTTATGTTGGACCAATAAGTATTCAGGTAAAAGTGTCGTCAACATCAATAATAAAAGGTGAAATTACCAGGTTTTTAAACCTAGGAAATAACTCTTTGAAACTCAAAACATTTTCAGTATAAAAATTAGGCTAGGCTCTGTTTTTAATAACTCAGCCCTGATTTATGCTACCTATTTGTGCGTCAGTGTAACTTTTTTATCCTAAGTAGACTCAAATCTGTATCTATGGAGAAATAATGTAAAGTTATTGGTATTGGAGCACATGACTGCTGTGTACCATAGCAACACCTCTTTTTTCATGCTCTGTGTACTGAAGGTCAATATTGGATGTGTCATTACCTCACACACTATTTGGAATATGTCTGCTTACTTGTGAAACAGAATGACTGAAATACCACTCCTCTGCATAGTAACTGATTTTCACAGTCTGTTCTTCAAGATTAATTCAAAATTACTGACAGTGATCATTTATGCATGAACAGTTTAGACAAACTGCAGTATGCAGCTGACTGTTTAGCTGGTATACACTGTAAATCAAAGGTGTATTTGACAATACATGAAAGATTGTTTTGGAAACTAATTACAAATTAACAAATCATAAATATGGATATGCACAGTGCTGTGAAAAATGTCTTTGTTTATATTGGGGCTAGAAAGATTCCCCATCCTTACTGAATTTTTAAGAATTCTTACTATATACTGTCTTCAGTGATAGGTTTGGGTCTTCCAATTTAACTTCTTCAATTAAATAAACCAAACAACACCTCACATTCTCTGAAAGTGCCTCTTCCAATTTCATTTGGCAGATATTATCCCTTGTATTTGTGTAGTAAGATAACTTTCTTGAGTCATTTAATACCACACTCTCTCTTTTAGCTGCTTTACTCAATCATGATTCAGAATGAATAACTGAGTGCCTTATCAAAAGTACTTCCCTGTTAGAATTTATTCTCTTCCCAGTAACTCGGATCAAATATTAATTCTTTTGGAGACTGAAAATCCACTCAGTGCATTTAAAAGCATAGAAGCTTTAGATTTTTAGATAGCTGGAGATCAAACAGAGTTTAAAGATAGCACAACTAAATATTTTAAAATTTTGAATTTGAATTCAAATTCATCAGATGTTTTTCTGAGACATGTGTTTGGGGTTTTTTGGGTTTTTTTCTTCCCAGATGAATGCTGGTAGGTTTTATTTAATATAAATGCTCCCTGCTTTTGCTGCTTTCATTGCTTCAGCCCTAAAAATTTTTAAAGCATCTCTATGCAATGCTCAGCATATTTCTTTAACTGCAGAGATTTTAATTGTGTCTTTTCTATCTGCCAAGAATGATTCAGCTGAAGTATATTTCTTGGTTACTGGCTGGTATCAGTGCATGCAACCTTAAGTTGACAGGATTAATTTTGCCTGAATTTTCTGTCTCAAACTTTATAACAGGCACAGTGAAGTTGAGAATTTAAGGCCCCTGAGTCAATAATATAGATGGCAAGTGGCATGTCCTAATTGGGTTTTATCTCAGACTAATATAAATATTTAAGGTAGGCGAGTAAACTGTTTCTGGGGCTTTTTATCTGTTTATATGAGCAATAGGAGGGGACTAATTGACAAACTGAGGATAGGCACCTCAGTGGCATTTTCCCTGTAGAACTCTTCCCAGCATTTTAGGACAAATATGCATTTTCATTATTCCCCACACATTTTCTTAATTGGTGAATTTTTCATCTGGATGGAATTTCTGAAGGAGAAACAGCACTTTCCTCACATTTTTTTTCTTCAAATAATTTTAGGGAGTTTTTTAACTCTGCTCTTTTTCAGTTCCTTAAGTATAAAAATTGCATCTCATGATCAGTTTCTTCCTTAAGCTTTATGAGCTTTATTAGTGAGACACAAATTCTCACAGTATGGAAAATTCAGGGAAAAAATAAATTGCTAAAGTAAAAGCATGTAAGAAAGCAATTATTCTTCATGGGCATTCTTCATCAGCCATGTATAAAAAAGGCAATACTACTCTGGTAAGAAAGTCTTGGTGTCACTATCCACAAATGAACGTTTTGATCAAAGGACTAAGAATGACATCTTTTATGGAGCAGATAATTATGTATGATATGAATATGGAAGGAGGATCACATAAAAGAGTAACAGTATTGTCAGATAGAGGCCATAACTTAAGAGAACAATTCAAGGAAAATTATATTACAGTACTTTCACAGCCATATCTTTGAACCTAAAAAGCTATGACTAAAATAAAACTAGTGACACTTCCATGACACTTCAATTAGACTAACAATCTATTTGCTGTTACATTCATGCTATCAGAAACACTAATGGCCATTAAAGATTTTACAGCAAAGTTCTAGCCAATATAAAATGGTGAGGAAAATAATTAATTTTTTCATAAAAAGCATAAAAATTATTTTTATTAGGACAGAAGGAAAGATTCTCAGTAATCATATGAAATCACTATGTTTTTATTCTGAACACAATTTAAATACCATCAAGAACCTATCTGACTTGACTGAAGCCTAAATCAACTTCAAGAAGTAAGCTGTGAACTCCAAATGTAATGATAATTTCTTCTGTTCCTCATTATTGGTTTTGCATGAAAAGGTGTGGATACTTCACAGTTAAAATATATGTCTTGTCATTACCTCATTTTATCTCTGAAGTTCAGTAGTGGATTCATGCACCCAAATAGGTGACACCCCTACTGAGTGTCATTTGACCCCCTACAGGGGTCATTTGGTCCCTATGCAGAGGATGATTTAGACATCTCAGTGGGAATCAGAGCAGTCACATTGTTGAGCAGCAAACAGAAAGGCAGAAAAGCAGAAAAGCATCTACAGATAACCAGAAGGCTGATGCACACTTGATATTTATGTTAATCACTTCAGGCTAGCATAAGACATTTCCACTGCTTTTGTATGACACAGAAAAAAGGCTTTTTTAAGAAGGTTAGCTTCAGGATTGGGAATCACAGGATTAAGATTACAGAACTAGAGATTTTAAAGATAAGGATTAAATTTTAGTCATAAGGTTTTAATGGTCTAGATTCTACCACAAAGCATGACAAAATTGACTTTACAAGGGCTAAATGCCATTTATTGCCAGAGTCATTAGAAGCTAATCAATTCTTGATAGGAAAGGAAGACAGATATGCAAAAGAGAATTAGAGAAAGGATCAAGGAAAACCTTAGTTTGGTGATGACCCTGTGACAAAGACTAAAAAGATTTTTCAGATGGGGAAGATTATTTAGAGTTCAGAATTGTCTACAGATTTGAGTTGAGACTGGAAGAACTAACAGATCATGATAGCTCTGATATTTTATGGTCTACCAGGACAGTGTTGTGACTGAGATCAGGAATAGGATTTAATCAAACAGGAACCAGCAAGAACAAATGCAGTATTACAAGGGTTGTGTCTTCCTGAGAAAATAAAATAAAATATAAAATATATTATATTAATATCTTCACTGGGAGATACAAAGATGAATTGATAAAAAGAGCTGACAACTTCTTAAATTTTGCTCCAGAGAAATAATGGTCTGAAGTAAACACTGACCTAAATGTCAATTGACTGCTTTTCCTAAATTTTTAAGAAAGCAAAACTTGGAGCACAGATGACAGAATTAATGAGAGTGTAATTCGAGGCATATGGTCCTTTTATTTCTTTTCAGCCTTATGTAACTTCAGGTGAGACACAGCTTTTCATTTAGCATGTCACCATATCATACTCAGGCTACCATTGTAATTTTGATGATGGAGATGAAGATGAATTAAACATAGAAATCAATGCTTTAAAAGGCATGATTTATCCAGACATCTTTTTAGTTTTATTGATACCAGTATTACCATTACCATTTACAATTTTGTCTGAAAAAACTAGAGATGTTCATGGGATTATCTGAGGGAGGCAAGAGAAGTCCAGTATAGGGTATATCATATACATTGTATGACTGAGGCAGGAGTGTTACATTAAATCCACTTGAAAGCTCATTTAGTGCTGCATACAATAGCATTGTCCACAGAAATCACTTAAAGTGATAAAATGTGGTGTACAATGTTATAGTGCTAACATAAATTTTGTGATATCACTGTGGAATTTAAAATGAGTTTGAGATCAAAAGGAGATGCTCCATTAAGCTGAAGTTTGAAATGTTATGGGTAATGTGAATAGGTCTGAGATGCAGGTTATCAGCTTTGTATCCATTCAAAATTCACAGTAAAACCATAACCACTGGTGTAGCACTTGTACCTCACATCAATAATGATTGCCTGAATAGTGAGCTCAAATGAAGTAATTAAACAGGAGGAGCATTGATTTGGCTTAAAGATTAGGCCAAATACTTTGAGTAGGATTCCTGCCTTTTGATACCCCCCTAGAGATGATTACTTTAGAGGTAATTACCCAATCATTTTTCGTAGTGAGGGGAGAGAAATAAGCACTTATTGATTAGAATTGATCTGATTTTTGAACAAGATAATTTAATTAATTAATCTGATTTTTGAATTTGTGTCCTACCCATATTTACAAACTGACTGCAGACACCTGACCTAGGGGGTCAGATAAAACCTGTCTTAAGTGTTCAGGGCAGCTTATTAGTGCTCCAGGCATCTGGACACTTCTAGAGCAAAAAAAGGAAAAATAGTTTCGGCTTATAGGGACATCAATATAACATTGGATTTCAAGCATTTTCTAGTAAGCATAATATGGAATATGAATAAACAGTGTACTAAAGGGTGGACAGAAAAGCTCTGGAGGTGCAGAATACAACTGAGGATGCTGGAGCTCATTCAATGGTTTTGCAAACAGTTAATCTAGAATCTGGCTTGATATAATACAGGCTTAAAAATATGATGTCACCAGCCTTAGGATTTAGAGAAAGTAGAAATTTGATGAAATAAATTGCAGGAAAAAGTAAAATATTTTCCTCTGCTAAACCACAAGAAATTCACATTACCATAGGCAGATTACAGTATGTAGCAGAGGTATCTCAGCTAATTGTCTATATGTCCTTATAAGTGGAACTTCTGTGGTAATACTGGTTTCACCCTCATTTAGACTTCTAAAACAGACCATTTGATACCATGGAAGACAGCTGGAATTCGATTTTGTCAGAGGTCTATACTTAACCTATGAAGTGAATAGCAGTCAGAAGTAACACAAGAAAAATACATCAATATGAAAAGTCCCTTTAATTTGTTAAGATTTTCAAGATCTCTATTCTTACAGGTGCAGTATAATTAAATACATATATATGAAAGTGTTTCTGTGTTCTGTGGGAACATTATTGCTAAGACTGGAATCGAACTCCTTTTGCTAATTCTGTGAAATTCCTTTCAATCTCGAAGCCACTCCTTAAGATGTAAACTTGGATCTTATCTTCACAAATAAGAAATTCATGGACTTACATATATGTGAAAGGACTTTTTCCCTTTATTTCTCATTTTTTTTGCTATCAGTTTGTTCACAGAACACAGCATTAAATTTAATATAAACAGTGCTGTAGTAAAGACTAAAATTCAAAAACTTCCTTTCAATAGGAGATAAACCAAATTCCAACCTTACCACAAACTTCTGTTGACTCAATACAAATCTGAATTCCATTTTCTCTTCCATATCTCTCCATTACTTAGTACTGTTCTCTATTTGGTAATAATTATTCAGGAAGAGTCATTTGTTTCTTGAGAATTATGTGGTGTAAGGTAAGTAGACAAACAGGTAAAGGTAAGAGAATAGGTAACAGGTGAATTGAGATGTAATGTTAAACCTTTAATATTTGTGCTTTGAATAACATTATTGTTTTCAGAGGGAGCGTTAATTTTTTCATTGCAAGTATAGGTCTCTGGGTGATTTGATGAGGAATAGGTATGAGTCTCACAGAGAAGTGCCCCAGTCAGGTATTCATATGTATTGATAAGATTGCTCCTGATTCTTCTCAGGCTGAAAAGTCCCACCTCTCTCAGCTTTTCTTCATATGAGAGATGTTTCAGTCCCTTCATCATCTCTGAGGCCCTTTGCCAGACTTTCTCCCACTTGTCCATCTCTCTTTTGGACTGGGAATCCCAGAGCTGGACTCAGCTTTCAAACTGTCTCTTACCACTGCTGTGCAGATGGGAAGGATAAGATGCTTTGATTTGTTAAAAATGTTCTTGTGAGGAGGTGATGAGAAGTGGCAGAAACTCTCTCTTTTGTAGGAGGAGTACATGAAAGCAACCTAAAGCCATTTGTTCAGGAAAGTGAAATAATGTGGATAAACCTCCCTTAGGATATATCCTCTATGATGTAACATATATGTGATGAGCACTGCAGTAAAGGGAATCTCTGTCCCTTTAAATAGTGTAGGTAGAAATTACAGATCCTCACAGTGACTGAGCAAACAGGATTATTTTCACGTGGCATTTAGCATTCTTGGAGGATTCCTAGCTGTTACTCCCCTCTAGCTATGACTGTACACCTGCAGATTTGAAATCTTGATTTCCTAGAGTGATGAACAGAAGAAATTCCAGAGTTTCTTTATCCAATTGCACCAATTTGTTTATAGGGCTATAGCGCAGGAAATATTTTTCTATTTCTATTTTTCTATTTCTATTTTTCTATTTCTATTTTTCTATTTCTTTCTATTTCTGCTTCTTTTCTATTGTCACTACAGTTTATGATTTTTCTTCTGCCTAACTTTATTCAGCAGCACACATTTCATCTGCACCTTCTTAAACAAATCCAGAGAGCTGATGTGCTTGTGATGAGTGAGTGGCCTCTAAAGTTCCCCAAAATTAGTCCATTAATTTTTCTCTGAGTTTTAATCTACTAATTATTTGCCTATTTAATTCCATGTTATTCCTTGTATGCACAAATTGTAATTGCATTGTTGAATTACACCATTTTTCTATAAGATTAATTAGCTACAGCATTCTAGCATTCTTCAAAGCCCTGTAAATCTTTTCATATTAGAAGGAAATTATTTACTACACCAAGATATGTTAAGATATCTTAACTCTAACTTTTCTACAAGAGGTTGAAAAACTCTTCTGTTCCTCTAACATGTAGCTTGAATACTTTTTTCTGTTTATATAAAGTATTTCTTTTGAGATCAGAATTAGAATATCCATGTCCATGTCTGCATATATATATATATATATAAACATATATAATGACAGGATGTCAGAAATCAGTTAAAATACATTCTTCTCTTCCTATTATCATTTTCCTTTCAAAATTTGCCACTGTAAATCTGTAGTGCATCTGATTTCTGTAAAAATCAGTAGAGCTCAGGCAAGTATAAAACTGCTCAGCTGGGCAAACAGCAAAACTAAGAGGGGAAATTGTGGTTATCACTGATTTTTAAAAGTCTTATATAATCTAAACAATTGTTTTTATGAATAATAGATTTATGAATCAGTTTACTTGTCTGCCTTAAAAACAAATGAAGTTTGGAATACAGTCATATTCTTTTCACTCAATTGTTGTTTAATTTCTTTTTCTATAGTATATTATTTTCTAACTAAAGCATAAGCAGTGTTTTAGTATAAAATCTATTAAAAAAATTTATACATTTATATTTATATTATACATTTATGTATAACATAGCAAATTAGAACAACCTTTGAGAATATTATTAATATGAGTGCATTTAGAATGAAGACCCATGTCACTGTATAGAGTATTTCAAAATTACCAGAAATACAAAGCTGTAAGGGAAATGGCAGTGAATCAGTAAATTCAGCATGGCTGAACGAGCAAGTTTGCTAACAGTTAATTTTTATGTAAAGGTGGTGTATATGGCATCTAAGTCTAGCTTCCTTCTAGCTATGGGAACCAAGCAGTTCTTATTTTTGACAAGTATTTTCAGGTGGAAAAAGCAATGGAGAAGCAAAAGCTTATCATGACTGTTGATGAGTTTAGTCTAATGATAAGAGAGGACAAAACAAAATACAGAAGATAGGAGAGTGTGTGGCATAATCACAATAAATTTAGCATAGCTTTGTGGACAATTTATGGGAGTAACACCATGATTGGAAGTAAAAAACAAGGATATAAAGTAATTCATCATCTGCTGAAACACTATAGTGTTGCAGTGATCCGCAGCCCTTCCTGCAGACTGAGACACAAACACAGGACACCACATTCCAGTCTGTATGAATGTGTTTGCAGACTAATATGACTGAATTTGGTTTGCTTCGACTGTACACAAGTTTGTCAATTTTAAAATCACAAACAAGGGATTATCCTGCAATCAATCATGGTATAGGCTTGCTAAAGAAAAATCCTTATATATCTTACAAACTGCATTCTAAAACATGTTAGTCTGTCTTAAAAAGAAGAGCATTAAAGTCTTTTCCTTTTGTTTTAAGAGTTTCTCTAGAGAAATTAAAACAACCAAACCAAATATTTCTTTTATAATTTTCACTTTAGCTTGTGTCTAAAAAAGAAAAAATCCTTCCTAGATACTCATTTGCAGAGACAGTTTCAGAGTAGTGCCCTGTAATTAATGGGTTCAAAACTAATCAGAAACATAAAAGACTTTAATGACATGTTATAAAGAAAGTAGAATGAAAAAAATCTACAATAATCATCCTTAGATGGGTTTATACTCATTTCAAGTGAAAATTTTAATAGATGGATTAGCTTAATTGATGAAGATTTGATCCTTGTTGCACTTTTCGGGTCTAATTTAAAGAGATGAGTCTTGGAAACATACCTGTTAATCAACTCTGTTAGGCATTTATGAGTAATCTGCCTTGTCTGTCTCTAAGGACTACATTTAAAAAGTGAGTTTCTGCTCCTTATTTAAAGCATTGTAGCAGCATGTTAGCTGAAGCACTCTAATTACTCGTGCTTGAGGGTTTGTGACACTAAATGACAAATGGGAACCATGCAAAGCAGTGAAGCAAAGATGAGAGGAGCTGCCAAATTTGTGACAACATGTGATTATGCACACACCATTCTTGTTTATAGATCCCGAAATAATTTCAGTAACATCTGGCAGTGAAGTGGACTAGATCTATCAATTTATTCTATTGGAGAAATTTACTAAATTCAGTGACATACATAGCTATTAAGATTTATTTTCAGCATTTTTTAAAATCAATTTTCTCTTAGTAATTCTGGCTATGGTTCAGGAATTTATATTGTTTTCTTATTTCATTGCTGCTATGCTGACACTTACACCCACAGTTTCCTCCCCATTCAATACCACTTATTCTTGAGAGTAGCTTGGTAGTTTGCATTTGAGTTGATTGCTAGTAAACCTTTGTTATTCAGCACATGGAATTATTTAGTTTTTGGCAGATTTGAATGTACATTGTGTGCTACCTACTGTGATAACTTGCAAGACTATGTGCAAGTCTGTCTGTCCCTAAAAAAATTGTTCTAAAGTTCTACTAATGTATGGACTTACTGGTGACCACCTTAAATGGAAAAAAAATCCATTCTTTAAACAAGTAGGCTTTTCAAAGCATTATGGGGAACAATAATCTGGCAAAAGACTACGTTTCCTAAAATTCTGCTAAGATAATAACTTAGTTTTGGGTATCTTGTGTTTTCTATATTATCAGGAAAAGAATAAGAGACAGATTGTTGAGTTTTTTTCTTGCTGAAAAAACCCCAAAACAATTAATCAACTACTTTAATATCTGAAATGACAGTCAAGTGACAAAATACCCCAAATAAGAAGCCCAACTAGTTCTGGCCCAAGGAATCCATCTTTCATACCTCATTCTTAATAATACCTTGGAGACACTCTCCAGCCTGCCCACACTGCAATCCATCTCTACTCCATTCTGTCACTTCAGTAATTATCACTGCATACAAATGTAATAATGCAGGAGAAGAGGCCTTTTCTCCAAGGAGCTTTTATAAGGACACCATAAGTCACATATGGAAATGATGAGTTTTTTTTGAAACTAAGATGGATGCAAGGATGATTGCCACCTCAGTATAGCGTGCTCAAATGTGTCTTTTGTCTGTTTCACACAGTAAAGAAATGCAGTCAACTGCTTCTTCTTTCTTCCTCTAGTTAATTAGTGCCTGCATAGGAAAATGTATTCATTCAGAAAATGACAATTTTCCAAACATTCCCTTGACATGGACATATACAGAGATGTTAAGACTGAGCACCTCATTTTCTCCCTTTAGTTTTCTAAATATATATATTATAGAGATGTAATAGTCAGGGTTGAAACAAGAATTCATAAAATCATGTTTTTGTATTTCAGATGGTATTTAGAAGATGCCAGGCCTTTCTGTTAAAAGGTCTTTCACAGCAGCCATTCATCCTTAGAGAAGGAAGTGCTGTGTCAGTGATCTGAGCTAAAGAGCAAAAATAGCTTATATAAAGCTTCTCCATATGAGTACTTCTCCCTTTCTGCCTTCATTTTCATGATAGCAAGCCATCTCTCTGACATAAATGGCTTAGTGCTATCTCACCATAGATTTTTTTGGTGTCTGCCTTTGTGTCTCAGAGTTTTGTGGTTTTCTAAGATGTCAGGAAGACTGCAGCACGGGGTGAAGACAGCAGGGTACCTGCACAGCAAAAAGCAACTTAAATAAGGCAATGTTGTCTTACTGTTCCCTTGGACTCCCACAGCCCGTGGCAGAAGACAGCAGTGCTCTGCAGAAACAGCAGCTATTAGTAAATGCAAATGTCAGGGAGATGTCCCTGGTTCTGAAACCAGCTATGCCACAGCTCTAGTTGTGGGCACAGAGCTGCCCAAAAGGCAGACTGGCTGGTGTGGTCCCTTGATCTTGGCAAGAGCTGGCTCCAGCTCAAGCCAAAGTGGAACTCCAGGTCTTGCTGTGTGTGCAACAGCCCTGTAGACTCAGCAGTAGCTCTTGGGCCAGAATCTTGCCCCTGTTCAATTTGCTTTTAAGGATACGGTAATTTTGTCCTGTTAAGAGTAAACACATCTAAATAGTCACAGAGTAAGTAATAATCTGAAAAAGCGAGCATTCTTCCATCTTGGTTTTTTGGGGATATTTTCATTTGCTTCAAACTGGACTATGAATGTTATGCATATGCAATTCTATCAAAATATGTAAGGTCTAGGAATTCAGCATACTCACACTTCAGAACAAATTCAGAAAAATCATTCAACCAGGATTCTTGCTCTTTCTGAAGAATAGTGCCTTTGGTGTGAATCTCTAAAATTCTATACTTGAATAGATAAACCTAGGCTGAGTTATAGGCAATACCTCCTTATAAGGTATTTGTACTTACAAAAACGTAAACCAACATTCCTGAAAAAATTCTGGTTCTCTTCCAGATGGTGACAGATTTGCAATACCGTGGAATTTCATAATAATCTCCTTATGCTGCCTGGGTAATATAGCTATTACCCTGATTTGACATGTGTCAAAATATCCCTATAGTCTCTGTCATGGTTCTTAATACACCTCAGATGACAAGCTGCCTTAGGTCTTCAGCAAGTGTGAGAGAAGAATATTAAGTGAGCATTATGTCAGTTCCTAGTTCTATAAAGGTTAAAACATGAGGTTTTCAATAGGCTTGTGATATATCATCACAGTTAAAATATATTTCTGTTTAAACTTGTTTACTAATAATGGTAACAACTATAACTTGTATGTACATAAGGTTTTAAGAGTATAAATCTTTTCAAAATATTGTAGAATCCATATTTTAAGAAGCTACATTTTCCCAAGATCAGAATTTGACCATTCACAAGGGTTCAGCTTTTCAATTGCAACATTAGCACCAAACTCATTATTTTAGGAAGCAAAAACCCCAATATTAACTGCAAATAAGTTTTAGTATTTTTTAATATAAGAAAGGTCAAGTATAGGAATTTTCAAAGCATGTCAAATTTGAGGTAAAACCTTAATATCTGTCATCATTGTAGGAGATTGTGAATCCACAATCATAATTGAAGTCACCACATACCTGTCTGGTCTCAGCAATTCCCAAAAATTTTTTTCTTCTGTAATGAGACATTTTCATGCAAATAAAATTCAGGAGAATGTTAATTTCCATAAATGCAACAAAACCCCCAGTGTTTTCACAAACTGAAACAAGACTTTGGTTGTTGGGTTTTTCCTTCTCTTTTCCTTCCTAATTCTTCTTATTGCTGAAAATAAGTATAAATGGCACTTCTATCAGTAAAAACATTTTGTCCTATATATACAAAGTTATCTTTAGATATATCCTCCTTGTAGGCTTCAAAAGTGATTTATCCTTACAGAACTCATTGGATATGATAGATTGAGACCATGGAATTATGGTCTAACAGCTGGACTCTCTGCATGAAACAATTACTGCCAGTGAGGAAAGATGTGAGCAATTGGGTACAAGCCTAATGGAGACAGAAGGGAACATTTTCAACCCAGAGGTAATAACAGAGGGCTATGATTTAATTATTTCTAAACTGAGTAAAGCTAATAAATCTTCTAAATCTAAACTAGACATGATTAAAAATGAACTATCAAGAAAAAAAATTTAAATTTTGATGTTTTGATTCAAAGTTTTTCCAGAGAGAAGACACTTCCTATTAAAATGAATAGGAAAGTGTCTAGAGTGTTTAGAGCTCTTTTTCATTATCCTTCAAATTAATGATATTTTCTCCTGTTAAGAAGTGAACTTTTGCGTTTTCTTCTGGTACAAAGAGCAAAACCTATTTTGAAATTCCATTCTATCATTTACCCCAGTTAAAAAAAGTGGTTAAAATAATGAAAGAATCAGAGGAGTTCAATACAGTATTTAATCATTCTGTCGGAATTTTTGTATATACATCCTCATGACCTCATAGTCAATGGATTTGTATAGCTAATCATAGAAAAAACTATCACTCCTTTGGTATCAGAAGGCAAAGACCAAACAAACCAAGAATTTAAACAATAAAATCCAGGGCCTTATTTCCCTTTCAGGTTGCTTCTTTAAGATGATATATTTTATGAGTTATATAAGAAAATATTCCAATTAAAATAGTTCAAGATAATGATAACAGTAACAGCAATGACAACAAGAATTCTGTCCTCCACATTTTTAATACTTGAAAATTCGTGTCGTAATACATTCAGAAGTGTTCTTGAAGTAACAGCAGACTAGAAAATTTTGAGACAAAAAAAAAATTATTTGAAAGAGTTGTCTTGTGTAGTTTCTTTGATGCATAAGACTGATTTGCTGCAAATTTTTTTGATGAAAACATCAGTTTGTCTTCTGAGATGGAAGGTACAGAAGCTATTGTATGTTATTACTTGTCCCTGATAAAAAGGAAAAAGTTAAAAACCTATTAAAAATTTGTTTTATTGTTTTATAATGAGCTTATGATATAACAATATTAAAATGAAAATTACCTTTGGATTTGTAATTGGCAGGCAAAATGACTTTTGCTTCTTGATTGAGCAATGGGTCTTAGAAGCCAGAAAATATTTTGTGACTCTTTAGACATGAAGAGCACCAGCAATTGGTACTTTCTAGGCTCTGCAACAATGATCTATTTAACAATGCATTTTTCATTTTTCTAGGAAAAGTCTTTGAGTTTTATTCTAAGGCAGATGAAACTAGCAATTAGTCCAAGCAAATATTACTAAAAAAAAGATGTAATCAAAGTAAAAAAAAAAAAAAAAAAAGAACATTTTAAATTATACATTTCTGTACAGATGTAATAAAAAACAAGCAAAATAAGGAGAAGGAAAATAATCAAAACTTGATCTCTGGGGGCTTTTTGTTGTCCTTCTCAAAAGTAGGAGTCCTGAATTCAGTTCCCTCTTATGTGAGCTTAAATTTCAAGCTAGAATGCCTTCATTCCAGGAACCACTCTGAGGCTTTGATATTGAATTCTGTCTGCTAGAGGTCTTTTCAACTATTGATTTTTTTAACCCTCTATAAGCCAACTAGATTATTTTCCCTTTATCTATCAGAATGACAAAATTAAATAAACTTAGAGCAGGCCAAGCCTTTGGATCACCCCCACAAAACACCAGTTTTGGACCCTCATTAGAAAGATGTATAAACTGGCAAGAGATCAGTAGAGGATGGCTAGGGAGCTAATACATGGGTTGCATGAGGAAAGGATTTTAGATCAGTGCAGAATACAAAGGTATAGAAAATGTCAGGAAGTATACAAAAGTATACAAAACTATGCAAGTGGACCCTACAGTATGGAGAAGAGAACAATCAGTATCAAAGACAGACACCTCTGGTAAAATATTGAGAATGCTGTAAAGCCCCCAGCCACCCTGGTCTGAAACAAAACACTGTGGGATGTGAAGTGGTATAACAGTAGAGCAAGATGAAGCCTGAGTAAAACAATTTAAATTTCATTCTTAAGTATTTTCCTTTGGGGGAATTCTCTTACTAATTTATTTTTTTCTTTTCCTTTCCTTTCTCTTAAATCAGGTCTTGACTAATAATATTTCTTTGCTTTGACTGTGAAGTTTTCATCTACACTTAGCAATAAATTCCAGGATTTGCGTATAATGAGAGTTTCCTTTTGTCTTTAGCAGCATTTTTAATACATTAAAGGACAAATGAACTTTGTACTCTCAGCACTGAATGGATCCAGTTACAAATGCAGCAAACACCAGAAAAACACCTTCACTGCTTTTATTGAAATTTGAAACGGAGTTTCCTAGCAAAAGAAAGGTTTCAAGCCATCGCTTGAGAAAAAGTCTGTAACTAAGTTTTAGAAAAAATTAAAACTTAACTAGTGAAAAAAAAAAAAAAAGTGATGCCCATATTGCCCCCAAAACCTCCACCAAACAAACCTGAGACAAGCCAAAACTGTCTGGTCAGAGCTCATTAATTCAGTATTTTGGGGGAGAAGTGACAGCAGCAATATATATCTAGTTATATTTATCCTTATTTAACTGAAGGTGGTAAATAATGTTCTTATATTTAAAATAACTCAAAGTGACAAAGATGTAGGCCAAGATTCTCCTCACATACTTGCATCTGTCAATCAGATATTGGGGTATTTAAATAAATGAAGTTACACCTGTGCAAACTCACTGTAATTGCAAGGAGGTAACATTTCCAGGGTTATGATGGTAGAAGGATATTATGTGAAAATGACACAATTAATTTTCTCCTCTTCTCCCTGGTACAGCATAGGGAAAGGTGGTGACAGCTCAGAGGTGGGAGAAGATGTGATGAGGGACAAGGGGAGGGAGGAGGAATGGCCAAATGTCTGTCAGCTGGCGACTCTGCTGTCAGGCAGCAGCATTTGTGCTGGAGTAGCACAAATAAATGGGCAAAATCAAGGGAGCGGAATTTGAAGGCCGTGTTGGGAGGGACACGGTAAAGCACATTGTTTAAGTAACCCAATTAAGAGGGAGAAGTTGTTTCAGGATTTTTGTGACAGATGTCTGACAGCTAGGAAAGGTCTAGGCCAAAAAGGACAGCTGGCTGAATCTAAACACTTGTCTAAATAGACAGCAGGGGTACCCAGACAAACACACAGGCTGTTCCAATGTATTTTAAAAACACTTTTTGGAAGTGCTCAAGGCAGTGTTCAAGGCCAGGTTGAATGGGACCCTGAGCAATCGGATCTAACTCACGGTCTCCTTACCTATGGCAGCAGGAGCTGGAGCTAGATGATCTTTAAGATGGGTCCTTTTTCAAACCTAACCATTCTGTGATTCTATGCAAGTAATCCAACTCGGTTTCCTGGAGAGAAAGAGTCTGGGCTCCTTCAAGTGAGTCCTGGTGTGGCCCAGTGACTGCAGGTCACTCAGGCCAGGCCAGAGCCCATGCTGTCAGGAAAGGCTCCAGCTCTGCATATGATTCTGTATTTTAAACACAGAAAATCATCTTTTTGGAAAAAAACAGGGCCAGACCCTCATCCCAGCTGAAGCTACTGTATTTTAGTGAGGGTACAATGATGCTCAGTGCTCTCCAGAGAAAATGCTTCATTATGAGGCAGATAAAAGGGCAATAAAGCATCAGTAAAATAGCAAGAAGCATTTGGATTCCCCCCAGAGGTGCCACAGAGATAAAGAGTGGGCTCATCCCTCTAATCATTTTTCATGCCAGTGCTTGCCTGCAGAAGTTTACAAATTTAAGAGTAGGAAAACTAGGGTATGCTAAAGTAGAGGAATAAAATTATGTTCCGGTCATAGACGTTTCTCTACAGCCTAAGCAGAAGCTGAGGTAGTCAAGCCTTTTGACTATAATTTGTTATCCTGAACAATCATTTTAGGAAAAATAATGCAGGGGAACGATTCTATAAATGTATCATTAATTAAACTGTGATCTAAACTACAAGACAGACGACACTAATTTTGCAATGACTTATTTTTGAACTTTGAATAATTCTGATAAAGTCATTTCAAAAAGAGTAATTTTGAAAAGATAGATATTTTTATGCTTTTAAGAATACCCTTTTCCAAAAACCAAATGGAACTTTGGCCTTCTCTAACTTTGTCCATCTTCTGATGAGCTGAAAAGTAAGAAACATTGATATAAGCTTTTTCAGTCTTTTCAGACAGAGAGGTGGATAAACAGAAACTGAAAGTGGAAATTCCTTCTACTAAAATAAGACAAGCATCTTTGCACAAAGAATACTAATTTAGCCAAATGATTGCATGAATCAAAATTACCATTCCTTTGAAAAACTGTTTTGTTGAAAGATTTGAGGGAATATTTAAAATTTATTTAATAAAGGGTGAATTAATTCATTTATTCTCACTACCATGCCATATCAATTACTGTTTTATTTCTATATTTTACATCTGATAGTTTTGAGTACAAACTTAAGACAGAGAGAACCTTACCCATTAGCTTCTTCTGAGTAGTTAAAGAACTTAGCCTAATTTTTAATGAATTAGTACCTCATAGATTCTCTTTCATACTTCTTTTTGCCCCTCCAGCTTCGATTAAACTACTTTTTCCAGATTCCTTAGCTAGATTTCTTAACATTACAGGAAGCCACACAGCAAAAAATGCTGCATGGGTAAAATGCTGTAAAATTACATGATTAATCTTTATTGTAGTTCAATTCTCATAGGAACAAGATACACAGAAATTGATAACTAGAATGCTTTATATGCTGTCCAACAGGTGAAAAAGAAAGCAAGTTCCTACTTATTGTAACCAAAGTAGAAGCAGGTTTATTGTAGACATTCCTTTTCTATTTGCCTTTTACTACTGAAATTGCTGTACATAGAGTCCCAGACTGACTAGAAGAGAATCTGTAAAGGTTTCAAGGAAACAGGATAGAAAAATTAAAAAAAAATTCTCACTTTTTTTTTCTTTCTTTTTTTTTTCTAAAATCATATTATTGACATTGAAAAATAGTGCACTCTTTCAAACAACAGCTTCTTATGGAATGATCTGAAATCCTTTACAGCTGCAAGTGAAGATTGCACATATGGGTATTACACAGCTGTGAAAGACTCAATATATTTCCCAGGAAGTATAGGTGGTATTTTTTTTACAAGTGAAATTTCAATGATAGATTTTAATCTATGCATTTACAAAAATTCATATTTTTAACCCAAAGCAGATATTTTAAAGAAACCTAGAAACCAATGTCTGAAATCTTCTCTGGTAAGTGCGCATTCAGTTTTACATTCATGTTGGGTTGGCAGGTCTTGATCCCTCATACAGTGCCAGAATGACAAAGACTCTGGCAATAAAGAGAAAATAGCCTTCTCTTTTAAAAAGCTCTCTGATGATCACATAGGAATGCGAGAATATACAAAGAAAATCCATGAAATGTGTGTTCTATTTCCAGGTTATCCTTATGGTTTATGTTTTCAGCTTTCTACTTCAAAATAAGGAAGATTTGGACTTACATGTCTAACATTCATTATATTTAGTAATGCCTGTTTCTATAGATCTTTTGATCCAGTAGTTCAGTGTTACATTCACGGGTTCCTATTCTCAGTATAATTATTGGAAAGGAAAAATTATCAGAAATCAGATAAGCTTAGCTTGTGCTGCATAAGAGAAGTTTTTAACTGGATAGGAAGAGATAATTCTAGCAACCATAAGATTAGGACTGAAGTAGGTGCTCTCTCTACCTTTGTAAGTGCACACCTGGCACGCTGTTTCCCTGCAGAAATGAGGGTAGTCAAGAACACATTGAGTCTTAAGCTTCCTGTACTGCAGTTTGCCTTCTCAGGCAGGGATTTCATTGCTTTTAAGCATAGATGTAGCACTGACCTGCCTGCCCTGCTGTTCTCTGGTAGTATGAGAAACAACTTTCTTGCACCTCCAGACTGTCATTTGCTATCAGTGATCCACATGTCTGATAAACATTTGGATTTAAACCAGACAGACAGATGATAGTAGATAAAGAATAAGGGATCAGGATACCAGAATAATTTTTTTGAAAGCTGATGTATTTAAATGATGCATCTACAAGCCACTGTTCATGAGCTTATGGCTGAACTGCAGTGGCCAGTTCCAGTGGACACTGTGAAATGGGTGCTGAAAAAAGAAGAGCTACAGTATTAGCCAAAATCTGAGAAAATTTTATTCCCTCTTATTTCTCTTTTGGATTAAGAAAAAGCTGTGGTAAAAATTCAGATGTTACCTGACTGTATCTAACATCAAAAATCATCTCACGTGAAAAGAGCTAGTAGGAGAGGACAATCAGTTTGACTTGCTCTGTACAGGCTGCAAAGAAATACCACTGTTATTATTATATATACATTATACATATATCTAAAATATAGATATAATATATTATATATACTATATTATAATAACAAACAGCCTAATTGCCTTTAAAAGGAGTCTTTTAAGATGAAGGAAAAAATAATTACCTTCTACAAACTCTTGTCTTCATGCCAAGTATTTATTTTTCTCCTTGGTAACTTAATTAACAAAAACTACCACATAGTCAAATGCACTATATGTGGTGTTTAAACATATCAACACCAAAAAAGGAACAAAATACAAAGAAGTATAATTAGGAATTATCAAA
This sequence comes from Parus major, assembly GCF_001522545.3. Lineage (NCBI taxonomy): Eukaryota > Metazoa > Chordata > Aves > Passeriformes > Paridae > Parus > Parus major. Next base: position 94,018,021 of record NC_031770.1, read on the forward strand.
TTTCAGTTATCCACATGATCTTATGCTTATTGTATGAAGGAATAATAAATTAGCTTCCATTTAATCATGTGAAGAAAGAATATCAAAGAAAAAAATGAAATTATTATTATTTGTATTTTGTTTTATTGGTCCACCACTCAAAATAGCAGAAACTGATTGATAATCTCTGATTTACCTGTATAGGTTATGTTACAAACATTAATGAGTTTGTGGAGCATGTGTATAGGCCACTTCTGTTTGAAAGAAAAAAAATTACTGTACAGGATTTCCAGTGTAAGCTAACTTGATATAGAGATAAATCAGCTATCAGGAAGCCAATAAGTCCTTATTAACCTTCAGCAGGAATCAGAGGGGAAGCAGCTTGTCTAAGTTACTGAGTAATCATAGCTGTAAAAGGTTAGATGGTCCAGTTGCTTTTAATCAGTGCTCCAAATCTGCTTCTGAGGACTTGATTAGTTAACATGCTCCTTTGCCCAAGACTTTAACCAAAGCTTGTGGAAACTCCTGCAATTAGGAGACAGTTAATCAATTAGAAAGGGAAAAGAATGATCAAAGCAAGAAAAGAAAGTCAGTAATGGAGCAAATATCACAATTCATTTCACAGTAGCAATGTCAGCGTATAGCTGATTTAATATTAATTGTATCAGAAAAGTATTCAATTAATATTGCTCATTTTATGAAAGGCATTATAGATTGGAGTAGCCTTTAATGCAAGGTAGTTGTATCCGATAAACAAAATTATTTTTTGATCCTGCTTTTTATGTATTTACAGCCTTAAATTTTAACACTTTGAAGTACTTTAGAAGATCACCTGGAAAACAAGGCCTTCCCATTGTCCCACTGTCTGCTTGAGTAATATTTGCCATTTAACACACTTAATACAACTTTTTAAAATTTCTAGAACACAAGAGCTAATCTTTAAAATTTAAAATTAGGCGTAAATGCATTGGTAATATAATTTTTAAGAGTTTTGATATTTTTTTCATACAGAGTGTTTAATGTTGACCATTCAGTGATAATTTCCATGGCAAAGCAATTTCATTGCTAACAGAAGTGAAGTAGGGGCTCAAATCCATGCACAGACTAGAGCCTTTTTGTTCTACTCATTGAGTATTATTTCTATTAGGTATTGTTTTATTTTGCAAACAAATTGTGTTTATTTTGTGTTATTTTGACAGTGTAGAGTAACTATAATTTTATAACTTGTCAAAGAAATATATTTTCTTGAAAACCAAACTTTACTGTGTTTTGGGGGTTTTATTTAGCATTTATTATTATTGTTCTAGGATATTTTAGGCTCATGGGAAATAAGAATAAGGATTATTTAGTTCCATATTCTCAACTGTTTATAATTCTCTTGGCTTGAGACAGTAAAACAGAACTTTGTTTCTTTGGTGTCTGCAGGAGCATGCAGTGAATATGTGAAAGCTAAATATTTAGCTTTATAGTCTGTGTTTTAGAACAGTAACTAGTGGTTTTGATGGCAGTAACCATTTGTGAAGATAAAACATCACAAGAAGGTCTGGCTTCAAAGGAATGTGTTCAGACTTTTTAGGAGATTTCCATTATGTATCTCAAACTTAAAAGTAAACTGAATCATCAGCCAGTTCTCAAGGTCTTTGTGCAAATGTTAAAGTTTTTCAAAACTGCCAAACAGCTGGCTTTGGAGCCCAGCTCAGCTCATAATATCAGAAACATTTAAGTCAGTTTGAATTCTACCAAACCTTCCCATCTATATTAGTGTATTTCTCTATTAGTGCTAGGCAGCCCAGGATAGAAATGTTTGTTTCTATACATACAGAATTCTTTTATCTGCCATATCTGCTCATATTAATAAATGTTGATATTCTAGCTTAGTTTTTGTGTTGTTTTTTCGTAAGAACTTTTATTTCCTAATCTTCTAGCCCACTAACCTTTTTTTTTTTTTTTTTTTTTAAATATGCAGACTTCACTTACTGTATATCACAAGAACTTGCAGCATTTTGATTGGAATGTATGAAGCTTTCACTTTGTACTTATTTATGAATTTTGACTAGGAGCAGCATGTTGGACTATTAACTTTTAGAAAACGTGGATGGCCAGACAGGAAAGCTTCCTTAACACAACCACAATATGACCTGTCTTATAATCATAATTAGAAGTGTTGACCCAGCACTACTGAAAATATTTGCCATCCTATAAAAATAGAGGTTGTTCATTGCTGGCTTTAGTTGTTACAAGTCCAAGGCAAAGCCACGGGGATGTCCCATTGCCAGGAATCTTTTTCAGAGCTACTTCGAAGTTGCATTTGAAGATGCATACTCTGTGTTAGAGAACTAAAGGATTTCTACCAAAACACTGACAAATTCAACACATTTTTACAAGTAAGTGCTGATTAGTCTGCCTCACTACTCAATGACTGATGGCGATAACTCAGAGTGAAAAGACATCTCTCATCATGTTAAGCACATGCAGAGTTAGGTTTATTCACAATGCATTTGGCTCTGGATAGACTGAGATCTCTCTCCTGTGACTGTCCACAGACCAGTGCATCATGCTGAGTCAATCAGGGGTTTAGGACATCTTCTCATTATGATGTGTTTAGAGCATTGTGATTAATGCTGGCCAAAAGAATTAGAGGCAATAACTTCATAAGCATGAAAAATTTAACTTGACTTCAAATAGTATCAGACAATAATAGCTCTAATATTAACAACTGTTAATACTTTTAATGTCTCAATGTGTGCTAAATAAATAATTTTATATTATTGGGCATTAGTGACTTAATATTTCCATCTGAACCACATGTATGTTGGGAGAAGCTTGGAAAACATATTTTATTAGTTCCAATAGCTAGGTCAAAAGATAAAGTGATCATTTTCTGAAATAAAAGCAGCAAAATTAGTACTAAGGTCATTATTGGTTCTATAAATATACCTTACTTTTTAACTGGGAAATTATGCTGAAACAGTTTGTTCACATTCTTTTTAAAGAAACACAAAGGCTCTATTCATGCTTAAAATAAGTCACCTTTACAATATGAAAGCTGAAATTGGACCTATACTTCTGGGGAGATTAAGCTTCTTAGGGACTAAGTGTTTCAAATTTTTTTACCTACCCTAATTTTTAGTGTTGCAAAATAATTTTGAATAGGTAAAGAAAAAAGATAAATATGGACATATTATTTTGCTTTAAGTATCACTACGTTGGTTTTTGTCATGCAGTAAGACTTAACATTTGGTGTTAATTTACTATACTAGGAAATATCCACAGGGTTGTGAGACCTTTGAGAGTTTTTCTGAACTGTCAGCTTTTGTTGACAATGGCATCTTTCCACCAATTTTATAATTTAAATAGCTTATGTGTTCTGATTTGCTGGTTTTTTTTGATGGTAGTGAGCAGGAACGGCATATAGCAGCTCAGCATTACCACCCAGTAGGGTAGGAAATTTGTAGGCTTTTGCCTTCCAGGAGGTGGACTGTTTGCTGCAAATGACTGGGAATATTGCCCAGAAAGCTAAGCAGCTTCAGATATTTTACATAACATTTAAAAACATCACAGAAACCTCTTCCTATTGCAGTGGTTGAGGTTTCACATGAAGTCTGGGACAGTCTTCTGTCAGAAACCTAGACCAAAACTAAAGCCCAGATTTTACACCTCACTCTTAGAATCACAAGAGACCCCATCAGCCCAACACCAAAGATGCACTAAGGCTGCTATTCTATCTTTAGATGGAACAGGCCACAGCAGATGCTGTGGGGAGCTGTGAGTTCACTGCACTGTGCAGTGGGACATGGCAGGAAGGCTCTGGGAGCCAATGTCTGGCACCTGCTCATCTGCTCTGAGCCAGCAAGTACCTGCAGCTGGAACCCTGAGCAGCCCACAGCTTGTGTGGCAGTGCCAGTCAGAGGGGCCTCTGGCACTCAGGTGATGTCTGGCTGGAGGGACCATGAGATTCTGGGTGGGTACTGCAGGCAGAAGGAGAGGAAGAAACCTGCACAGACACCAAACTATCACTGGGTGCCCCTGGGCACACACATGAAAGAACAGAGTTCTGCTGAGCGTGTCACCATGTCCAAATCACGTACTGAGAGCACATTTAATCCAGAGGACAGTTGAAGGCATTTTCTTTTTGAAGTGCAGATTTCTGCACAGAGGCCCAGCAATATCACTCTTGGTCACCAAGGACTGAGCAGAAAGAGGTAGGTGAGGAATACTAGGCCATGAGAAATCTGGGGTCATGCAGCCTGGAGAAGGCTCCAAGGAGACTTCATTATGGGCTTTCAGGACTTAAAAGGGGCCTCTAAGAAAGGTGGGGACAAACTTTTTAGCAAGGCCTGTAGAAATAGGGTTTATAGTTTTTAACTAAAAGAGGGTTGATTTAGATGAGATGTAAGGATGAAGTTTTTTATGATGAGGGTGGTGAAGTGCTGGCATGGGCTGCCCAGAGAGGTGGTGGATGACAAATCCCTGGAAGCATTCCAGATCAGGCTGGACATGGCTCTGAGCAACCTGATCTAGTTGAACCTGATGATTCCAGCAGGATTAGACTAGATGACCTTTAAAGCTCCCTTTTATCCTAAGCTATTCTATGATCTATGACAATAAGTTTTATACAAAGACAGCTAAAGATAAAAGCACGCAACTTTCTTTAAAGACCCAGAAAATGTGTGTACTGAAAAAAACCCACTGATGAAAAAGTTATTTCTGTCTCAGTTAGGAATTGTTACCACTTTCATACTGTTCCACTCTAAAAATAAACCTGTCAATTAATCACCAAGCTACCGTCCAACTACACTTGTTTGACAAAGCATCTGTTTGTGCTTTCATTATTACAAGCACATATAGTATCTGACAGACTGCTCCTGAACACTTGCATTTAATTCAGTATTATGGATCACTGAATTTTAATTTTATTTTAGACTCATGGAGTGTGGACCGGTCATATAATTCATTCATATTTATCTGGTTGTTAGTTCTGATGAGGACCTAAAATTAAATTAAAATAGACCATTTATATATAATAAAATATTAACACTGAATAAGTTACATCCATCTAGGCCAGAATGAATAAGGAGAAGATGCAGAACTGTCTACATAAAATTTTAATTGTTAGGAACATATGAATCAGGTAGACCTGATGGTGATGAAATCCAAGCCCCATCCTATTTGCCAGCAACTCAGTAATATGATGTTTTTAATACATGGTTCTTCTTCACTACCGGAGAAGTGAGATCCTGCACCCATTTTCCTGCTATAAATTTTTTGCGTCTGATATTTTCCACTTCAAAGACAAGAAAACATTCAATAAACTTACAAAATATAAATGACTACATTGATCCATGCAGGTCTCCAGGGTTTGCCAGGATTTTAGAACAATTTAATTGACTAACATCACTGCATTTCTGTTTGTTTGGGGTTTGTGGAGAGGGGGCTTTGCTTGTTTGTTTGGGGTTTTTTTTGCTCATGCTTTTAGTCTAGACCTAAAATAAATGTAAATTTATTTACATTTATTTATTTTACTTACAGATCTAGAATAAATGTAAACTACTTACAATACATTTACAATTAGGATAGAACATATAATTTCACATTCTTACTGGATGTTTTTTGTAGAAAACCCCATTTTTTTAAGAGAGTGACATGATAAATTTATGAAATTATAAAAAACAGTTTTAGCTTATTGCTACATTCAGTCAAATACCTGTTCACTATCATTCTTTCTCTTGGGAGCAAATTTCCTAATTTAAGTCATGGCAGTAGTGATATTGCCTAAATTATGTAGGAAAAATAAACACATTAGAGGTACCCCTTTTTTCTTTCCCTGAACTTTTCTTTGTTTTTAAATTATTATTCTTCAATTGTGATGTTCTCTTGTACAATTACCTGATTAATCTCGAATATGACTGATCAAGAATTATTTTTAGTAAAACTGATTATGTTTTACTCAAAAACTGTAGATTTATTTGATCTTTTTACACCAGCATAACTTCTACTTGACTTAGTTGTAAAGAGCTCTACTTGAATGAATAACAGCTGGGCTTTTCTTGGATTGATAATCTTTATAGTGATTTATTGCATAGTCATATTGTTATGCACTTGGCTACTCATAGCCTTTGATTTCTCAAGGTAAATTGCAGTTTTGAAGTTGGTTAAAGCATATTTTCACCAATGAATTCATTAAATACTGTGATATTAATAATATTTTTCTTTATTCACATGTAGATAGTTTTTAAATTTTATATTAAAATATTGGTTGCTATTTTTTTCTTACTTAACATGTTTGTTATGAATTTTATTTTACTAGTCCAAAGTTTCATGCTGTTTGGGAGACTACAGCCTTATCCTGAGAACTCTCAGGAAAATATACAAATGTTGAATGACATAATACCAAAAATATTATAAGTATGAGAAATTTTGAGGACGTGGTGGTTGATGTGTTCTATATATTTTGCTTAGCTACTGTTCAGCCTCTTGTGAAGAAGATAGATGCAAATTCTCAGAGATCTACAGACTGTTGTGGTATGTAACAACAAAACTGGCAAGCCCTAAAAGTAGGAGTTGCATCATTATCTTAGTAATAAATGGGGAACAAGACCTTATAGAGTCATAACAGACCAGTTGTGAAGAATTCATTAAACTAATGCTGTTAAATACTCTTAAATTTTCCCAGACACTCACTTTAATACCAACTTACAAGAAGTATGTTTATAATGCAAAGAGTAAAATTTAAATTATTTGTGGTCAATGTGACGTAAAAGTGGTCTGACAAAAAACCCCTTAAAAACAGTTTCTGTATATTCATCAATGGCATGAATATCAATGGCATGAATATCAATCCAAACTTCCTTAAATACCAGCAGTAGGCTTGTGATACAGTTAGAGTATTAGTGATGAAATCCCTGCTGAATAAAAATAATTTTGTCTTGTTCAGTCTATGCAGAGGATGAAGATGACTGAGGAGTGGGAAAAAAATTCAATGATTTTCCTCAGATTCTGGAATGGATTGTGTCTGGTGATGTTATTAGATTTAGGCAGTTAAAATAACTTTTCAATATACTGAGCAGAGCAGAAGTGGGGATTGTGTTAATATCAAATCTGAACACTGCTAGCAAAAGTTCAAATGTATTAGCATTCATCTATGTCCTGTCATCTTGGCTTTTCTTCTTCTGTGGTTTTGTGAGTGATGCTCTGAGTGGAGAAAGAATGTCATATTTATTTATTTGTTTATTTATTTATCGAAATCCAGTGCATGTGGTAATGGGTATATGGCCACCTTCCAGAGTTGTGAACAGAGAATATCTTACAGTTTTGAATGGAATCTTGTGATAAAATTGTCTAAGGAATTTATCTGCTTTCAAAACCAGAATTACATTGTTAAAGACTTAATCAATGGGAATGATAGTTACACAGTTTCTATATTTAGGATATTTTAGGGGTTTTTTCCCCAAAGTCATCCAGAAGCCAAAATCTCAGTGTTAGGGGATTTTAACGTCCTCAGACATTCATTTCTTTGAAAACAGTGATATATGAATATCTGTACAGGAATGGGACCTCAGCCAGGAGAATCTTGCTTTTTTTTCTGGTATCAACCTATGCATTTCCACCCAGTTTCACTGAACCTCACAGCAAACAGATTTCTGGATGCTCTTCATCAGCCTCTGGTTTTGCTGTACTGTGATTTCATGCAAAAAACCCAAAAAATTTTTTTCTTTTGCTATTTTTACATGAACCTTCACAAATGGAAAGATTTCTTTCTTAGAAGATGCAGTAAAAATATGGAGACATTTTGAATTGCAAAACAGACACAATATTTCCTTTTATCACAGTAAAAACAACCAAAGAGTAGGGTCAGGAGTCAGTCATAATAAAAATCCTTTTTCTCTGTCTACTTTTACCTTTATTTTAGCATTGTCAGCCTTATGTATCACTCATCTTACTAACAGAAGAGCTTATAAAGACCTTATACAGCTGCATGTTCATCAACCTTTTACACAGATGGATGGTAAAAAAAATAAAAGAAAAAAAGCCAAGAAATCCTTTCATTAGGACTGCATCTCCCACAACAGTGAAGGATGCAGTTGGAGAAGAGTGCCCAGCAATCAGTGTGGGGCAGGGTGTGCATAAGGACAGTGCTCAGGGATGTTCCATGTGGACACACAAAGTTCCTTATCCTTTCACAGTTCTCCCTATCTTGTTTCCTGTGAGGAAACACACTTATACTTGTGTCTCGAAATATTTCTGTGCTACATGGTCAAGCCCCCTTTGCTTGGGCCCATGCTACTCCATGACCTTCTCTTTCCTCCCAAGGAGTCCAGTTTCATACAACAGAATCCCAGGAGCAGCCCCCTTTTGTCTGATTGAAATCAATTCACTCTTAAACTCCAAATCCTTCCATGTTAGATTTCCTTTTCCATATGCCACTGCCATCTTCTTCTGCCTTTCAGTAGACCAAAACCCCCCACCAAACAGACCTGTGCTGCTCCTACATTTGTAGGACATAAGAGAGGATATTCCAGGAAAGCCTAGGAACAGCTTTAAACTCACAACTCCTATCTTAAAAATCAGCTGTTGACACCAAATCACGAGGAGAGTTGTCCCTACTCACCTTTAAACTGGAAAATGGAAGCTGATTTCTAACTGGAGAAAAACTTTTCCAGGAGAAGCAGGAGGGGAGAACCTCTATGAAGGCAAAACCTCAACAGTTACCAAAAGTCATTCTCTAATGGATTTACCTGCTGGACATGAGAACACCATACAATGCTGGAGGAAATCCTTTCTGCTCTCCAGCATTGCATTCTGTTGCGTTCTGCAACCACAGGATCACTTTCAGAGAAGCTATGGTTACTAGGAACCAGCATGGGACATTAACAAAATGGGCTTCTGTTCATGAAACCATTAATTCAGCATGGGAACAAACTCAGATTCAGAGATAGAGAGCCCCAAACAAAGGCAGGGTGATGGGTTTTGACAGACAAATCCAGGGTGGAGTTCAGGGTCAGGGACCACTAGGAACATAGCAAGGGAGAAACCCCAGGGGCTCAAACCCAATCAGAACTCCTGGGCCGTCCCCAACAAGGGGTCTGGGGTGGGACAACTTCATCCAGGCCTCACATGGCCCATTGCCCAAAGCAAAAGATCAGGATTCACACTAGCTGGGCTTTACAGCCACTCCTCCACTTTAACAGGGCTTATCTGAAACTAAATCTTTGCCTCCCTGAGGCACCTCACAACAGCATCCTGTTCTTCATCCTTTAGATTTCTTTCTTCTTTGAGATCCTATATTCTGTCAGGCAAATCCTGTGTCTTCTTACTGTCTCTAAGACCCCAAGTACAATTTAGTGTGTTATAAATACAAGTTATATTCACCTGTGGATCACAGTAAATAGTGTAGGTTTCAAAAGAGGACGGTTTTATCAGTTTTTGTCCCCCTTTCCTTAGTAGTAATATAGCTGCATGATAAGCAAGAAAAAGTAAAATGTGTTCTTTATGTTGTTAGAGGCAGAATAAAGAGATATTTCTTCACGTAGGTTTGGTGGGAACTGCTTTGAAATTAACTTTGAACTAATAAGCAATGCAAGTATCATCTGGTGTTCTGATTGTGCTGTCAAATAATGGCTGTTCTACAGGGTACCTGTAAAAAATAAGGCAGCATAAAATGTTAACTAGAAAATGGCATGGATAAAGCTCAAAATAATGATAATAAAAACCACTCACTATTTAAAACAAACCAGACAAATGATAAAAGTAAATGTTAAAATAAAAATACTCCATGGGAACATAGTTGTAAAAAGTCTTTTAAATAATGGATAGCCACAGAAGTTTCAATTTTGACAAGAAACTTAAGACTTTTAGAGACTGGTAGAATAATCAAAAATAGTATCCCAAATAAATTCAAAGAACAGGAGAGAATAAAACTATACTTTTCAGCTCTTTCTTTTATAAAGACATCTATTGTTTTATCACGCCATTAAAAGGCACACATCTTCACTGGAAAATGTGCTTTCTAGCCCTACGTTGTCTTTTCTTCTGTAATGGCCAAGAAGGAGACCTGTTTTGATCTTTGATTAGCAGATTCTCACAGAAAAGTCTTCATTCAGCTGAACAATCAGCTTCTGCTGTAAGAAAAGGGAACCTAGAGAAGCATACTTTGAGACAAAAAGATATTTTTCCAAACTCAGAGGTGAACTTGTATGTTCCTCATTCTCCTTTCCCTTAATTTGAATTTGAATTTACATTTATCTTTAAAAGAAAACCCTCAGCTTCAATGCTGACATGAGATTAATGCAATAATCAGTGTATTTTTACCATACCACTGAAAATATACCTTTTTCAAACAGTTATCCTGGGCCATCATGACCCATCACTTCTTCAGTGGAGCTAAACTCAGACTTTAAACCATGAGATTTACTTTCATATGTTCAACTATGTGCTTGTGGAAAAGCAAATATGCAATGAATATAAAATACATTGATTTACAATATAGTGCCCAACCAGTTAATATTTTGTCCTTTGTGAAGACAAAGCATAATGAGTAATTCAGCAACAGTAATGTTTTTATGCCTATTTTGTTATCTGGTTTCCTCCTACTGATTGCAAGCTCCTGAAAAATTATGTAATTCACTGCCTAATTTAGCTTATACTGAGTTCTCTGACATGTACAACCCTGTTCAAGAGTTTTGCTTTGTTATATTCTTTGATTTCTACTTACTAACATTGTTCAGCCTCAGTGATATTAAAAAAACTCTATTATATATCAAACTATAATTCTTCTCTCAAAGGTTAGTTTTACATCCCCCAACAGTATCACTTGGGTTTCATTATTCTTGTTTCACCTCAATGTCACTTGTTATAGAAGCCTTGGCTTGGTTTGCAAAACTGATTTAGCCTGAGGTGAAACTTTCCCATAGTTTTAGTTTCCCTTTTTTCTCTTCTGCTTGAAAATCTATTTCATTTAATAACTATATAATCACTGGTGATGTTTTTTCACAACGATATATTACATCAACAATGGCCTGTGTCATACCTGAATTGTGCAGTTCTTTATTTACAACATTGCCTATTAAATAATCAATACTTTCTAAAATCTCTTTCTGTGAAAGCTCTGTCTCTGTGGTATTGATTGCTAGCAGTCTCCTGGTATCAGCTGTTGTTAGGGGGTGTCAAAAAAGTAAACTTTAAAAAGATAGGATATAGTGACAAATTTCTCGAGCCAGTGATCTCTTTGCATAAAGAGATGTGGTAAATCAAAGTTACAGACTTTATTCAGGAATAAAAACAGATAACAATTTTAACAAAAAGAAAATGTACTTTCTGAGAGAGCACTAAAGAAGTGGAAGAAAGCATGCAAGAAGTATGAGGCTGAACATGACACAGTGAAATATCTAAAACAAGACCAAAGATACTTGAGTCGTGCTATTTTCCCTGCCAAAAGAATAGCCAGTGAAACACAGAAATTCAGTATCTTGTCCTTTTTACTGGCTTGTTAATCCAAAGGTTGATAGCTAGTCTTGTCAATCACTTCAGGAGCTCAAGAAGAAAAAAATCTGTGCCATAAATCAAGGTCTTGCAAACTGATATATGAACTCTGAATAATAATTTTATACAACAAATTGTGTTTGCAATTTGTTTCTAGAACAGCTCAGGAATAACACTCTAAATCACATTTTTACAGAATTGTATGAGTAATTAATGTTGTATAGAAAATATAACCTGTTTATTACCAGGTTAATATAGAAATCAAAGAATATTTCAATCTTTCAATATTTCTTATATATTTGGGAAATGTATATTTCACATAAATTTAAATGTGTTTCAGAGATCTATAGACCCTTAGGGATTCATATGGTGATCTCCTAAAGTGGCATTTACCCTACCCATACTGAGCCCTTGAACTCTTTAAATAGCTTTTCCTGTAGAATCTCTAGTTTGCCAGCATCCTCTTCAAATTGTTTAAGAAGGCTATTTTGATAATGATCTATTATATTCATCTTATCAACACTGTGTAAAAAGACTATCTCCCTAATTATTTCCACCTCATGTATATATGCAGAGTCACATTAATCACAGTTTTGCTCTGGAATTTCTGTGACTTTTAATTTTTTTTTTTTATTTCAGGAAAACAGCCTTCTCTTCTTTATTGGTGCCTAAGGTCAAGATCTTCTCCCAGTTAACCTTAGCTTTTCTAAATTTCCTTTTCTTGCTTAAGTCATTTCCCTCTGCCATGAATGAACAGAGATGGTTACCTACAGAAGTTGTTTAATGCAGTGCTAATTTATGTGAGTTGACTGTCTAGAGATGCCTCTTACTGAAAACCTGCATTTGAGGCAGTTAATGTTGGCTAAGATTACTTACTTCCAGGGAAAAACAAAAACAGTTTTTCATTTGCCTCTATTCAAATGAATATGTTTGGATGAGTCCAACTTTCCAGGCAGTCTCACAGACCAGCAGAGGCAGAACAGTACCTTCAGCCACAAAAACAACACCAGTCACACAGACATGAGCAGCACAGACTGCCTGGTCCTTTACAGCTGATTAGGTGGAAATCACTGGTGGCAGACCCTTATTCACTGAAGTCCATCGGTCGGAGACTTAATTTTTCTCATTTCTGTTCTTGTCTTCATTAACTCTGATTAGGCTTTGTGTACCTTGATGTTCAATTTATTAATTTTTCATTCTTTTTACAGTTTTTCTTTGAATAACTGTTTACTAGATACCCTCAGAGCCCTGATATCCTCAAAGGTCCTTGAATTTCAGGTATCTGCCTCTCCTTTACTTTACATATATATTTACAATCCTATTATGATAAGGAAAAAAATCCCACTTTTTTTAGCATCTTTCATGTGAGAATCTCAAAACATTGGATGAAAAATAATGAAAGAATAACTGAAGTAAGACATTTAAAATTCTGTAATGCAGATATCTCATATCTGAAAAGTAAAGAAAAAGCCCAGTCTTATCTTGGCTAAATTCAGCTAAAGGGAAAAGAATACAAATGGTTTGAATTTAGCATGAGAGGCCAGATTTATGAATATTGCCCAGGTGTCTAAGCCCCATTAGATTCCTTGGTAACTAATCATAGTTAATTGTGCCATATTCCTGAAAGACATTATATAAAAATAAGTCTCCTATAACATATGCTGTAACTAAAACTTGTATTAGAAAAATCTCAGATTGCACTTTTTTGTTTCCCCTTTCATAGATTGGATTAATTGCCTAAACTTTGAAAAAGTAGGTGTGGAAGTTTCTTTCTACAAAATAGAATTAATTTTCAAGATGTTAAAGATCATTATGAAAGGAGAGCATTGACTCTTCTGAAACCAGCAATTATTCACAAAGAAGTCTGTGGACCTGAAATCTGCCATTTTATGAAAATTAGGAAATGCTCTCTCCAAATTACAGGTGAAGCTGACAGCCTGGCTGCTAAAGGGCAGAGTAATTTATTCTTGTGTAAAAAATAACTCACATCTGTCACACTTGCATACCTGAAAATCCATTGTATCTTTTCTGGCATGTATTAACGGTTTAAATTCTTTTTATGTCTCAGGAATGTAAACAAGAGAAATAATGGGAGTAGAAGAAAAAATAAGTATATAGCACTTAGTAAAGCATTTATTAGTACAAAGTTTCAATGGAAAATCACTGTGTGGTAATGAATATAAATTATATTCAAGTTGAAAAAAGTATCTTGAAAATACTTTTGAACAAATAGCTTCATATGTCAAGTCTGAAATGTACTCAGAGCTAGATTCAGTACCCACTGAATTAAAACTATTTCTTCTTGGTGAACACCAAATAGAGAAGGAGAGAAGGAGTTGTGGGAGTCGTTAAGGATAAAGTCAAAGCTCACATAAAACTGCAGAGAAGTAGAACACAACTCAAATTTACTTTGCAATTCAGTGCCAATAACGTTCTGGTATGTTTTGCATATCTTCATATATCCCTGAGATAGCTGAAAAAAAAAAGTAAATATGCTATCGAAAAAAAATATTATTTCTGAAACAGCCAAAGAGACTTCAATAAATGGAAGGCAAGATCTGTGTGTCTGTCAGGGAGTTTGGTTTTCATGCACCTCTACAAGAAATGTAATGTATCTTCAGATTTATTGATGCCTAGCCACCTGTAATTTTCTTTTCTACTTTTACTATAGAGATTATGGTGTTATCTTTATAGTAGAGGTAGTGTTGAAAGCTTTAAATCTCCTGAACTCCAGTATCTGTTGTAATCTCTTTGATGTGTGGGCACATCTTTTGCCTGACTACTGAGAGTATTTCCTTGAGCATGGTTATCCGATTGTGAAGGATAGGTGTAAGCTCAGCAATTATTTACACATGAAAAGATGAGCAAACTATAGCAATACTTGTGGACTACTAAAAAATGAAATGTGTAAAATAGTGACAGCAAGAGATAATACAGATCCTTTTAAGCAAAGCCCAAAGAACACTAAGAAAGGATTTTTTTCCAGGTATGAAGCAAAATGTTTTTTTCTCTAAAAGTTGTCAAGCAGTGGCAGGTCAGCATAGCTCCCCAAAGGATCTTTGCCTTAATATCAAATCAGGGGTGGGATTTCCTGCTAGTTGATGTAGTCCTCAGATTTCAAGAAGACAACTTCCAATTATAAACTATTGATTATTACAGGAAGAAAGGGTATTTTTAAATATAAAAAAAAATAGTTCAATAAAAAATGAATTAACTGAAAGTCAGATGAAAAAGATGTTCAAATGACATCTGGACATGGTACTGGGCAACTGAGTCTAGGTGTTCCTGGTGGAGCAGGGGTGTTGGACTAGGTGATCTCACGAGGTCCCTTCCAATCACAAATATTCTGTTATTTTCTGATCCTGTGAACCACAATAACCAGCATTGTCTTGATGGACAATCCAAAAATAAACAAATGGATTCAAGTGAGTATGACTCCATTTTCCCCTGAAGGTTCTCAAAATCCTTTAGAAGCAGCTTATTAATAGATATAGAAATACATCATCAATTATCTTCTCCCTATCCTTTCTGTTCCTGTTGTATTTTGAAATATCTGCTCAAGCCATGCAAACTTTGTGCTGTCTTGACAATTTAAAAGGACACAACTATTAAAACTTCCTTCTGGCCATCTTATTCAATAGCCAGTTATTTAAGGTTCCTCCTAAATGTGCTTAATAGAAACATTGGTAAAATATAATCAAAAAATTGATCTCCATTGTCTTACTTAAAAATTAATTTCATAAAACACACATGCTCATACACATAACAACAGTATCTATTAAAATGCACAAATAAAAAAACTGTGAAGGAAGGATTATTAATATAATGCTTATTCTTTCACTTTTTTGTTTATTTGTGTCCTGAGTCAGTGAAATACCTCTAGCATTAAGCTTTTATCTTTTATACTTAAAATGGCAAGAAAAAAATTAGACAAAAATGATAAAAGCTTTGTAGCTCTGCAAAAGATTTTCTCCCTCAAAGCTTGAGTATGTTCTCTAAAATAGATGTGAACAGTTCAGCTTCACATTCTGTTCAAATGCAAATTCATAAGTAGATGTATTTAGAGAACTGAGATGCTTGACTGATAATTCACAGTAAGAATTTGTTCTCAGTAAGTCGGATGCATATAATGCACATACTTGCTGAGCTAAAACCCCCTGTCATTTCTCAAAAGAATATCTATCTTTAGAAGCCCAGTCAAAGAGTTTCTAATCAACACAAGTCAATACACCATCTGATTTGCTCCTTTTCTCTTTGCTTATGTCCTAAGCACAGCTCTCTGCTGCTTAAGACTCTTTGAAGAGTGTATTCAGTGACTTTAATATCCTTCTTTCATCTGTAGGTTCGCTAAAATATTTTAATATCCATGTATGCAGTGCCTTTGATTTAGTCTTGTCTGTCATCATGTAATACTACTTCATCTACTAAGTGGGCCATGTGACATTTCAGAATACTGGGAAATTTTTGACCAAAACCTAGAAACTGTAAGAAATGAGAAATAATTAATAACCCTGTCCAATGAGAAAGACAAGTCAGCAATTGACTGGGCAAGAGAAGGCAGTAAGGAGCCCTTGTCTCTGCCTAAAAGGAGAGTCATGCATGCCTAGTTGGGCTGTGCTCACCACTGCTTGCAAGTAAAGGGTGAGGTTATGTTTTCACATTGTTCTTCAACATCTTGATGACCTAAACAAAGTTACAGTAGAGCAGTTATAACAGGTGAATTAGAAAATCTACAAAGCTGCAAAAACAAAATATATAGAAGAGGAAGAGGGAGATGTAAAGGATTGTAATATGAAACAAAAGATTAGGAAGTGTGCAAAAAGAAAAGAGCACATGTAAACATTAAGATAGAGAAGAAGTGCAAAAGAAGGCTTCAAGACAGCAGCTACTCTTTATTGCTCTTTCTATTTATAATGTTTAAGACTCTTCCTACTCCCCTCCTAGAGTGCTCTTTAACAAAAAGCGAATTGAAAAGTCTTCTAGTGTGTCTTAGTCCTTTTATTTAGAAAAGGCTTTAATTTCACAGTAGTCAATACAGAAATCATGAAGCAGTAGGAAAGTAGTTTGATGGGAGAAAAAGTTCATTCATGATGTCCCACATTTGCCTTAACAGTTAACAATTTTTCAGTATTTCAGAGTATGTCTTTTCATTTAAAAACAATTACAGTTCTTCATTCTCTAGAGAAACAGTTCTAGAAGACTTTCATCAATCAAAGCCATTTACATAAATAAATTCTCTTGTTATTTATTTGGAGATTGTAAGTAGTTTAATATACATGAGAGGAAAAATGTTTCATTCTAAACCCACATTAATTAAATGCACGCTAACATATCATTGTTACCATATCAATATCTGTTTATGCAGAATCCCAGACCTGAAAAAGAGAAGATTATTTTTCAGATATAATGATGCATTATTTATGATAATATTTTAAATTATTTTGTCTTAGCTATGCTTGTAATAGTTATTCTATATTCTTTAATTTCAGCTCTCTGACATTTACTTTGATTTTTTTTAAAAAAGTTATTTAATTAACCTTCAATTCAGGAGAGAATTGTACATCACACTGGCAGACCTTTAATTTCCAGGATAGTGCCTATTTTCTTCTGTACTGGTTCATAAAACAGATTGCTCTCTATAATCTGTAAAACAATAAACAAAATTATTATATCTTAGCCCATTCATACTCTGCTGCCCTTTTTAATACCATTTTGTAAATCAAGCAGTGAAGGAAATTACCAAGGTGATGACAATGAAACAGGAGACACTTATTTTGAAGAAATAAAAAAAAAAAAAAGAGAGAATATAAAATAAGGCTAAATGAAATGAGAATTGTATTTATGCTATGACTTAATTTTAAACTAGCCCACTTTAACCTTAATTTTAGAAAAATACATTTTAACAAATACTGGTTTAAAGTAGAGGAGCATACATAATCTGTACAGGTAATATAACTGTGCTGTTAATTTTTTTTTATATCATTGGTACAGTGTGAGGTCTGAAAAAAGGGCTAAAAGAGGGTAAATACCCCAGGAAGAAAAAAACAACTAAAAAACCCAACAACACCACCACCACCACAAAAAAAAACCCAAAAAAACAAAACCCAAAAAACCACCAAAATCAATCAAAACGGAGTTGAGAGTTTTCCTGTGCAATTTATTTTAATGCCTAAATTTAATGTCAGAATGAGTATCTGATGTTGTCTATTTAATAATAGAGTTACCTTGCATTTCCTTAATTTCCTTCACTTGTCCTACACTGAGAGGAAGACCACCCTCTGACAGGAAAGGTCTAGAGGCAGCCCCTCACTCTGATGTTGTTATATCAGCTCACCTTCTGCAGGGACCCTTGCATGCTTCTCACACACATCCTTGCACAGAATTGTTCTTGGGGTCTTACTATGAATATGCAAAATTGTAATAGTGTACAAGAATGTAATAGATGGACACATGACCTTGGGATGCCTGTAAGAAAAATATGAGCATGAGAACTGACACGTGAGCTCCAGCATGTCAGAGGGAAACTGTCCATGCATTCTGGCTGGGGCAGACTGAGGAGAAGCCTTGCACATGAAAACACGTCAGTGATTTTCAGATCCTCAGCACTGCTCTTCAGTGCTCTAATAAGGCTGCTGCTCTGTGAAGGCCGAGGACAGACAAAGCAGAGTTGCTGCCTAGGACAGGACATGAGTCACTCATAGCCTTTGTTGAGCCCTGTTGCTCTGAAAAACAGAAATCTGGGTGTTCAGACTTCTGCTCTGCTCATTCCAGTTTTAGAACAAGGTGCAAATGCATAGATTGCTCTAGCTTTGTTGGCTAATGCAATGAATGCAATGCAAATATACATACTGATTCTTTTAGACATTATCTGTATTTTTTTCTAAACATAAAATGATACAGATTTGTTTTGAAGCATTGACCTAATGTACTGGCTAAACTCCGCTAGAGTTTATGTTTTCCGCCTGTCTACATTTTTGCTGGTTCCAAGGGAACACAGCATTTTCATGTTGAACATACTGCTTTCTGTGTTTTAGTTGTAAGTGTTGCTGATTTTCACCCTAGGGTTGTCAAGATTTCAGTGATGGGAAAGTGATCTCTGTAAATACAAATTTTAATTAGTTTGTAGAATTTACTGACATCTTCTCCTGAAATATGTCAGTTTTTATTATTGCCATGTCTGAATTCAGATCCAAACATATTTATCTTAGATATTTTAAAGATGCCTTTGGAAGCCCCAAAGAGGAACAATAATCCTTTTCTTATAAACAGAAGTAATAAACTCACCCTTTCTATTCAGCAGCTTGACTTATTATTTGATTTTAAAACAAATAGTATATTCTAGCCAGAGGGAAACCTTATGAAATTTACCTGCAAAATTACACTACTGCATCTGACTATTCCCCTAGCAACTTTAACATGCGTAACAAGAACACATTTTTCAGCCCCTCTACTATTTCAGGTTTAAAATTATGTTAAAATTAAATTATTTAATTAGAAAAAAGAAAATTACAGACATACTTTATAACTAAAACCGACTCTATCTTCATAATTTCCAATCTTGTCCATCTCCATGACAGTGGAGCTCAAGCTGAGCTATTAATGCTTTACAGCTTAAATTAACAGTGCAGTTCAGTGTTTAAGGGTCAACTAAAGAGGACATTTTACTGCTCAAGGTGGAAGACCATGTGAGAAATATACTGAAGTGCAGGAACACCTTCAAATTGAAAATTCTACTTCTTATACTTTCTGTATCTTCACAAAATGGAGGGGAAAAAAACTTAACTAGAGCTTTTAATTTAAAGTCCTTGTAAGAAAAGGCATCCAGCTTATCCTTCTGTGAAATCAAATCACAGAACAGGCAAAGAATATGGAGATACTTTTACTCTAGAGGGGATGACTTTGCTTTGGTAAAGTAATACCAAAATTTACATCCTTGTAAAAAGTCAGAATATATTTCTTTGCTAATAACAGAATTTTGGAAAATTTATTGTAGTAAATATTAAAATAAACCTGAGGACTAAATAGATTCAGATGTGTGTCTCAACAAGGTTGTAAGATGTAGTTTTTGATAACTTACATTATTTGTGTGTGGAATAGCATACAAAAATTTATTTTTATAGTTCAAAGGAATTATAGAAGAAAAAGATTATTTTGTAAATGTGTATATAAAATAGTCTCTTGATTACAGCAACAAACACTTTTTTAACAGTCTTGTGTACTTCTTGGTGAGATATGAAAAGTATGGAATTTCCTTGCTTGGTTCTTACATCACAGACGGACTTTAAATGCATTTTAAAAGCATGATCTATACGAAAATCCAAATCCCATAACTTTAAGTATATAAATGCCATCTAATGAAGGCCATATTGAATTTGATGTAATTTCTCTGCAGAAGTCTCTGCTAAATGTATAAAAAAGATGCTGAGAGTCCAGAGCACAGGCAGGACTCTGAAGAAGTGTTTGATGCCTCTCTGTGTAAGTTTAAGGGGAATGACACCTCGAGGTATGCCTAGGTACAGCTATGTCCTCACCACTCTTAACTTTTTATAAATTGCCTCATAGAACTTTTTGACAGAATCACAGAGTTGTAGAAGAAAAACTTCCATATTCTCTTGCCAATGAGACTGAACTCACTGCAGTCTTGCTGCTTGTGCTGTACCAAAGGTCAGACAAGATTTGCACAATGGCCCCTACAGGCCATGTAATGAATGTAGTAACATTAAAATGTAGGACATTTCTTCTTTTCATGTTCTGCTGAGGTTGCAGAAGTTTGTAACAGGCATTTCTGAGATAACAATCCTTATTCTTTTTAATAAGCATACTGTATTTGAACCAAACTCATTATTTTGCCTTAGGTTATGCTGCTTATGTTCTAGTTTTTCAAAAGACTAGCGCATGTTGGTTTATTGATATTTCTTCCATAATCTATTTTTCCTACTTGCTCATTCAAACCTGTTGTTTCATATTAAAATGTATTGATATGTTCCATGCTGTATGAGGTTTCAATTATGCAAAAATAGATCATCATCTTCTTTTAATGTTTCAAATTATTCTCTAAATTCCTTCATTCTGTTTCATACCCAGAAACATCCAGAGCCTTCCTGAGGGCCTTGCTATAAATATTATAGCAGGTAAAGACTAGTTTGAGACTGTAATTACATTATTAGTGTATATTACATTATGTTATTGAAAGACATACTGGATAATAGCTATTCTAAAGTGATAGAAAATAATTTGAAGGTCCTTTTAAAATTTGTTTTATGTATTTTTTTTATTTATAATAAGATATATTGTTACTCTGTTGAAATAAATCTAATTATTTGGTTTTTGTTGTTGCAGGATTACTAGATATAATAGATAGAAAACTTTTATTGATTTTGTAAGAGTATTTTTAGAAATTAAAATGGAAAGTTCTGTGTTCATATATTAAGACTGTCTATTTCAAATCATTCCTGTAAGCCATAAGTGCATTTTCTAAAAATCTGGTATACCTGAAAGAATCTTATTTGTGGATTTGATTGGATTTAAAGTGCAAAAATACTCTGAAATGTACAGAGCTGGTAAGCAAAACATTCTGAAGAAGACCACTTGATGAGTATTACTGCTGTATTGCCCACATCTGTCAAAATAAAAGTTTTAGGAAAAATTTAGGAAGTCTTGTCCTTGCTATGTCTTCCCCTGATTTCTGAGATGAACTTACCCGGGGGATTGGTATGAGAAGAAAGACACACAGGAAATTTCATCAACACATAAGAAATTTTTCATTGGAGAGATTTTGATGAAAACCATTCATGCCAGCATTGGCTCTGAAATCATACAGAAGACATTAAATATTCCTAAAGAAAGAAACTCTTGAACTGCAAATAAGCTTCCTCACACATTGGCAAAGAATGAGCACTAGCTGTTTTTTAAATTCCAGGGCTTTCCTGCTTGCTTCTGAGCAATGAATGCTTATGTGTCTGTTCTGGCAGTGAAAGAGAAGCGGTGTCCTGCATTTCTCTGTTGGTCTGTGCTGGTCTGGCCATGACTCTGCTAATAATGAAACACTGTCCACTTCCCTGAGTAATAAATGTGATCAAACCCAGTAGGTGTAACTGCTTTGAGAACACAGGCAGTTTTCTCCTTAGCTATTATCTCCTTGTACTTTATCACCACAATCCTGTGCACTTCATGTGAACAACAGCCTGATCTCAGCCTTGCTGTCCCTGGTGAAACTGAGTATTCTTTATTCTAGTCTTTTTTTTAGTTTATGGGTACAGTCCTCCTCTTTGAATTTTAACATTCTCATTTTATTGATCATTGCTTTTTGCTTGCTTTCTTGTGATTTTTGAGGTTGAATGAAAGAGGATTCTGTTCCATACATTTTTTTTTTAAATTCTTGGAAAAATATTCCTTCTGTCATTACCTTGATATTACTTCAGCTTAGAGCTCTAGCAAACACTTTCTACATGATGACTTGTTGTGTTTCTTGCAAATAATTCTTTAAAGGTCTATATTCTTATTAGCGTTGGAACATGTTTTTCCCTAGTCCTTCCAGTTGTTTCTCTGCTTGCTTGCTTGCTTGCTTTCTCACTTCCTTCCCCCTTTTTCTTTCCCTGCCCTCCTTTCTACCTTTCCTCCTCCCACCCTTCACTTTCTTCAGTATTTCTCAACCTGCTTTCTTTTTTTTCCCCTCTTTAATTGTGTGGCCTCAGCCTGACTTGTGGCAAGAAATCTAAGCCACAGCAGCACAACAAGACTCTTGCATGTGGTCATTATGCAGTTCACAGCTAACCTCCAGCTTCAGCACATGATCATAAATATGGAATCTCAACAAATCTCTGGACAGTTTTGTTGCCTGCTAAACTCTTATTTCACGTACCATTAGGTTGAATTCTGTCCATTTTTATGCTTAGGCAAAACAATCCATTTGCTCATGGCCAAATGAGTATATTTTGCTCATAAATGCTGTTTCAGCAGCAAGCAGGGGGGACTTGGAAAGTTGGAGAAAGTACATTTTCTCAGCTATTCAACCTGAATATGCAAACTACAAAGTCACTTGAGAGCATTTTCACAGCCAATTCCAAGGAAAGCAAGACAGCTATCTGCAGGTTGGTCATCCACAACTAACAAAGTAGGAGCAAAAATATTCACACTCTGATAAACCATGCAAATGTTTTTCTATAATGCTGCTGCTAAAATTGAGACTAATGATCAACAAATTACTTGAATTAACTCTTACCAGATCAGATACTGTTCATAATAACAACTGTGTCACAGGAACACTTCCCATTGTTTTGGTAAAACAAATCTACAGATAAATGTGTAAATAAAAAAAAAGTGTAGGTGAAATAAACTATAGAAGTAAAAAATGTCAAGGTTTTGAAAATATAATTTAAGGTTTTAGGCAAGCTTTTAAAAAATTTAATAGGGCTTTTAGCCCAACTTGGGCTTTTTTTTTTTGTTTTCTTATTTTAATACAATAAAACACCCACCCAGTTAGCTAAACTGCTTTATGAGATCACATGTATGATCACAGTGATCTAATACTCCAAATACTCCAGGTAGAAGAGAAGCACATACACGAGAAACTTCTTTAAAACAGAACAAATTGTAGCACTTGTTCCTTACCCTGCACCTCTCCAGTGCTGGTTGCAACATTCAGTGAGTCTGTTCAACTCATATGGAAGAAATGTCTTTATTTATTCACTGGATTATTGGTTGCAGGATTGGTGAGTTGAACTGGCACAGAGATACCTGTGATAGTGAGTAACAGATAAGCTGCTTCAGGAAAAATAAAACCCCACAGATGTGTCTGTACAAAAAAGCACAGTAAGGGAGGAAATTAGAGAGGACTCTTTTTCTTTGCAGTCATTAATTGCTAAATTGCCTCAGACATTTTTCTTAACTTCAACATCAGGCTTAATCAGGCAGGCACAGTTTACCTTACAATGTCACTGTGTATTAGAAAGGGAAGGGTGATTACTGAATGAAAAAGATAAAGTGATGATTTATAAAATATTTAGGGAACATTATTTGAATTTTATCTTATGAAGTAGAACAAACACCCAACATCTTAGATTCTCAGATCTATTTTCAGCAATTGGGAAAAATAAATCTAGCATTTTCTTGTTGAGGAAAAAACAACCATAACATTATCAGTGTAAATGAAAACACATTCATCTTCTTCTTTCTTTGAAGAAAATCCAAACTTCCAGGATATATTTTTTTAATGTCCATCAATACCATTACACGTTTCACACACAGATGATTATTTATGATTGCTGGTATTACTTATTACAATTTACTTTAAATCTGGAAAAAAAAAAAAAAAGGCACTATCATGTACATGTTCTATCATTTGTCCTAGAAAAGACCTCCTAAGAAACAAATTTACATTATGTTGAAGGAATTGTTCTGCTCTGTAGAAGAAAAACAAAGCATCCGACTGGCAGGTTTTGCCAGCACGGGCTGTTGTTTGAGAAGATGATGAATAAACTGTGCATGCTTCTGTGTTTCTATGCATGTTTCTACTTCAAAGAAGTAGGCACTACTGTGGATAAGGAATAAATCAATGTGAAATGATTTTAAATTTTCTGATCTCTATTCGCATCTCATCTGTTTTATGCAGGAAAGCAGATGTTTTCTACTGAACTCAAACCCTTTTTCTGTGAGTTGGTAGTCCACCCTTGTATTCTGTTTTACATTTTCCCAATAATATTCTCATTTACTTCTCTACTTTTTGGATACTTGTTAAAATTTTAATAAAACCCAAGAAAATGGTAATTCAAGAATCTAGTTCAGGAGTTTTAAAATGCTAATGTGATTAAATGGTAATATGATTACAAGAAACACTTGAAGAAAAATAGAACAATGTAAGATTGATTAGAGCGCTTTAAAAATAAGGTTTTCAAAGAATCATCCAAATGAAAACCTTGGAATCAAAAAAAATCCCATAATAACACAAACACAATAACTGTATAGGTAATGTGTCAGCTGCCACAAACAGCTCCCTCACATTTTCTTAGAAACTATTGTTAAAAAGGAGATTATTCATTTTTTCATGCTGCTTCCAAGTCTGAGGTCTCCCAGTGTATTTACTTTTAAAGGCAATTCTTGTTACACAGACAGTTGCTGTTTTGAATAGGGGTTTTGAGTTTATGAACTTCTGAAATTTTATCTGGAGAAAAAACAAACCTCAGACAGTGACCACCTTATTGACACTGGCTCCTGATGATATCTGCAGGCATGCTGGGTTTTGTAATCATTTTGTAGAGTATTTACAGATGCTCTACCAAGTGCAAGCAGTTCACTGACCGCAGGCCGAATGATTCTTTGGTTACTGGGCCACTTACAATTTTTCCTTTATTTATTTTCAACCCTTTTTGATGTTAACCACCTTAACAACCTTACCCAAGGCCCATGGCTCATTAACTACTGATAGATGACAGATAGTAGAGGTATGTTCCAAGGAGTACAGTGCGTTCTAGACTGTCAATAGATGGATTTTTTTAAATGCCATAATTTGTATCTACTTCGAGGATTGCTTTAACTAAATCACTTAACTATTAAATCTTAGTTGTAAGGAATTTATTCTACTTTTGCTATAATTTGTTGAAGGATACTGGGTCCCCAGAAATATTTTTTTATCCCTTTCTAAAATAGGCAGGCAAAATTAATTCCTTTGTGAGATAACTGTGATGGGTGCACGTATCTTTTTCCTCTGGCTCCACCAGTAATGAAAGAGCCTAAAACAAAGTACTTTTGTGGACTTAAACATGACAGCTGATTTTAGCATTGTTTTTTGTCAGGAAAATAGCATAAAAGGATCTTTGCCAGAGACAAGGCACAGGCTGAATATCTGATGAGAGATTTGCCTACCATTATTACAACATCACATCATGTTATATACTCCTAAAGAGTATTTTGGTGGACTCAGAAGTATCCTTCTATGTGAATTTTCTGCATTTATAACTATTTCCCCTCATTTCTCCCTATCTCTGTAACTCAGCCCAGTAGGATCCTACATACAAAAAGAATGTATTTCTCACAAAGACTCAGAACACTCAAGACAGCAAGAAAGAAGTATGAAGATTTTTATTTTTATTCTATTCAGGTTACTTTTTAAGCCAGTAGCACTACACGCTTATTTTCCACTGCAAAGCAAATACATTAAATATCAAATTAAATTGAATTTTTCACATTAAAAAGAGTTTGAAAATTTTGGTTTATTCTAAAACCATTTAGTAAAGACATTATTTCTAAGTGCAGCTCAAAGTAATACTGTGTAATTAAGAGATACCACAATTTAGGAATACATTTGGGAAGAGAGGTACTTGAAGTTTAAAATTCTTGACAGACACTTATGATCTATGAGAAATTATATGTCTAAAAATAATTAAGTTCCAAAGTAATCTCATGATCATGGTTTGAAAGATTTTTCTGTACAATAAAAAACTACCTTATTTTTGAACCATTCTTCATGATAGGGGTGTCTGTAGCATGTTTTAAAGAGACAGTTTTCTGGATATTCTTCTTCTCTTAGGAATATACAGAGAGAGAAGACTATTTTATTTTTATCAAAATATATTAATTGCTCAAATTGTTGACTGCAATTAGGACAAAGTGTGTTTAATGAATAATGACTGTCATAGGTGCCAATGAGTGCGAGCAGAGTGATGTCAGACTCATTAAGTGTGCTCATTTCTGCAGTTTCTGTGCATAGTTCTGCCACATAACAAACGGTGGTTGAGACATGAGCACACTTTCCGTATCTAAAAATCACAGGCGTGCCCTGTTAAGAGCATCAAGTATACACAACCTAGTACGGTCTGAGGGGGAGGGAGAGTTGATGAGCTGGTTTCTGAGGGTTTCATGACAACCATATCCAAAAACCCTGGCAGTTTGTTGCAGGGCTGGAGGTTTTCTGGCACAGTCACTGGTGTTGTTGGCTCTTGTCTCCATCGCACTGGGATTTTGGGTCCGGCTGCTGGCCACTGTGCTACCTGCAATGGTCTGTCTGTGACTGTCTTTCTAGTGTAATTGATGGTGAAAATATCAATGTGGTTTTTGTTAAAGCATTAAAAAAGCATCACTGGGAGTTGAAAATCGATGATAGCAGGCTATCCCAACATTCACATTGTGGCCTTGGATCCCCATTGGGCTGCAAATGAATGAGAGAGACAGCAGGGATCTGTGACCTTAGGCGTATGCTGCAGCAGACAGTGCTACTGGATTAGATGTATCTTGTTGGAGGGTTTTATTTGGACCTGCTGAATGTGATTATAAAGCATAGAGAATAAAATAAAAGAATCATCACCATCTCATTATGGTATTCATTACTCCTGCTCTTTTTATCCAATATTGGGAAAAAGCCTTGATAAAATGACCTCCTTTAAAAAGATATGTCATAAGTGATGACATTTTATACTCCTCTCTTTTTGTGTGTATTTGACCTGATTCTCCACACTCGAACTGTGAAACCCCTCAGGTTATGGTTCTTTTCAAAACAAAACGATTTTTGGAATGGATCCCAAGGCATTTTAGTCTATGAGAAACTTTATGAGGCTGCTCTGGAATAAGTGGAATTTGCCTAGTGTCCATAAGCATCTGCGTTTTGTGTCTTGTAAAAGTATTCATTGCAGTTTTATGTTACGGCTATTTAAAAATTTAGGAAGCTGCACCAAGAATTATGGAACTACAGTATTCATCTAAAATGAAATTATACAAAGCTATATTATTATTTTGAAAGGTTTTTTTTTTTAATTGCAGTAGTCAATGTACACTTCTATGTAGGTTTATGATTTTGATGTGGAAATCTCTGAATGCTGTATTGTTTTCTGTAAATGTGGAGCATAATTAAGTATCAATTCTTTGACTCCTGTCTCCTGTTTTTAAACAACTGATATTACATTATTCATGTCAAGAGGAATTTACCATGTACCTCAATGGCAACAAGACAAATTCCCAAAAGGGACAAATAGGAGTTCCTACACTGCATCACTGAATTCAGACTTGTATTTCAAGTTCCTGTATTTATTGAAATAAGTCTTCACACCGAAGATTGATCCATGAAAATACTGAAATATCCTGAAAATACTAAACCAGATTTTCCTAAAATATTAATCTTTAATTTATTAATTTTTCATTCATTCTAAGATGTACTTCTTGAATCCGACAAAATTAAAATTAAATGAAAACTGAAAAACTATTCTCAGTTCACAACTATCGACCTTCAGTCTCTCTTGCTCCATCACTTCTCAAGGAATGTTGCTTGGTCAAGCAGAAACAGCTTTAAAAGTCTCTTTTTTAATGATTTTTAGTGTTAAAGCCCCCTAAAAATTATAAAGGCATTCAATAAAATTATCACTGGTTTTCAGCTGGTCAAAATATAGCACAAGAAGAGGAAAGAATGTTTAAGTTGGAAGGGACCTACAACAGTGATCTAGTCCAACAGCGGGACTGCTTTAGGGCTGACCAAAATTATATCCTGTTGTTAAGGGCACTGTACAAATGCCTCCCAACCACTAACCCCAGATTTGGGGCACCCATCACGTCTCTAGGAAACCTGTCCTAGTATCTGACCACGCTCTCTGTATAGAAATGCTAATGTCCAGTCTGAACGTCCTCTGGTGCAGCTTTGAAACATTGCCCAAGTGTCCTATCAGTGGATCCTATGGAGAAGAGTTCGGCACCCACCTCTCAACTTCCCCTCCTCAGGAGGCTGTAGACAGCAATGAGGGGTCACCCCTCAATCTTTCTGCAAGCTAGACACATTCCATGTCCTTTGCTGCTCTTCATAAGGAACAACTTCCAGTGAAGGATGCAGCTACTGATTCCCAAATAAAGATACTGCCTCTACACTACTCTACTATTGCTGGTTGGCATGTTCCCTTCCTCAACATATTATCTATAAAGATCTGTTAGCATGTAATAGGACAACCACTGTGAAGAGTAGATTATGTCTCTTTTGTCTTAAAATTGTTGGAGATAATTTCTATATAATATTTGATCTTATTATCAAAATATCGTGGAGCCGTACAATTCAGAGGAAGTTTAGACTCAAAAGAAGTGCATCATTTTCCTCATAAGAGAATTTGTACACTTCTGGAAGTTTCTCTTACAGAAGTCCTCCCCAGTTCTTACTGTTCTTATGCCTCCTTACTCCTCACAGAAGCTCTTCCCTTCCCAGTTAAGCTTGGTCACCATTACATTCAGCACAATTTCTCTAAGATGTTTTCAGAGAAACTCAAGAGATATTTAATGGGCAGCTCAGCATACTATGTTCATGTACTGTCATCAGTATTTTAACATCAACAAATCAGGCATAAGCATCATGTGTGTGCTGTGAACACATACACTGCAAAAATGTTGAAATTTAATTTTAATTTCATCGTTTGAAATTTAACTCTAAAAAATTCAAATATTTGACTTTAAAGCATTGTCCTAAGTCTTTCTCTGAAGGAGAATCTTTCTTCTGAGTCCTCCTTTGTCCATAAAAGCAAAGGCTTACGGAAAGAAACTGTTTCATGATTTTAGAATCATAGATCCAAAGAATCATTAAGGTTGGAAAACACCTCCAAGATCATGGAGTGCAGCCTTTGACCAAACACCACCATTTCAACATGAAGTACCATATTCAGTCATTTCTTGAAAACTTCCAAGGGACAGCTACTTCACTAGTACCCTGAGCAGCCCATTCCAATGCCTGACAACACTCAGCAAATAAATTTTTCTTAATGTTCAACCTGAACCTCCTCTGGTGTAGCTCGAGGCAATTTCCTCTTGTCCTGTCACTGACTTCCTGGGAGAAGTGGTCACCCCCCACCTTGCTACAATTTTTGTTGTCCACTTGAAGTTGAACAGTCATGTATGAGTAATCTATTTAATTTTAGAACAACTGTAATCTCAGGCAAGTGAACTGAATTGCTTCCCAGCATCAGTAATATAATAACTGAGCTGACTAAAATGTATCAGGTGGCAGAGATTGTGGACTGTGAGTTGCAGTGCTTTTAAATATGTGTGGTTCAGGCTATTTGAATCAGCAAATGCTAAATTTTTTTTTTAAAAAAAAACAAAATGAAGTAAAGGGATAATATTTTAAAGCTGCTCACATTTACTCCATCTCCTTTTTTTGGTCTGTTTTATTAAGACTTTGTTTTTTATATTTTTCAACAGGCTTCTGTGTGCTGTTGCAATATAGACTTTACAGAATGTTTTCATAAACCAGTTGTGACATTTTTGCATGTTTCTCTATTCCACACATTTCAGAGAGCTGCTATCAAAGTAAAGCAATCCAGATTGTTTAGTATCTCCTACACCTTTTATGCTGAAACAAGTTCTGTTCGTGTTATGAGCTAAGTAGCTGTTTGCAAAAGGAGCCATATTTTTTATTTATTTTCCTGTGTGAGTCCCAGCTGTGCCAGTTAGTGGATCTGTGCCATTTTAGTCACCCCTAAAGAAAGAAAATAACACTAGCAAAACTTGTGAGCTTTCTGCATTCATGTGAGGGAACCTTATTTGCTAGAAGCACCCTGCTGGATTCTCCTGGGATGTCCTGGGGCAGAATTATCACACTGTGATGGGTTGACCTTGATGTGCCCACCAAGCCACTTTATCACTCCTCAGCTGGACAGGGACAGAAAATAAGATGGAAAGCAACTAGTAAGTTGAAATAAGGCAGTTTGCTAAAGTAAAATTTGTACAAGCAAAAATTAAAAAAATATTTTATTCTCTGCTTCCCACCAGTGAGTGATGTCCAGCCACTTCCTGGGAAGCAGGGTTTCAGCACACGTAGTGATTGCTCCAGAAGGGAAACATTGTAAATTATTGTCCCCTTTCCTCATCCTTTTCTTAGCTTCTGTATCTGACCTGACATCATAAGGGATAGAATATCCCTTTGGTCAGTTTGGGCCAGCTGTCCTAGTTCCAAGCCCTTGCCCACCCCCAGCCTGATGGGGAACAGAATGCTGGGGACAGCGTTGATGCTGTGCCAGTGCTGCCCAGCAGTTGACAAAACACACAGAGCAGTGGTGTGTCACAGCACCCTTCTAGATACCAGTGCACAGCACAGCACTGCGAGGGCTGCCATGAGCTCCACCTCAGACATATCCAGTACACATGGATTCTGACTCAGCTTCAGAGGAGTAGTCTTTTTTTGTACAATGTCTTCCCCCCCAAGCATCAGTGACTTTTTTTGAAGTTGTTACTTATTGTTACAGTATCAATTTAAATAAAGTTCACTCTCAGTCTAAAAACTTTTAGTTTCCACTGCCTCCTTTCTTCCAGTGGGGAAAAAAAAAACCAACCAAAAAATCAAAACAAATTAAAACTCTTAACTGACATTAATGTCTGGAAAAGACACAGTTTAAAATGTACTGTTATTCAAGGTACAAGGTATGTATATTACCTTAATTCATTATGAAAATGGTGCCCACAGATGCATATACATCCTTTTCCCTCTACCCTCCCCACTCAGCAGTAATCCAGAATATGTGTAAATAATGAACCAAATACATAGAATCATCAAATACCTTGAATTGTAAAGTACCCATAATCACCATCAAGTCCAATTACTGCTACTCACTGGACTACCTAATCTTAACTCTTATGACTAAGAACATTATCCAGATGCTTCTTGAACTCTGGCAGGTTTGCTGTCATGATCACTTCCCTGGGAAGCCTATTCTGGTGACAAACCACCCTCCCAGTGAAGAACTTTTTCCTAATGTCCAGAGTGAACTTCCTTGATGCAGCTTCATCCCACTTCCTCATGTTCTGTTGCTATCAGAGCAATATTAAACACCTCCCCCTCCACTGCTTTCTCTGAGCAAGTTCTAGACTGTGACCCTTCAACCTTCTCTTCTCCAAGACAAACAAATGAAGTGACTTCAGCTGCTTCTCATAAGTCTTGTCCTCACAGCCTTTCAGCATCTTGGTGGCTTTTCTCTGCACACACTTTAATAGTTTAATGTCCTTTTCATGTTGAGGCACCCAAAATGGCACTCAGTACATAATGTGAGGCCACACCAGTGAAGAGTAGAGTGGGACAATCTATTCCCTCAAATGGTTCATGTTGCTGTGCCTGATCATCCCAGGACACGTGAACCCTTTTGACTGCCAGGCCACTACTGACTTATATTCAACTTGCCATTGACCAAATCTCCCAGATCTCTTCCTCCAGGGCTGCTTTCCAACCTCTGGAAGCCCACAGCCCCACAGTCTAGTATCATTAGCAAATTTAATGTATGTTCTGCTCCTGCATCCAGATAATTTATAAAAACACTAGAAAGACATTGACCCTAGCATAGAGCTCTGGCAAAGAGCCACCAGCCTCACTCACTGTAGCTCTTTCAGCCTGACCCATTGGCCAGTCGATCACCCAATGTATTATGGACTTGTCTAGAAGTGTTCTGGACACACCCAGAAAGATAAAGTGAGAAACAGTATCAGAAACTTTGCTTAAATAAAACACCCCACATCTACTGTCTTCCCTTGGTCAACTAGATGGATAACCTTGTCATATAAGGAAATTAAGTTGGTTGATCAGGACTTTCTCCTCACAAACCCATGCTGGCTACAACCAAAGAATGCATTATCTCTCAAGTGTTTTTCAAGAGCTCCCAGAATAACCCTCTCCACAATTTTACCAAACACTGAAGTGAAACTGACAGGATTGAAATTGGGTCTTCCTTACTCTTCCTGAAAACAAGGATGATATTTTTTAGCTTCCAGTTGACTAGGATCTCTCTAGGCTCTCAGAAACATTGAAAAATAATGGAGCAGGCCTGCAATAACATCAGCCATCTATTTCAGTACTCTGGGATGAATCCCATCAGACCCCATATACTTATGTGCATCCAGCTGGAGCAGCAAGTACTGAACAAGTTTATTGTCAGTTGGAAGTTTGTTATTCCCCCAGACATGGTCTTGAAACACAGGGCTACAGGGCTCCCAGAGGCCATCACAGGCATTAAAGACAAAAGTATAGTGAAACAGTACAGTGGGGAAAAACACTTCATGTAGGGTTAGCCTTCTGTGAAGCTTGGTCTCATACAGTTGGAATTATGGGGTATTTTAGCTCTCACATGCAGGAATGCAAGCACATATATGTCTGCATATGTATGTATCAGTGACACATTTATGTCTCAAAGAGAAACACACAGAGATATAAAATCACAGAGCCGTTATATCGTCCAGTCCTTGAAACACAGAAACATAGAATGGTTTGGGTTTGAAGGGACCTTCAGTTCCCCAGTATATGCATATACATGTTCAAGTATATGTACATGCATGACAGAAATGCAAGGATTTCCCTTTCTCAGTCTTGAACTTTGTGGAGATTTAGCCCAAGAAAATTATCTGTAGCCTTAGGGTTGGACTTGGGTGCTGCAAAGTGGATGACAAAGGAAAGGAAAAGCATAAAAATATTATTCCATGATAATTTTTTTTCAACTGGGATAGGCCTGACTGGGATCATTTTTTTTATTTCAGTCCATACAAAAACTTGAGTTTAAGATGGTCTTAACAATTCAAAATAGGAGAGGAGTCAAAACCTAGTATATCACTTGGAGTGGAGCTAAAGAGTCTACTAGAGGAGGGCAGCCAACACATAGTCCTTTCTCTGATATCTGTTTAATCTGGGCCAGGTCAGGGAGTCCTTGGCTGAGGGTCAGAACATGTGTAGGGCTAGGATTAGGCTGAGGATAGGGAAGGCAATAATAGCTGAGGTGTATCTGTAGTTGGGCTGTAGAGGGTCTGTCAAAGGAAGGATTAGCTTGCAAAAATATTTTCTCTTAAAAACATTTTCAAATGGATCCTTGGGAAATGGTGGGTGCAGGTTTAAGGTTTAAAACCTGTGACATATATAAGAGTCCTTGGCAACAGCTAGAAACATGCCTGCAGTGTTTAGAGTCTGGGAGAGAAAAAGATCAGACCTCCTCCACTTGGGTATAAAGTCACTGACTAAGAAAGGCTGCTGAAAGAGCTCCTTTGCCTCAAAAGTAGGTCAAATCTTTGGCAGGGAATTCCCTTCTAGGGGAGGATTTCAGAATGAGTAAGTATCTTCAAAAGTATAATTCTTTTAAGAAATTATTAGTTTGTTTTATTCCAATTATTATCTTGATTTATATGTAGTATTACATTATTTTATTTCAAAATGTATATGACTTTATGCAGCAAAAAAAAATCCATGTTTACGAAAAAACTTTTTTTTTTCAAAATAGTGTGTTTGGAACTCACAGAAACTCACTACTTCTATGGTCTGGGCAAGTGGAGGCCTGTTTTTTTCTTTTTCTGTGACTCTTGTTAGTCTGAGGGTGGCATGTAGGAATTAACGTGTAGAATACCTATAAAATGCTTTGTGCTAATGCTTCTTCTAGATTGACTGAGGAACATAAATAATTTCTATCTAACAAATCAGCTAGTTATATTTGGGGGTTAGAATCATTTGCCTCCTTACTGGTTGATTGCTTCCCTGTCCACAAAAGCAGCAGCTTTTCCCCCTCATGGTGTAGACTTGAGCACTAAAAAAATCTACTGATAGACCTGACTCTGGAATTATATTTTCCTTTTTTCAGAAAAGAAGATTTCAGAGCTGGATTGAAAATTACAATTACAATTGAGAAAAGAATGAACAGAAAGGAGTGAGCCAATTAATCAACAAAATGCCGAACAACTCAAATTTAATTTTGTCTTTGAGAGAGGAAAATGAGAAATTTAATTTTTTCTTTTACTACAGTTTATTCTGAACACATTTCAGTGCAGCAGGGAACACTGCTGCAAACCAAGAAGCAAGTCTGACTTTTCTGAATGTGAGTGACTGGCATTCTGAAAGCCAGGTATGCAGTCTATTTACCTGCTACAGTAAGTCAAGCCATTTCTTTTGTTATCTGTAACAACCAAATAGTATTTCTGGTGGAGAAGTTTTGATACAAAATATAAGCAATAACAATTGCTACATTTGAGGTATGAGACCATGAAAATCTTAACTTTCTACCACACAGCAAGAAGGACAAAAGACTTAACTGCATTTCCACAAGATTCACTTTCATTATTATTTTCTTCTCCATGTTGTCATAACTTTATTTAAATATTCTTCTCCAAAAGGTTAAAAAGGATAAATATTTGCACTCTGGCATTTCCTTTATAGCATGTTTAGGGGTCTGACTTTATTTCTTTCTAGACTGGGTTTCTGAACTGGCCATCCAAGATGGTTTGCATCTCACAGGATGCCAAATGTTCCTGATTGAATAGATGTGACAGAAATAGTTCTACCCCAGGGTGACACTACACTACCTCACACAAGGTACCAGGAAACATTACAGAGGCAATTCTGACTCTTGGTCATTTAAATTGTTTGGGTCATTCATGTAAATTAATATTTGACTAAGAAGATTGAAATGCCATTATGTTTCTTGTGTAATGCTACAACAAATAACATTATTATGACTTGGGTGAGGAACTGTAACAGAGGAGCTCTCCAAAGCCACCCATCCCAACTTTAACCAAACAGGCCTCCCTGGTAAAGTGATTCATTCTGTCTTAAGCACTGTGGGAAAAGCAGCGTCACAGCTGCTGGAGTAGAGACACCTCTGTCTTTGGTCAAAGGAACTGTGTCATGCTCACCTCAACCAGCTGCAACTCAGGCTGATGTAGGGAGTAGGTCTGTTAAACAAGAGTATTTGAGTACATGAGCAGTGGAGAGAAGGATGGAAAGGGCTGGGTAAAAGCTAGATTGTATTATTTACTTGACCCTTTGAGGAGACTAATACCATGATTATAAATGCCCAAGGCATTGGTGCATTTTTGCTGAAATAATCTTTGATGATTGATTGCTTTCCTCTTGGAATTTATTCTGAATTTCTTTCTAACTCTTCCTAAATAAAATTGTCTTTATTTCCAAGACTGGAAAAAATAACCTTGTAAAAGATATGACTCTTAAGGAAACTCAGAGCGTGTCACTTGTTTTTTCCATGTTAATGAATAGATTTCTTTTTATGATTTCAGAAAATCACTTCTGTAATCAAAACCAGTGCCTTATGCCATCAACCAGTTATGGCATAAAATTACTTTTTATTGTCCTGCTTTTTAGAAAAGAAAACAGGCTCCTGGAGATTGAATAAATTTTCACAGAGATGCCATAACAAATTATACTTGCTGATTAAAACTTTCAGGCAGTTTTGTCATCCAGGATTTGCACATAAGCTAAATCTTAATTAGAAACTTTACTGAATTAGCGTATATCAATGCTACAAATGAAGAATATTTAAACAGAGCAGAGAATTCAATGTAATCAGAGAGCAATTCAGAGAGTTTTTTTTTCCCAGAAGATCCTATACATTTCAAGAAGGGCAGGAAGCTCAATTAGCCACTCTCTGAAGCCAGTGAACAAATTCCCTTTGACTTTATCGGCTGCTGCATAGAGCTGAAGGTTGAACACCACTGCACTGGGTTTTGACGACTTAATGAACAAATCAGTCATCAAGAAATATGCTTGTGAGTGATTCTGTTCATCATAGCTAGTGGTATATATTTTCTGAGCATAAGTAATTGTTAAGGATTTAACAGTCTAACATACTTTAAGTACAAAAGTCCATATTTCACAGGCAGGGTTTTTTTAACCAACTTTTAGATATTTATAGCTATAGTTCCAACAAGCATTTAAGATAATATTCATGCAGTCGTAAATGGTTCATTGTATTTGAAGTGTGGGTTTACAGAAAGTGACAAGTCATTAAACCAAGTCTATCTCTCAGCATGTCCTCAGTTTCATGTGCAATCACTGTAATTTCTCAAGACTTCTGATCAGAATGCCCCTTCTGTTTGTACATTTTATTGCATCTAATAAACTACATGATAAAATGACATGATTATAATTTCACCTTGCTAACTTAATTAAACTTAATATAATGAAACACATACTGAAAATTGCAATTTATTTGGAAATAACTTCTACAAATAAATATGTTGATAATAAGGAAAGTTTTTGTGAATTTCACTGATTAACAGTAAGACTACAGCTGCTCTTTGTGGATTCTCTGAACTTTCCATTACCCAGCAAATTGCACAAGAACTGAAGAGGGTTTCTAGTATTTAAGGGTCAGAATGCTGCAAGATACCATGATATAGAATTCTTAAGGAACGTGCCATGGCCACAATTTGCCCAAAAACTAGGTTCCAAATTGCCTGATAAACTTACTCAAAAAAACCCCTGGTGTCTCGAATAAAATATGTACACTTTAAAGATATCACTGAGATTTGTGTGGGCTTAGGGAGAGGTTCATCTCAGAAGTAAGTACAGATTCAGTGTCTATACGTAAAAATTTCACAGATTTCCAGAGGACTGATCATTAAGAATTCCAGTTAACAACCTTGAATAACGCAGACACTAATCAAAGTTTTATCCTAATATTCCTTTGATGAACTTCATAAATCTGAACTTAAGATATTTGTGCCCTCCAGGAAGAAAATTGTTTGAACTTGCAATGCATCTCATCTCATCTTCAGTTTTGAAAAAAAACCTCAGAACTTTGCTCTAGGAGTGTCTGTGCATTGACTAATGGCCATGTGGTTGGACCTGTCCAGGTATAAATATCCATGATAAATTCAGAGAGCTAAATTCAGGAGCAAATCGCCCCTTTAGAGTCTATACAATTATATTGCGTAGGAAAACTATTTTACCAATAGAAAGAAGGTGAATTTAATTTTTTTTTTCTTTTTTAAATAGATAAAAGTAGACTTAACCCTACACTCTAGCAAGCATTTCTGAGATGTAAGATAGCACATGAATAACATATCTTAACCCAGATTCTACCATATAATATACAAACTGGACAGTTGGTTTTGATGATTTTAAGTGTTTTTTCCAACCAAAATGATTCCATGACTCTATGAAATAAATAAATTTTAAAAAATCTAGTAACTAATTGAAATTTACATGTGAGTGGGTGTGTCTAGAACAAATGTAAAGTTGGAGTTTGGAAACTCATTGGTTGGCGAGGCTTGCCAGTATCTTTGAGTAACCTACTTTATACAATTTTAGGATAGTTCTGGTACCTGTGTTTGTTTTCATATTGCAGGACAGAAATGAAATAAACCTGTTCTACTGAAATGATGAAATTGCTTGTTCTACAAGACACTTCACTGAAGTCAATATACATTGTTTACGCTCAATAAAAAAAATGTTATCCTAAGAAAAGAACAAGGTAGTTTTCCTGTCATTTACTTCAGTCAAATCAAAAGGAAGTTCTGTGGAGTTGGAGACATACCTGGATTGCTTGTGTTACCACAATATACTTCATGTTGAACAGTGAAATCCAGCTGTTACTCTTCTTAGAGATGCTCAGCTGCTCTCTTCACCATACACACGGAAACCCCAGAAATTTGGCAGAGTTTCCAGGCAGTTTATAAAGAAATTCAAAGAAGACCATCAAAAGCAACTCACATGTCACTGCCCTTATGTTGTTGGCAATAAGCAAAAGCAAATACCTCATTTTATATAGATGGATATGATAATAGGCATAACATTTTCCAGTAATTTTATTTGCTAAACTTGAAAAGGATACAAACTCTCAATTACAAATACTGTAGTTCCTTCTCTGCTTCTGTTAGGATAATGTGGAAACTTACTTGCATATTTCTGTATTTTTACATCTTTTAATCCTTTATTAATTCAGTCACAAAATGACTGCATGATTTTGAAAACATTACATGACATATGAAGATCTTCCATGTTGTAGTCAGCAACTGCAGGATCATGTCCAGGGATGTTATTCTCTGGGAACCAGCATGTAATACAACGAGACGGGCCCCTGTTCATGGAACCATTTATTCAGCATGGGAACAAACTGTCCTTCAGAGACAGAGAGCCCTGAACAAAGGCAGGGTGATGGGTTTTGAAGGACAGAACTCTTGAGGGTCTCCACCTTTGAGGGTGGAGTTCAGGGTTAGGGACCACTCGAAACACAACAAGGGAGAAACCCCCAGGGACTCAAACCCAGTCAGAGCTCCTGGGCCGTTTTTCACAAGGGGTTTGGGGTTGGGTAACTTCATCCAGGGCTCACATGTCCATCCCCCAACACAGGGGGTCAAAATCCACACACATGGCTTACAGCCATGCCTCTCCTTTAACAATGCTTATCTGAAATGAACTCTTTGCTGTTCTGAGGCACCTCACAACACTTCCAGAATGCAGAAACAGTGTTGCTTAAGGGTATTCAATGGACTTATCTGTTTTCTTACTGAGTCATGATAATGTATGGTTTTTGTAGGTGGAAGAAAATGCCTTTGATCTGAGAACATATGCTAAGAAATTCACTGCCTGATGAGATGGAATGCTCAGTAATCGAGGCCACAGAGATGTAATACCTTCAAAACAAATGTGCTAGCAAGTTCTCAACAACTCCTTTGGCTCTTTCTTCCTGTGCAGTTTGAAAAACACTTGTATATACTGTTCCTGTTGCTGGTGACTCCCTTTGTGCAGATGCTTTTCAGTACAAAGGCACAACTGGCCTTAAGAAGCAATACAGTAAAAGATTTAAATACTTAATATTGTCTGACAAATATTTGGCATTCTCACAGTTTCTGTGACAAGTGCTTGTGTGTACTTAAATCAGTAAATCCATGTGAAAAAAAGGCAATAACAATCACTACTGGAGGGAGGAGAAGAAGAGGAAAAGTTTATGAGCTGTTTTGTGAGTTTGGATTATTGCTCCTTTTTCATATCTGAATCCTGCAGTCAAGTAATCCCATCTGTTGTGCCAGCTTTTAGTTAGAATATGTCAGTGGAAGAGAGACATGCCAATAACAATTAGTGTTTTATTATGAAAGTGTACACATACAATTTAAATCATATTTATGTTTCAGTCAAAAAACCCTATATTTTATGGATTTTCTGATTGCTTAGTTGCAAAATGGGTATATTTTATTTACATTATGGGTTTTTTTTTCTAATTTATGTCTAATAAAATTTGTATTTCACCTTCTCTTAAAAATAAAACTGCTTGCTAAGGTAGAGAAATGTTTCTTTTTCTCTTTGTAAGAAATACATTGCAACATTTTTATAAATGCATATATTCTCACTATTTTGCTGTGTTGAAAAGATTAAGGTACTTGAGACCTAATACTGTAAGATTTTACTGAATAATGATGGATATACTCTGCAGGTGAACTCAAGTTTTTAAATTTAAGCATATTGTGCTTTCCATTGTTTGTATTCTGCAGCATGAAAACCAGAAAGGGAGCAAAGTAATTTGATAGAACAAAACAACAGTAGTGGTTTGTATGTCAGTAAACACTTTAACAACAACCGAGGTCATTTCCAATACAAAACATAGTATCGAATTCATTTTCTGAGAAGAAACGATCCTTTTTTAAATTATGTGCTTCTCTTTAAAAATAAAATTTTAATAAAACACATTTATGCAATGCTATGTCTCATTCTCTCTTCTGATTAGAAACAGAGGAATTGTCTTTCAGGCTCATATTTCACTGGGCTCTATCTTGATATCCATAACTATTATGCTGATTCAAAACCTCTGGAAACAAGAGAGAAGTTTAATACTTGCACATCTGATAAGATAGAAGTCAAAAATCATCAAGTTTGATGATATTCTGTCAGGACCCGTCTTTGAGAGTGAAAAACACAGAAGGACCCCTATATATGCAAGGCAAGGGTTTTTTTTAAAAAAAGTAATTGGAGCAGAAAAGAAGTATGTGCCCAGTTTGATTCTTTTCTTAAAAAAATATAAATAATATCATGAAGAAAATATCTAAGGAAAGGAAAGAAAAAGAAGGAAAGGCCAAGAGTAGACAGTGGGAAGGAAAGACACCACCACCTCTGGATCCAGCTATAACACTTGATCTTTGCAGTTTTGATGTCCGTGGTCAGACCAATGGTCATAGTTTTGATTCCTTGGGGATAGGGGTGGGTGCAGCCGAGTTCTGTGGGTTAGAGACCATCAGGCCTACGTGGGCATGCTCCAGAGGGCTTTTACACTGCCTGACACAACCCTGTGGAAAGGTGTTTTTGGTGGCTTGTGGCCCCTTCTAATGACATGACAGCTGTTTGGCCCTCCTTCTTGTGACTGTGTAGTTTTGCCTTACAGCAAGGCATGAAAGGCTGATAAATAAAAGAGTTACCTAATAGATGGGAACAGGAACAAAGTTATTATTTCTAAGTGACCTAACTAAAGAAGGAAACAGAAATATTATTCAGGATATTTTGATGCAGACAATAGGCAGAAATAGGCCTGTAAAATCTATCCATTCTGCATGAAGCTTGGCAGGATATGAACACAGACTTAATGAGGAGTAGTTGTAGTGAGTTTATTGTTTTTCCCTTATATCTTCTGTTACTAACCCCCGAGTTTTTATAAAGATGAATTGCAGAATATGAATAATTCTCTAGGGGCATGCAGCTGTTAAATATTGTATGCATTGATAGTAAAGTGGCTTTCCATAGACTGAATGCAGCTTAAGCTGACTAGAATCCAGTCCACAGAAATTGTAAAACAAATTTTCTGCTTTGGACTGAAGCCTTTGCATTTTTTGTCTAGTGCAAGTTCTGAAATCTTATTTTGAAAACAAAAAATTACATTTTTATCTACACTGACAAAAATTGCAGATGATTCTATGTTGATCTATCTACTAGGTGGTAGCTTAATTGGTACAAAAATCAAGGAATGGTGACAGAAGAGGTAAAGGGTGCAATTAATTAGAGAATTCTGGAGGTCATTTAAATTTGGCTGCATTGGTATTTTTCAACAATAAAAATTTCCCCATATGCACATCTAAATTATTATTTACATTCACTGAATCTTTAAATGTCATTCTGATTTTCTGCTTATTTTCAATTTAATCTAGGGAATGATGAGATTTTTGCCATGAAAGATACTTGAACTAGACAAAGCACGTTTGTTTTCCTTGACAGATGCAGGAATTTAATTAGGGAAATATTATAGAACAGTGGCTAGATTTAATCACTTATAGCTTCATCTGTATGTCTCACTTGAGGTGACATTTTTGTGACAGCTGTCTATTCTCTTGCTTGTGAGTATAATAATTTAATTAAAGTTTACTTCATAGGTCTATTAATAACGTCATAGCAAATACTAGGAATTTTGCACAAACAAGCACTGCAAGTCAGATTCTTAACCTATTTTGGCATTTAAATAAACAGACAAATAAACAAACAACCTATTAAAAACAATTTTCAAAAAATTAAGAGATTAATAGTTTTCATCATATAAATAATTAATTACAAACCTTGAATGGTCAACTCAAGAGAAATTCAGATTCTGAATTATTTTCTCATCTGTAGCATATTGAATTTTATGTGAAATAGAGGCCAGACTAAATATCTAGAGATCAGTGCTTAGGTGATTCACATTCAGTTTCTAGATTAGTTAAAAATGTTCTATTCCATTGTCAAAAAGCAATTCTAACTTTAATGAGACTGAAGTGGAATGAGTAGTTGATAATTAAGGAAAAAAAAAAAGTACTTTTTTCCAGCACAACATTTTTTTCATATTTGAACAAATTATTACTTATGTGTAATAAGTAATAATTCAGCTACTCTACTAAATTCAGTAGAAAGCTCCTGCCTGCATTCCTACTGCTTTTAAAGTATTCACAACATAAGACTGGAGATTATTTTTCTGGAATAACTGTCTCAGGAATTTCATGTCTAAAAGGTATCAAGTCCAAAGACACCGCTGTGACAGCCAAAACTGTCCCCAGCACTGGAGGTGAGGCTGCCCCACTGCAGAGCAGAGCAGGACAAGCTCCTCCCTTGCCCAGCTGGCCATGATGCCCCCCAGGACAGGGCTGGCCCTGCTGGCTGCCAGGGCACTGCTGGCTCATGTTCAACTCATCATTGTCCAGGACTGCCAGGTCCCTTTCCATGGCCCTACTTTCTGGAATCTCATTCCCCAGTCTGCCTGTACAGCCAGGGCTGCCCCATGCCAGGTGCAGAATCCAGCACTTGTTGAACTTCCTATGGTTGGTGATTTCCCAGCCCTCTAATGTGTTGAGGTCTCTTCGCAGGACCTCCCTGCCCTAGACAAAGTCAACAGTTCCTCTCAGTTTTGCATCATCTGCAAATTTGCTTAGTATCTCTTTCAGTCCTGTGTCCAAGTGATTTATGAAGATGTTGAAGAGCACAGGGCCCAAGTTACTTTGTTATACCTTGTGGAATGAATATCTTTTTATTGAAAAAAATTACTTTAAACAAAAATATAAATAAATACAAAATATGATCTTATAATCATGCCAATTATTACATTTTTTCCCATGATACTGCTAAGGTACTGTTCATTTAGAAGAAAGTATAGAATTGTTCTGAGTATTTTATTAACACTAATACAGCCTCTCCAAAAATTAGATATCTGCTTGTCAGGTTCAATACTGTCCTCTAAATCAGACATACCTTTGCTCATTTTACTTCAGTTATTAAGCCTCATTTGAGTAAGGCTACATTGAAGCAATGCAAATCAAAACTCTAATCTGACCTATTTTCTGTATCTCTGCTTGATGAAATAATACCTGAACATGCCTCTGGTCAAAGCAAATCACACATGCAGACATAAACACACACTCAGGGAGCTTCCTCAATTTCTCTGTTGTCTAAAAAGAGATTCTAGATTACCACTTTTAACGAGGTGCCAAGACTCCACAGTAGCCAAAACAGGCCTGATAATATTCTCTCGTTCATGCATACAAATTCTTAAACGAG
Source organism: Parus major (assembly GCF_001522545.3). Classification (NCBI taxonomy): domain Eukaryota; kingdom Metazoa; phylum Chordata; class Aves; order Passeriformes; family Paridae; genus Parus; species Parus major. The sequence continues at coordinate 94,061,189 of NC_031770.1, forward strand.
GTTAATTATTCTACTGAGCAAGTGAATCATCTGAATTTTTAAATGTGAGACATTTCAACAGGTTCTCTAGGGTATTTGCGACAGTCTGACTTCATTTAGCTTTGCAGCCTCCACAGCCCAATAGTCTTTTTCTGTCTCTAATATTGAAGCATCTTGAGCATTTAATAAATTAATGAGTCAAGATTAAAAACTAGAGAGTAAACTGAAGCAAATAAGTGATTATTAATATTTAAATAACTGAATGTTAGGGGCCAGAGAGGAAAACTACCAAGCTGGCAGACAGTTTCCTAAATACTTAGACATCCTAAGTAAAAGGTATCCTTTATATTTTACTATGTTTCCTTTGAACCATTTGTGAAATCTGAATTCTTTGTGACTTGTAAGTGAAGATAAATTTCAGTTACTATTTCTACTAAATCTTTCTTTTTCTAGTAAATTAGTTTTTTCCTTTTCATTATCTTCTCTGAAGATCATGAATTCCTGATTAGTCCAAATCTGAATTACCTTTTTCTGGCAAAAGAATTATAAGAATAGAATAATAGGTCAGCTAATGAGCTCTGCAATGAAAGAAAAGCTGGTGGCCCTAATGGAAGTTGAGCAGGTGTAGAAAGTAGTTGAAGTCAAATATTGCTGGATAATTCCTTGCAGACTATGGATGGTTATAAGATGTATCAGATACCAATCAGGTGTAACAGATGACATAGTTGTATTCTTCTGTGACACAGGAGCATTAAGCCAATATATACCACCAGAATACAAACCCATTCTGTGATGGGATTTTATAGTTCTGTGTATTCAACTTTCCAATGAAAGATACATTCATCATTTTGTGCACAAATAATTATTTTCTGATGAATTTTTTTTACCTTGCATATTGAAAGTAAGGAAAATCACAAATATTATGTACATTAAAATATATTTATGATCTTACCATAGATTTTTTTTTGCTTGAAAAAGATATTTAAGATCTTCAAGTCCATCTACAAACCTAATACTACTATGTTTACCACTAAACCATGTTCCTAAGTGCCACATTTACACATCTTCTAAATACTTCAGGGGATGGTGACTACACCTGACTGCAGCCTGTTCCAATGCTTGACAATCATTTTGGTGAAGACATTTGTCCTAATATCCAATCAAAACCTCTCCTGGGGCAACTAAAAGCCATTTCCTCTTGTCCTTCTGCTTGTTATCTGGGAAATTAAACCAGCACCCACCTGGCTACAATCTCTTCTCAGGCAGTTGGAGGGGATGCTAATGTGTCCCTGAGACTCCTTTTCTCCAGGCTGAAAATCTGCAGGTCCCTCAGCAGTTCCTCACAGCGCTTGTGCTCCAGGCCTTTCACTGCCTCTATTGTCCTTCCCTGGACTCACACCAGCCCCTCGATGTATTTCTTGTAGTAAGGGGCCCAAAACTGAATGCAGCATTTGAGGTGCAGCCTCACCAGTGCTGAGTACAGTGGGACAATCCCTGCCCTGGTCCTGCTGGCCACACTACTGTTGATACAGGCCAGGATGCCATTGACCTTCTTGGCTGCCTGGGCACACAGCTGGCTTGTGTTCCACTGGCTATCATCTTCATTTAACCTCATCCAATTGGCCTCAGCCCACTGATCTAGCCTCTGCAGATCCCTCTCCAGTCTTCCTACTCTTCAGCAGATCAACATTCTCACCCAGCTTAGTGTCATCTGCAAAGTGACTGAGGCGGCACTCATCTCCTTGTGTAAATCATCGAAGGTGCTGAGCAGAACTGGCCCCCACACTGAGCCCTGGAGAACCCCACTAGTGACTGCTGCCAGCTGGGCCATGCTCTGGGCCCAGCCATCCAGCCAGTTATTCACCCAGCAAAGAGTGCACCTGTACAAATCCACGAGCAGCCAGTATCTCCAGGAGAATGCTGAGAGAAACATTGTCAAAGGCTTTAATGAAGTCCAAGTGCAAAATATCCACAGCCTTTCCCTCATCCACTAGGTGAGTCACCTTGTCAAGGTTTTGCCTTTTTCTCAACCAGGAAATAAACACAAGATAATTTTAGTAAGGAGGTAATATATTTGGATATAATATTATTTTATATATAGTATTATCTAAATTCTATACTGCATTAGTATACATCTCTGAACTTCATATAAAGTGTTAGCAATTTCTCTTCACAGTGTAGTTAGACAAAACAAGCCTTTTCCAGCCTGAGAACCAAGAACACCATTGCAGCTTCAGGCCCAAAATTAAAAACAGTGAATTGAGGAGAGCAAACTGGGAGGATGTGACTTTATAAACTGAAGTTGTAATTAGACAGTTAACCCCAATATGTAAATGGACCAAAACTTACTAAAGTGTGAAAACGTGTGACCCATCATCCATCTTGGGTGCAGACTCAGGCAGGTTTGTACCACCTAAGGTGTATCCTTTGAAGGCCTTTTTAAAATAAATACCTGTTTTATTCCTTTAACTCTCTCTAATCTCTGCTCTAGGTAGCCTCTCAAAGCATCAGTATTTGAAGGCCTTTGGGGCAGCTATGGAAAGATGTCCACAAAAGGCACCCCCCAAAGGATGAGTACATTTTTATAGGTTTTAGGAAATTAGCATAATTGATAAAAAGCACCAATCAGGAGGACAAATGATGATGCAATCCCCCCAGGTCAGGCCCTTCTCTGGAGTTCCCCTTGTCACTGGCTGTAATTTGTCCATGAAAATGTATCTCAAAGATTTTCTCTCGGCCTTGTTTCCCAGCATTAACCGAGATAGGCCTTGTACCCACTGGGGCTTGGAGCTCTGGAATTTGTTTTGTCTTTCTGCCTAGGGAAAGGCCATGGAAAAGTTCTGGGAAAACTAGCCACTAATAAAATAGGCTTACAGAGGTACAAATATGTGTGTGAAGAATACGAAGGACATACAAAAGGAGAAAGACAAAAACCAAACAACATCAATAGAAGGAGATAGGCTGGCCAAGAAACATGTGCCTTCCATAAACCCATGTTGGTTGGAACTGATGTCCTGGTGGTCCTGCACTTGCCCCATGACGATGATAAGATCATATAAGCATAAGATGATCTTCTCCATAATCATAATCGTCCCTGGCAACAGATCTCTTCCCCAGATTCTCCTTTCAGGCCTTCAATTATTCAGCATTTGCTGATAATGACATTTATATGAGGTTGCTAAAATTTATTTTGAAATAGAAAATGGTTGATTATTAGTAAGTAAAATAATTTCTGATTTACTAAGAAATATTTAAGAATTCAGACTTTATATGTATTTGCTTTTGACTTTTCTCCTTATATTGATAATAATGGTAGCACAGAGGCATAGTTGAGAATTTTTTTAATCTAAGATATAACTGTTAAAAAATATGAAAGACTATTCTATTTTTTTAATCTTGAGTTTGTTTTGCTCCTCTGTTATCGCAATTTCACCCCAACCTAGTTTAACTGATTTCAGGGGATAAATTTATTCATTGAAAGAAGAATCAAGACTACTACTTTTCTGCTGCAATCTCAATGAGAAGCAAGATATGACCAGTTTTCTCTTTCTCTGTATTCACAAGAGAATACAGATACATCCCAACAGTGTATTTGAGAGTGATACAGGGTACCAAGAGCCCAATATTGACACTGTATGCATTTCAGGAGGTTTTGCTACAGCTGACCTTGAACAGTCCCATGGTCCTGTTTACAATTTCCTATTGACAATGTACTGTGTGAAAGTTTTAAATTATACTTTAAATATTAAGAGTCATATTTACCATTAAAACATTTACCAGTGTTTACCTCAATAGATTTTCAAGCCTGTTGATGGCTGTTTTCATGACTCGGCTGCAAAAAAACAGTAGTAAACTTTTAGATACAAAAATGCAGTCCTATATCCTACCTCAATTTATGAGCTCAGTTATTAATCCTGATTACTTCTAGTGTTTTCAACAGTTTCATTTCATTCTTAAATCAGACAAAAATACTTTGCCTCTTCTTTTATTTATTATGTTTTTCAATACATTTATCATTGTTCATGTGTCCACACGTGAAATTCCATGATTTAAAGTCATCCTATTTTTCTGCCTGTTGTTTAGCACTAAGTTTTGTTTGTTAAGCAAATCAGCTTGTTCCCTCTGAGACAGGTCAAGGACTAATTCTGTAGAAGGTTTGTTAAGGAGCAGTTCACAGCAGAAAGTGTTATGGAGGTATCATTGAATACCCTTGTCCTGCAAATTCTAATGATGGCCAAACCAAATATATTTATAAAAGTGAATTCTTTAGTAAGACAAATGAAAATATAAAATAGAACTGATGAAAGATCTTAATCTGAAATACTATACAGTATAAAACTAAAAGAACTACTAGTAGATTATAATATAACATAAAACACTGTACTATATAAAGGTTTTCATATTAAAGCTAGCAAAAGAAAGTATATTGATTAGAACCTGAAGGTGACTTACCACCAAAATGAAGGTAATGTACACAGATTCCTTCATTTCCCCCTGGGGGGTGACTGTGAAATAGGCATCCCTATTCATAGGTGAAACCACACATTTCCAGGAAAATGTATGGAAGATTTCTTCTTTGTGGAAGTTTGGTATGACTTTTATAGTTAAAAAGTAAATAGCTGTTATTCAAAAACTCAGCTTATCTGTCAAATCTCATTTAAAAAGTTAGATGTTTCTTGGCAGCTGGGAGGTGCTAGACCAGCGTTAACCCTTTGGTGCCAAAATAACTCACTACAATACAGTTTGTACGGCTTGGGTTATTTGATCAGTTAACAAAGCTTTTTTGGGGGGGTAAGATGCCATGCTATGCTGGGTCTTTGTGCCCTTTGACAGTGCAGATACAGCCCCTGGCTAGAATCCCCAGTCTGCTAGAGTGACCTAAGTCAGCTTCAATAAGTTCTTCCATAAGTTGTTCATTTTCGTGTGTGATAGACTCAGCTGAATTTCTGACCTCACAATGACTTCAGGGGGACAAATATCTCAAATTGAGGATGGATGTGGTCTTCTGTAATAGGGAGTGACCACTAGTTTTCCATCACACAGTACAGAGATTCATGAAAGGGGCCATCTTCTAGGACCACGTGTCTGCAGAAGTTCCCCATACCTCCAGGGACAGCTCTGTCACAGATGTCTCATCAAGGTAAGAGATGACATTGTTACATGACACTGCCATACCAAGGGACCTATGTGTCTTTCTTTAGATGCTCTGTCTCCCTGTGCAGCCACCATGCCCTTTCCAGCTGGTGGGGAACAGGGCTGTGACAACAGGACTGAGAAAGCACATTAATGCCACTCTCCTGGTGACTGCAGGCATGTGTCAAATGGCTCAGTGGGTAGATACTGCGGTGCTGAGGGCAGCTAAAAATGGACTGATCTTCATCGTTACATTTAACTACATCAGGACACCTATATTTGTAGCATTTGGACTGTATTCCAAGTGCTCAGAAAGAAGCCATTAATTAGGCCAATAAATGGGAATTTGAATGATTAATTATTTCACTTAATGCCTTACTGGAATTAATAATGCATTCTTAAGTACTCTCCTGGTTAAAAGTAAGGGTCTTGGTAATAAGAAAAATATCATCCTGAGAATGTTATTAGGCTCAGATGAAACAGTGACCAACATGATGAAAAATACCTCTTACACTTTGTAGCAATGATTTCAATAGTTATTTACTTTTTCTATTGTTGGGGACCCAGATGTTTATGATGTGAAGGTGTATACCCTCATCCAAAACAGAACAGTGTCTATATGTTCTGCAGGAAAAGGAGGAGGAGGTGAAGGAAAAAAGGATGTTATGGAGTGATCAATGCCATAGCCCATTGTATTGCAAGGGCATCATGAGTCATTGGCCTGAAAAAGTAAATCAAGTAAGAATCAATAAGAAGTAAGAGATGCTTTGCTCAAGCAAATGGTTTGTTTTAAATTGCCTTTATATTTTTTTTTCCTGGTTCTTTTGTGGAAAATAACTTAATACAGGACTCTCTAATACAGGGCCAAAAAAAGAGTACGAAATATAAGTATGAATTCCTGCAGCCTTTTTTTTTTTGTCACACTGGGGGAACTGCCTCATACAGCTATTGCTGTTCAAAAGATGGCTTTAAAAATGTAGAAATTTTAAGAGAAAATGCTGGCTAGAAAACTCTTACAGCTTTATTTCTTGAGTTTTTATCTCAGCCCCACACACTTGCCCCCAGAACCACCCCTCTCCACCTGCTTTGGCTTTTAAGCTTTTTCAGCATTACAGAGTGTTTTTGCAGAGTAATTTGTATTTGTCAGGACAATGGCTTGGGGGTTATGAATTGTAAAGTGGATACTTTGGTCTACATTGGAACTGAAAAGCCAAATCCAGACAGTAAAGATGAAGAATGGAGTTGTTCAGTCTTGCATTACCTCTTTTCTCTTACCCTTCTTTTTTCTCCTTTGTCATGCCTTTCCATACATTCTAGCTTTTGCAGTCACTGCAGAATGGGTTTTTTTTTCATTTTATGATAAAACCTCAAAAAATAGGCTACAGTGACAGAAGTGCATGCATTATATAATCTTACATTTTCAAGAATGGTAATGAATAGTTTTCTCCCACTCATAGTTTTAAATTTAGAATGTGACTATTATATAGAGAAAAACACTTTATTTGTAGCCATTCCCACATCTACAAATTACACCCTCTTGATTGTCTGCACATTTTCTGTTTATTTATCTCAGAGGCTGAACTGTGAGATGGCAAGGTTACATGGATGTTGTCCATCTTCTGACAGTTAATTTGAGATTCCCAAATAAAACGTTAATGGCTAAAATATATGCATTCAATAAAACATCTGGGAAAGCAACCTGGTTTTGGCTAAAGTACAGCTGTTTTTTTTCATAGTATCTGGTACAGTGTTGTATTTTGGATTTAGGATGAGGATAATGGTGGTAATACACTGATGCTTTTGTTGCTCCTGAGCAGGGGTTACCCAAAGTCAAGCTTCTCATGCTGTCACCACTGGAGATGGTGGCGGGGCACGAGAAGCTGGGAGGGGACAGCAAAGATGTTCCAACAGACCAAGGGATATTCCATACCATATGGAATAATGTTCAGCTATGGATGCTAAATTCTGACAGTGCCTGTACAGATTACAGGCCGCACAGCTTCTCAGGCTTGCCTGAGAAAGTAGTCTGGGAAAAACATGAGAAGGAATTAAAACAATCCTCAGGGACACAAAA
>NC_031770.1:94068423-94146966 GCF_001522545.3 Parus major
TAATGTAGCAGTTTACTAACCAATAAGAGTTTCCTTTCTGTACTTTCCACGTATCTGTCTATAAAGCAGCCTGCAAGCAATAAACTGAAGGATCCTCTTGTTCTGACTCCCTTGAGAGTCTGTGTCGTTCTTTTCCGGCCGTTCCCAATTAGAACGACATTCAGTATATAAACTAAGAGGAAAACTGCCTAGGGGGGCACTGCTGGGAACAGGTTGAACATCAGTAGGCTGGTGTTGCTTTCCACTTGCAACACTTGTTTTTCTTGGGTTTCAGTTCTCTCTTATTTTGTTATTTACCTTTTCATGATTATTGCTGCTATTATTATTATTAAAATTTCAATTATTAGACTGCTGAATCTCAACCCACAGGTTTTCTCACTTTATCCTTCTGATTCTGTCCATCATCCCATGGGGGAGGAGTGAGCAAGAGGCTGTGTGGAGCTTATAAATGTGGTATAAATTAAATTCAGACAAGAAAGAATAATCTACACTTTCTATAAAAGCTCAGATTTTAGAAAACATAGATTATTATAATTCTAAAAGGTATATTAAATATTATGGCAGAATATCGGTGAAAACCCACTTTGAAAAAATTGCAAAATATTCTGCTGTTTATCTCAGCCATCTCCCTGGGGGTTTTTGTGGTGTCACATGTGAGAATATCTGGCAAAATTTCTCAATCAGCATTTATATTAAGATGTACTGTGAGGCATTTGGTATTAGATGTTGATAGCTCTTCCTTTTCAAAAATAAAAGGCCTTTCAGAGACTTAATTTACATTTTTTACATATATGGTTTTTACATATACAGTTTTTAATATAACTTTTGGTGATCTCTAAGATCACCCATCATCAAAAAGATGCTGATATTAGTTCAAATAGTCTATCTCTTATATTTTCCAGTGATCAGGCAGAACTCTTTGTTATAATAGAGTATTCCCCAAAATTTTAATAACATATTGTTATACTAACATGGACATAACCAGTTCAGTCTTTGCTGCATTAACTAAAATAGTGTTTAAAATGAATGAATGAAAATGAGAAGTAAGGTACCAGTTTTGGAGGACCATAAGGTAAGAAGTCTGTACTGTTGAATTATATTCTCTGAAAAATGTGAAGTTAATATTTGCATTTGGTTGTGGATAACTCTCACCGCTTAGACCAGAGTAAAACTTCGGTGTGAGTCTTTGTACTGGAAAAGTGAATTCTGACATTAGCAAACAGACAAATACAGAGGGTCAAAATCAATTACGCATGTAGCTCAGATATATTTTGATACAGAAGTCAATACAACTCCATTTGAGCAGACTCAACAAATATGAGTTCCTGACTGTATAAATACAAGTAGAGCTTCTTTTCAGAAACGTGCTCCGCACATTATTTTTCAGCTCGGTGGGCTTTAGCCAATTAAGTCACCTATTTTTTCTTTTGAAACATTTTCTGATACACATTCATAACTCAATACAGTATTTTATTCTTAGAAAGGAGTGGGATGTATTCATGGTTTCTTTGAATTTGTTTTTGTACAATTTATGATGCACAGGGAATTGGAAGTCTGGTTAATCCTTAAATAAACTACTAAAAGAGAATATTATTAAGATATTTTTAAGTGTTAACCAATTTTCCTTTTAATATATGTAAGGTTCTCTCCCTGCTTTCTGTTGGTTTTTTTTTCCTCTTTTTTCCTATCCTGTGTTTTTTCTTTCTTCTGGTCTGATGTTATTTGTTCCTGTAAAATGTTGAAACCTATATTTTTAACTTCCCCACTAAGGACATAAAATATCAGCAAACTTTGACAATCACAGCTTCATTTTACAATGTCTTTAATTTTTAGTCTTTTTTTCTCTAATGACCATAAATCACCTTCTGTAACAGTTCCTACCAATTATTTTATTTATAGTGGTGGAGCATATAATTTTTTTTTTCCTGTTGGCAAACATGAATTATAAACCAAATGAGAGATATTTTTACTGTTTTATTAAAAAATTTCTTTCCTGACACACTAGATAGTATATACTTTTCATTTTGTAACAACTAAGTTGGAACCCATACTACATATAGAAATGAAGTTAATTTATGCAACTCAAAGAGTGTGGAAGCCACATGTCTGTTTGCAGACAGAAGTGGTTGCACAGGATACCTCCTGATGCTGTGTCTAGTGCTTTGGGTCATTTCCCTTCCCTTTTCCTCCAATTTAACTCCACTGGAGAAGGCCACCACATTTGTTCAGCACATTTTATCACTACTGAAGCTGTCCTGGCTATCACAAATCATTCATATTTTCCATGTGCCTTAGCATGTTTTCAAGGAGAATCTGCTCTGCATTATTACTGAATAGAGACTCGACCACCCAACGGTATCACAGCAATTCAGTTATGGGATACTGAAACTTGATTTTCACTTAGCTGAAGTTTCTCATGATTAAACAAACAAAATTACTGCTTAGACACAACACATAGAAAGGAATCTGAATATGGCAGCATTTTAAGCACACAAAGTTAACATATGTTAACAGCAAAACCTTTCACAAGGAAAGTTAACATCAAAACCTTTCACAATAAAACTTCAGCACTTCCAAACTTTATGTTGGTACCAAGACAAACACAGAAGGATATAATATAGCAACACCCTCTGTTGGAGTCTGGAATACAGAGTGTGTGCCCTTGTTTCTGATACTTAGTTATAAGATCCAGAAAAACACCGAATTTCATATAATATGAAATTATGAGCATGTTTTGATGGTGTTACATGAAAACAAATGTTAGAGTTAGATGGAAAAAGTGTGTAGATTAGAAAGTTCTTTAAATCACTGGGTGAAAAAGTTAGTTTAGAGAACAGGAGACAAGATGTAGGATTTAGGATGTTGTCTCTTGTCCTTCTTCTTTCTTCTTCATGTTCTTCTCCTAGGGGTTTTTGGGTGGTAGTTATTGGGTAAAAAATGCCACAGTGCAGCACACAGGTGTTGGGTCATTGGGTCACTAAAAAAATAATTTAGTTGGCATCTGTTAATTGGGTAAATGGACATAGAAAAGACCTTGAAGAGGATCTTTGTTAGCCATTTTACCCCTTTTCTATCATAGTGCACATAGCTCCTTGTACCTTGTAATGCTGATAAGAAAAGAATAAACAACTGAGACTGAACAAGAGAAAATTGCCTCCCTCTCATCAATCTTCAGTTCAAAGGGATAAAGAACCTAATCCAAAAGTCCTTAACAGGACAACCCTCTGCCTTTTTCTTCTGGTGAAAAACATTTGCATTTCTAGTCCCTTAACATAACCTATTATTTCTGTGTAAAGGAAAAAAGTGCAGGGTGGTTTGGGACTTTTATCTTCTGTAGAGAGTTTGAAATTTCATTCCTAGTTTGTTTTTCTTTTTTTTTTTTTTAGGGGACTTATGAGTAAAGGAAGTTTAGGTCATGATTTATTTTTTTTTTCCCAAGGAAGAAGAAAAGAATTTAGGACTCCACAGAAAGATCCCTGCTTCCAGCATGAGTTTTTTCCATGGAGTGGAAAAAAGGGCTTTGAATAAAGGAACAGTTCTTGCTTAGTTGGACTTTCAGAGATGCAAGACAATAAAAAGACAAAATAAAACAACTTCATTTTCAGAAGAATTGTTTAGAAGAATTGTTCAGTTTAATTTATGTCTGTATTAATATGTATACTTTATGTTAATATTTTTCATCTTATCTACATTTGAAGCCTTTTGAGAAAGAAATTGCTTTGGACTGCTGCAGGACAACCAAGTAAATAACTATAATGTAGAGAGGTTTGTTCACCCTTTACTCTTCTACCACTCATATAAGTAATATTAAAATCTATCCCAGTGATAACGTTATTCTAATCAGATCACATCTGTTATGAGAAGGAATTAACTGAAATGCTTTTGCAGCCTTCAAGGGGGACATTTCTAGCTAACAGAGACATTCACACAGTACTCTATATTTTTGTATGCAATTTTTTTGTCTAGAGTAGGAAAAAGATTAATTTCTCACACGTTATTCAATTATTTATACACAAAGCAGCAGTAATCCTTGTCACTCTGGGATGTTTACTGCTGTTTCTTTGTTATCAAAAATTCAGTGATAAATACTTTACTAACAAAAATCAAAACATTAAAACCCAGAAATAATAGATGAAGCAGTTATGGAGACAAACTAAACAATCAATTTAGATAAATTTAGCACCTGTTTTTTGTAAACAGTGAAATGAATACCACTAAGATTTTAGTGTTTTTCCCAGGGAAGAGTGTTTTCATCTAAAACTTCATCACTTTACAAACTCTGCTATTCTTTTAAGATCTAAGTAAAACACAGAGATTGTTGAAGTAAAAAGCCATGTTCACATATGCTCTTAAAAGAAGCACAAGTTTAGTTGTAATACATTACAGCAATATTTAACAGACATATTACTTCTTCATGTGTCATTTAAAGTCAGAACTTTTCCATGTGTGCATATTACAGCTAGTAGTCTTATAGAAAGCATTAATTCTCTTACAAGGCTCTTCTTACGTCAAGGCTCTATGCAGCTGGTACTGGTGCTGATAGTATTTAGATTCAAAAACTCTTTTGAGTTGGAAGAGTCCTTTAAGATCATCAAGATCCATGGGCAAGGACACCTTCCACTAGACCAGGTTGCACCAAGCCCCATGAAACCTGGTCTTGAGCACTTCCAGGGATGGGAAGTTCCTTGTCTGTCCTGGACTGGGGAGCCCAGAACTGGACACAGCACCCCAAATGTTGCCTCACTGGGGCTGAGTAGAGGGGCAGAATTACCTCCCTCTACCTGTTGTTGGAGTCCTCCCTAATGCACCCAGGTTATCACCGGACTGCTGGCTCATGGACAACTTCTTGTGCTGTTAGCCAGAAACTATGGGCAGTTGGAGGCTTACAGACACAAATATTCATTTCTATCTATCTGCATTGCCGAAGTTTGGAACAGCAAATTTTTTTTATGGGAAGAGCAACAACAAATATCTCAGAAGCACTGGACATAGGGCTTGAGTATTCTGTTAAAAAGTCTACTGACAATATCAAACTGGCAAGTGCTGTTAACTCTCTCAAAGGACAAGATGCCATGTCTAGACACATTGATGTATCATTGATGGGATGAAATTAGACAAGTCTAAGACTGTATTCTACACTTGGGATGCAGTATTTATGACAGAAGCATAAATTTGAACGGGAGTGGCTGGAGAGCAGAGAGGGATCTGGGGGTGCTGGGTGACAGCAGGCTGTGTGTGAGTCAGCAGTGCCCAGCAGCCAGCAGGGCAAAGCCCATCCTGGGATCACCAAAAGCAGCATCTCCACTCATTCAAGAGAGGGGATTGTCCCCCTGCATTCAGAGTTGGTGCAGCCTCACCTTCAGCACTGGGTGGAGTTCTGGGCCCCACCATGTAGGAAGGATGTGAATGCACCTGGAGGACAAGAAAGCTGGTGAAAGGATTGGAAGGTGAATCCTATGAAAAAGGGCTGAGGGCTTCTCCAATTTGGAGAGAAGGAGACAGAGGGGGTGACCTCATTGCTCTCTACAGCTTCCTATAGAGAGGAGGGTACGTGGAGAGAGAAGTGCTGTTTGACACACAATTTACTGAAATCCATCGTACAGAAGCAACTGGAGCCAGGGGGAAAATATCTACCAATGAACTGGAATCAGATAGTACACCAGATGGTTTTGTTTGGATTGCTAAGTACTGGATGAGTGCCATTACACATGATGTAAGCTGTTGACATACATATATAGAAATATAAATACCAGCATAATATTTACTGAATTTTATTCCTGCTGTACTTTCCCATCACACAAAGCATATATTTTCTGCTCTCACTGGTAATTCTCATAGTTAGAGACCAAGTTTTTAATCTATACTGGACCAAGGAAGCTTGTCAGTATTTAGACTCTTTGGTATATAAATGTTTTGTGTATCAAATGCTTGAGGATAAAATGACACAGCTTTTCTTTCTTGGTAACCTCTCAACATTATAGTGTATCAGAGCATAAAGGCTGTTGTGCAGAGGCTGACCAGGCTGCTCCATAATGCTGCAGGCTTTGTGTACAGTTATACAGTTCCTCATGGTAACAGCTTCCCACAAGATTTTAAATTAAATTCTGACCTGCTGTTTCTGTGGTGCTCCAGTATCATGCAATATTGATATAATATTCTATGAGATCTACCCACTGCCTTACCAAGAAGCCTCTTAAAATGCTCATGGTTTATCCCTTAGTCTGTAGCACACAGAGAAACTGAGAAAATTCATCCTTCTGTTGATTTTCATAGAATAATGTCAAACAAAGATTAGGAGCAGTAGCATATTGTAACTCACCTGTGTCTTTAATGTATTTTGCAGTCTGAGAAAAAAAGACTCAGTGGGAGTTCTGAGGAGAGATAATTAAACTGAAACAAAGACAAAACCCAGGCAATTTGAGGAGAGATACTAGAAGTATTATAAAACATTATCCAATGTATGCTTAAAATAACAGGAAACCAGACTAGACCCAGGCAGTTCTTTGTATTCTAGACTTTCTAGTACACCGCTGTTGTGAAATACAGTACACCTGAACATATTTCCTTTCCAAATTTCTTTTCTTATTGTGGTTAAAAAACCCCCACAATTATATATCCTCCCCAAATCTTCTTATATTTAAACTTTTCTATCACTCCAAGTCATAAGGAGACCTTGTAAGAATGAACATAAACTTGTCAGAACTCCAGACAGCCTTTTGTTTGGTTGTTTCTCTTTATAACTGTGCAGATATTGTGGTCTCTGTCTCTCAGAATGAAACCAGTTATTTCCAGGTGTTTGTTCACATAGTTGAGTATAGAAAGAGGAAATATAAAAGTACCTATAATAAAACAAATAGTGAACAAGGAGAAATTAATTGATATATTGACAGAGAAATAAAAATATTTTTGAAAAATTAACAGAATTTCCTGGCTTATTTAAACTGAATTGTGTCCCAGATATAGAGGAGTGTAAAAAATCATGGGAAAATTCAATGAGAGGGATTGTGCAGATCTTTTCAAAACGAAGTTGGTTTCAAAACTAGATCAATTTTCCATGGGGCTGATGTAGTTCAGTTGGAAACATCCAGGATTTTTTATCCCAAGGCTTCTGAGAGAAACTTGTTTCAGGATTTCACCATTGTGGAGAGCTGGACCACTATGTCTGGCTGCAAATTTCCTTCCTGCAAGTTGTGACCTCTTGTTGGAACTTGTGAGCAGTATCATACCATGTCCTCTCACCCTGCACCTCAAGGAAGAATCTGGTTCTTGCTGCTGTATAGTCTCCCTTCATATAGTGGGAAATGGTAGAGAGAGATTAGTTTGCAGCAGGAGGTGCTGGTCTGTGACCAATCCAGTCAGAAAGGCACTCAGACTCTGTGAAGTATCATTTAAACTGTTGTTTAGGAGTTAAAGAGAGAACAGCATAGATAATCTGACATTCCTTTAGATACTGGATATCTAAAGGTTACCCTGACTTCATTCTATAACTGCTGAATGTACCAACCCATTGCAAGATAAAATTTTGGTTTTTCAGAAAACTTGTGCTTGGAAAAAAAGGACTAAGTTTGGGTGTTTCACTCTTATTTTCTCATTCTGAGGGTTTAGGGCTCATTTTTTAAATTCAGTGAGTCAGCATTTTTTATAAACAAGAAATCTTTCTATTTTTTTCAAGCGAGAAAACTTTATAGTCTGAGGGAGTAAAGGTAAACGAATAGGTTTTTATATATCATAGCATTAATATTAGAAAATATCCAGTAATTTTTTCACTAAAACTCTTCTGAGAGAGAAATATAAACTATTGCAGGTACTTCTTGTTTTGTCAGTACATGTGCCTACCATTTTCTCTCTTTATCTTACATGGATGTAGATAATGTATGACAATATATGTATGTAATGTATTGTTAAACAAGTGAAACTCTACCTTGACTTCAGTAAGGTTTTTGAGACTCTCAGCATCTAGGATTTCATGAGGAATGATCTGAAAGATTAAGTTCATTCATTATTTTTTTCTGTTGATTTTTTTCCTACTTTCTTTTTTTACCATTCAGTATTAATGTACAAAGTGCAAAATAAAGTTATCAGTTTGAGTTATCTCCCACAGGAGATTTGTGACCCTTTGGGATTTAGTGTGCTTGATAATCCAAGAATTCTACCCCAGAATTACTTTACAGAAATCTTTTTCATGAAAGGTGGATATTGTATAGAATCAAAATAAGAGTGGAAGTCTTCTCTTGCCTTACTTTCCAGTACAATTTGTTGTAAGATTTGTTCTTTTACAACCAATGACTGAGAAGCTCCACTGCTCATTTTTCACAAATACATTATGATTTTAATTATTTACCGTTCATGTTTCATCTGTCCTGGGTGTGTCCCCTCTCAGGTCCTTGTGCAGCCCTAAACTTTTCACTGCTGGGGTGGGGTGAGGAACAGAAAAGTCCTTGATGCTATATAAGCACTGTCCAGCAGTAACTAAAGCATCCCTGTGTTTTAGAACTATTTTCAGAACAACTCCAAAACACAGCCCCATACCAACATACAAGAAAATTAATTCTATCCCAGCCAAAACCAGCTTAATATATCATTGGGAATCTGGCCACCAGAGAACAAAATATGAGTATGCAGCCAGAAACCTGTGAGATTCGTCTTGGCTCTATATTGCCTTAACTTTTTACCAATTCACTTTGTAGAAAAATATTTTGCAAGTGCTGTTAAAGATTACAGAGAGGAACACAATGGGATTTAAATGAACCTAGACACCTAAATCCAATTAACCTTTATTTCAAGTACCATTAGGTTTTCCTGAAAAGTCTAACCTAAGAAAGTACTCCAACTAGAGATAATACAGCAACACATGTAAACTTTGACAGTGTAAAATAAAATTAAAAAGTAGAAAACTTTTTATCATCCAAAATATAATGGCTTAAAGTTTACATTATTGCTTTTCCTTTTTGTATAAAAAAATTTCTGTCAGTTTTGCATCAACTGCTATCCCTGCCTTTTTATCCCTCTTCCTTTATGCTGCAGTTATCAATCATCCAGAATCTTTGCCTTTGTTGCAATATTCACATAACCTTTACATATTGAATATATGAACCTAAATCCTTATTTCTTTTCTAATATGGTCTTCCTGTTGCTATGAATCATAGAGCAGCCACAAATGACATCAGTCTGCAAGCTAGCACTGCAAATCTGTAGAAACAGTATTCCTAATAATAAAACTCCTTCCTGGGTTTCAAAGAAAAAAAGGGCAGGAAACTAAAATTAGGTTTGACTTGACTTTTTAGCCATCACCAAGCAGAACAGTCCAGCTCTCTCAGCCTTCCCCCCTAGGAGAAATGCTCTATTCCTCCATTCATCCTTGTGGGCCTTCACTGGTCTCTCTCCAGGATGTTCATGTCTCTCTCTTCTACTGAGGAGCACAGAACTGGAAACAGAATTGCAGGTGTGTCTTCACCAATGCTGAAGAGAGGGAAAAGGTCACCTCCCGTGACCTGCTGGTTCCCAACACAGTCTAGGCTGTTGTCCTTCCTTGTCACCAATAAATATCCCTGGGTCATGTTCAAACTGCTGCTCACCAGGACCCCAGAGGCTGCTTTTCCAAGCAGCTTTCCAGCCAGTCAGCCTTCTTCATGGGCTTGTACATGGAGCAATTCTCCTCTAAAGAGCAGAGCTTCTCAAGCTTGGAAAGCAAGTTCACACTGTTCCATTTCAAATCTTCAAATCATGTACTATCTGGTAAATTTGATCAAGATATTGAAACAAATCAACTATTTTTTACTGATAAACCTCATGCATGTGCCAGGATAGATAAAATAATTATTTATATATCCTTTGGTTTCATAGAATCACTGAATACCAGGTTGGAAGAAACCTCTAATATCTGTTCCAACAAATCTTGGCAAAATCACAGTCTAGCTGTCCAGCTGAATCATAAAACTGTCCAACTCTCAGGAACCCACCACTTCCCTGGGGAGATTATTCCACATCTCTTTGCTCCTGTGGAAATTTTTTTCCTCCTGTATCCAATCAGAAACTCCCCAGAAGTAACCTATATTCATTGCTCCTCGTTTTTTCCACAGCTCTTTTTTTAAAAAAAAGAGCTCCCCTTCTTTTAAGCACCTTTTTATATCTTTGAATACTGAAACACAGTGATAGATATCCTCTAAGCCTTCTTTTCTCAAGGCTGAACAAACACATTTCTCTCAGCATTTCCTCAAATATCAAACTTGCCAGTCTTTTAGTCCTCTCTGTGTCCCTTTTCTGGACCCTCTCCAGCCCATCTATGTCTGTTTGGTGGTGGGAATACAGATGAAATAATGGATCAGAATAAAACCCAGAAGAACTATGGATATTACCAAAAAGACCAAAACTAGTCTACCAATTTCTCCCTTTTTAAAGTCAGAATAGCTCTAATGCCACTGGATACATTCAAACTAATCACAAGTGGACACAAAATCTGGTATGAACTGAATTTATGTATGTATGAGCGTCTATGTGCACACACACAAAGTAGTGTACTTTCTTCCTTGCTGTGCTGTTAGAGATGGTGGTGCTAAAGTGAGTCTGTTTGAATTAATTCTGTTTACCAAAAGATTCAGAGTTCCAAAGTATTTATACAAACATATTAGCATTGCATGCATCTGTTTTTTATATTTTACAAGTGTTTACCATCTGCACATCAGTAACAATTTTTATATTGGCTTCACAGCTATTGTCACAGATGACAATATTGGACAGAATCAAGACTAAAGCAGTCCTCTTGGAAATCTCCAGTTTGAAATTGATGTAATTGTGCCTTTTGCAATAATATTGGAAATCATGTTTATTCTTAAATATAGAATATAGTGCCAATCCTTTATCATAATGCCATGTTTTACTAAGTCAGTGCTTTTCAAATGTATGACTATTTTAATTTCTTTTTTTCAGAAAAAACTAATACTTGGCAGCCACATAGTCAGATTTTTCAAAGTTTATTTCCCAAAAAATCTCTTCCATCCTTCAGTAGTTTATTAATTTCCTGTTCTGTCTAGGGCTGATACTACACCATGAATCTTTGCATCTTCATTTGCTGAGTACTGACAGTAGTCTGACAGTAGTACAATACAGTACCAACCTCTTCATGTCTCTGGAGTTGAAAGTTGGCATCAGCAGAGAGGAAATAATCTAAGTCAACTCTTTTACTATACAAAAAATGTTCTGCTTACAAATTGCCTCCTACAGACTTCTGTGGTGTTTGTGGGGTGGCTTCTGAATGGATCTGTTTCTGTAAAGTAATGTAGGACATGAATGAGATGTTTCTGCCTGCAGCATTTCTATTGTCCCAGGCTGATGAAGTGATGATAACAATATAAACTTTCAAATGTTTAAATAAGATTATACATTCAGAATCAAAGCCATATGATATACCTGTGTAATAATATTCTTCTGCAGCCTGTAGAGGACATATGGAAATTAGTAATTTGATGTTGTTCTGAACTCCTAATATGTCAGACAGCTTAAACAGAAAGGTTGATTTTGCAGTATATTACAGATATTCATAGGAATTAATTCTGTAGAATAAGAAGTTTTCCACAGGATTGTTTGTATTATGAAGTATTCAACGTAATGGATAATTTACAGAACAGGTGAATTTAACCTTTATGAGGAGGTGACTTTTTTGACCTCTTTCTTCATAGGCTCTCAGCTAATGAAGGGAAATTCTGCTATGTCTGGTAACCTTTTGAGGAAGTTCAGTGGTTGGAGGTCCATGCCCTTTTATTCAATTCAGTCTCTCTCAAACACAAAGATGCTGCACATAACGTGTGGGAATTTTTTGTCCTTTTGTGCTGACATTAAGCAGCTCCTCAATCTTTCAGCATCTTTATTCTTTTACCTGAGGAATGATCTAGCCACATCTGAGAAAAGATCATTAAGAAAAATGTATTAATAGATTAAAGTACTAAATAAATGTAAATAATAAATAATAAGTAAATTAAAAAAATAAGTAAATAAATAATAAAAAATAAGCAACAATAAGTAAAATATTTTTTAAAAAATAAGTAAATCAATTATATAGGTAATAATAAATAAGAAAATAATAAATAATAAGTAAAAAAAATCTAGAAGGAAATGTACACAGATGGCTTTATATAATTCATAAACCCATCTCAAACTTTCCACCTATTGCTACAGAAAAAGTCATGTCTCTCATAGCAGTAAGCATTGATAGGAAATTTTATTATTTCAGCACTCGCAAGTCACATTTTCATTTATAGAAAAACAATTAGTATTGGTTAAAGCATGTTTGGTTTTACTCTGTGTTTGTCAATATCATAAGAAAAGAATTTGAGAATCAGATTTTATCTTATTAATGATCTTTATTTGATTTTTTTGCTATGATAAGAGATAATCTAATGTCAGTGCTTGCTGTGTGCACAGCATTATTTATGGATATCCTCTTAGTTCCTTATTAGTGTTGTGTTAGTAATTGATTTGTTCACACTTTTTTTCATTGTAGACCATGAAATTAGTTTAATAACTAAAAAAAGGTCTTTGAGACACTGGAGATGAAGGGCTGGGAAGAGTATATAAATGAAGAATTTATAATATAATTTAATTTAAGGAGACAATAAAAACTCTTTGTATTCTAGTAAGTCCTTCAAAGGAAATGGGGCTTGTTACCTCTTTAATTTTCTTTGAAGATTCCCAGGACTTCGATTTTAAAGAAACACTTTTTAAAGAAACACTTAAGGGTCCTGTTAATTGCTGGAACAATTTTGGTCATATCAGCAGGAGGAAAGAAATGTCTAGCAGATACAGACTGTTTGCTGTGAAATGGAAATCTGCATTCAAGAATTCTTATTTAAACATTTTTTCACTTTTTCTGGCTTGTCAGGAGTGAAAAACAGTGATGAAGGCTAAAAACATTGATTCAGCTGTGGACTGCTCAAGGAAGTGTGACAGTGTAGACAGCCATGTACCTGTTAGATACATGTTATGTGACTGGTAACACTTTCATGGCATAAAAGTGGTATTCCTGCTGCTAGCTTGATTTTTTTATTTTTCATCACATCATCACCCTTCACAAATAAAAGATTTCTATTGTCCTATATCATTTTTTCAACATGGAAAAATACTAGCAAATGAGATTCAGTTTTACTTTATATAGAATCACTGTGAGTATCAGGGCACTTAAAGAAGACCGTGCATGCACCAAAGGAAGAGTGACAATGTGCATAGAGAGACTTCTGGTAAAGTCTGAATGTATTCATTGTGAAACTGGAATCTATTTTCCTAGAGAAATGAAATAAATTGGGAATTTATTATGAGGATTATATAAAATTGAAGGATTTAAAAAAATTCTGATATGAATGGGGGGAATGATTACTAGAGACAAAAAGATACATGACAACATCAAAGACCTTGGGGAATTATTGTAGTGGAGTTGAAATATTCATCAGGCAAGAGCACTGTAAGTTTATTAATTATATTGCTATAATATTGTGTCATAATCTCTGATTATGTGATTCTGTGATTGTTACAAGCTCCTTTATTAATTAAAATAAGAATATCTATCAAAATCAAATTCAATGTAAGTATTTCAATCTTCAAAAATAACAAGGCAAAATAAGATTATATCAAGCAGCAATATGGATAATCAATGTCACTTTTCTTCTGTTAATCTGCTGATATACTTTCCTAGTCTATTATATTGAAAGTGAACCTTAATACATTTCATTCTTTATATCTAAACAATATACCTAATTTTGGAAGAGAAAGTTTACAGTACATTAGCGAAGCATAGGGATCTAAAACAGCAAATGGATTTGATAATTGAAGAGAAATCCATATTTACATAACAAATTCCTTCTAAATTAATGTTATCTTTTACATGAACTGCATCATGAATTAGTCAAGTAAAAGTTTTAGTTAATGACTGCAAAGTGAATTAAATGTGGAATGTTATTTTTTTCTTCAAGTACTGTTCAAGTATTTAATTTAACTATGTCTGTACAACTAAATTATACATAGCCAGGGAATTTTGCTTCTGGAACTTCTGCATCTTACCTGACAAATTTTTTAATGGTGGCTAGCATAGTTTAGCCCAAAGAATTGTACTCTATCAGAGTACATCTAAGATTATATATATATATATATATATATATACAATATATAACTATCAGAGGCTGAACAATAATACGAGGACTTCAGAAATGTCTGTCTGGCTCAGAATGATTCATGTCACACAGTATTCTATTTAAAAAAAATTAAAATGAGATGGAACAAATAGCAAATCTGAATGATTTTTTCAGACAATTTATTTCATAATTTCTCTAGCATCCACAATATTTATATTAGAAATATTGGAAGGTTTATATTTCTGTCTGTTTAGAGACCTATTAGTCATTAAATTTCTGATCCTTTTTGAATCTGCAGATACTATCTACCTTCATACCCTCCTGTGCCAATGAATTCAGGAAATTCAATCTACAGTGAATGAAAGAGTAGCTTTTAAACTTCAGTTAAGCTAGTATGCTACCAGCTTTAATGACTGCTATCTAGTTGTATAATTTAAGGGTTGTGATCTAGTTATATATTCATACTCACTCTTCAGGATTTTTTAAATCTCACTTGCACAGTCTTCAGACTTCTCTGGTCTCTCTTCATAAGACAGTAATTCCTTCTGTCTTCTATTTTAGCTGCCCTTTTGTGTTCCTTTCCTTATGTCTTTGTTTGTCCTTACCAATCAACCAGTGGGACCTGGTCACCTTAATCTGGGGGATAAGAGGATTTAATGGGCTATTTCAATCAGGAATGGTTTTGAGCCAAAAAATGGATTCCAAATATTCTGGAGGGGAAAAAACCCATAACATTGAGCATGTGGGCCAGGAGGCAATCACAGCACACAGTGAGAGATTTCAAAGTCTTTCTGGGATTGAAACTGAAGGGCTCACTGGAAAAAGTACAACCTCACCCTGGTCATCAGCTCTTGGAGATCACAGTTTGAAAGACATCCCCTTCATATTTTCAAAATGAAATATTTTCATATTTCATTTTGAAAATATGTTGTTTATATGTCATAAACAACATATTTTCAAAACCTCATTGCACCAGCATCGTAGACAGAGCAGACATCTCAGCAAAAGCTAGAACATGATGGGGGGATGAGGATTTTGACCAACATGAGAAAAATCATTCATTTAGAGACCTCAGATTAAATAATTTCCATGGTCTGTTCAATTAAGATGGGAAACTCATTCCAGAAATGGTGCTCCTGTGAGCTTTTTTTCTGGAAACAATTCCCTTTTTGATTGAATTTCCTCAGCATTCATGCACAGGGTATTTCCTGTTTCATGCACTGTTTCCAAACACAGAGCTAGAATTGCCTTCTGTTCTTTTGTCATATAAACTCTTTATTTTTTTTCCCTAACCAGATGATATTACTTACTGTGGATTAATAAACAATGCCTGGTTTATCACTGGAGACTCCTACATAAGACATCTAATTGAATTCCACATCTTTTTCCCACTGGTGTTGAAACAGGACATATTTTTTTTCAGTTTTATGAGATTTCACTTTTCAACACTTTACTGGAATGTAATATAATTTAAAAGAATAATTTGTTTTGAAAACATTGACTACTATTAATAATAAGATTATATTTATGTTGCTGCTTGAATATAGTCTGCTGCACACCGTTGAAAAAAGTTGTCAATAATAGCATAACTTTGAGAATTTTTTCAAACCATTTATTGTTTTGGCATAATGTTCTATTAAACTTCTAGAAAATTGCATAATTCCCAAGATACGATCTCCTTGAGTTTTAAGAAAAATACTGTTGCAAAACATATGATATACACTGTGGCCTGAATTATCTTACCTGCTGCTGCCTGTAGCAGGCAGTATTAATTTTCTCTTTATGTAATCACACCTCTCTCTCTTCCCAATTTTTTTTTCAACACAAGACTTTCACTGACACAATGCATGTGTTCACCAAAGAAGAGGGTTCTGAGGGGCAATGAGGTGTGATTAAAATGCCTTCGCTGGAGCTTTTGAATGCAGAAAATAGAATTCAAGTTCGAAGAGCTTTTAATATTATTACTACTACTACTACAACTACTTTATTATGCTAACACCCAGTCCTTGACTGGTATTAAGAGCAAGCCATCTGTTAATGTCATTTAAAGCTATGTTTTTCTGCTGGCTTTTGGTCTGTTGGCCAATTTGTCCTGTTTTGTCATTGTTCTGTTAATTGAAGGGGTGGGTGTATGGTGTATGTTTCTTGCCATAAAACCAGCAATTTGTTTTCATTTTCAAGTAAAATCAGAGATAAATTATAATAAGTCCTGTAATTAAATTGATACATGTGTTCTTCAGCAAGAATTTAGAAGTTATTGATGGTCTCTGAAGAGAAAATTCAGAGACTAATTTTTTATGACCAGATCCCAACTTTATTAAAAGGCTGTCATAACAAATGTAATGCTGAGTATATTTAACAATTATGAATTTATTTAAAAGGGTAAGTATTTTTATACCAAATGCCAAAGCCTACTTAATTCCTGTCTACTCATAAAAAACACTTTTTTGAAATTTTTTCCAAATTATTAATACTTTTTATTTAGCAAATCTGTAGTCTGCATGTGCAAGTTTTATATAATACACCTACATATGAAATATATAGATATGAATATTTATAGATTTTTAGTATTTTTCTCTTTAGAAATAATTTTACTGAGACAAACTGAGCATATTGTATTTGATAAAAGCTGCTCTCATTTGAAGGGTCATTCTGTTCCAAGTATCACTCTAAAAAAGAGAACATTAACAGACTGTGTTTTAAATTAATGTATTACATTTTCAAAATTATAATTGCTTGGGTTTGAAACAGACTTCAGAGAACCATATTTTCATGTCACACAATACAGCAATTAACAGAAACATCTTAACAAGAGACAATAGGTTCCTTTTTTCCTGTTAAGTAGATCAAAGGACAAAGGGATTATTTTTAAAAATTTATTTAATCTACTTCCATGCTTAGGGCATGAGTGGAGTCCAGAGCTGCAATTCACTGGCCCAGGGATGAAGCAAGAAGAATGGATGTGCATTGTTTGTCAGGATGGACCACTCTTTGTCCTGCTCAGTGCTCCATCACCACTGCAGCAGTATCCAGAAGCATCTAGGAAGGCACTACTTTTTTTTTTTTGGCCAGCATTTGGAAAAGCTTTGCAAGAAATGGTGCTGAAGACAGCTGAATCTCTTGAAGCTTCTGGGTCTCCAGACTCTGAAGATTTTGTAGAAATAATAGTGAATTTTTCTGCCTACATAGCATTTTATTAACACTCATTTTTTAATTGTCAGAAACTTTGTGTGTTATGCTTACAGGATGGGTAAGCAGAATGGAACACATATGTTAAGCATTTCTGCTTGTGACTGCTTGTGCCCACGTACTCTTGGAGTAATGACCAGAGGCACTTGGCTTGTGCAGCTCTCCCAGCCTCTGGAGTTTGATACCCACATCAGGAGGGTGCTCGGGTTTCCCACTGTCACCTGTCAGTCCTGAAAAATGAAACCCGTGTCAGGGTTGGGATCAATTTCTTGCTCTTGGTTCTTTGTGCTGGAACTGCTGCCTTAGGCTGTGAGTCTTCATCTCCTGATGTCTGGAGGAGCCCTTTACCAGGAGAAGGGGATGAGCCCATGGCAAGAGTCACTGCTCACACCCAGCCAGGACACTGCTCAGGGCAGGGGGAACGCTGCTCTCTCCATCTCCAGCTCCCTCGTGGCCTTCCCAAAGAATCAAAGGGTAAAACTTTTGCCCTACTTCATTAGTTCACACTTCTGAATATATTCTATCCTTAAAGCTTTGATTGATTTTTTAAACTTCTTTAACACACTGGCTAAATAGTAATTTTGGTATGCATTAAGTTATATTGTATAAGAATTATTCATGCAAGCAAATGATTTATTAGTCTAGTTTTCTTTCATATTTCAGTTTTAAGGATGCATTGACCCACAATACTTTGAAGATTTTCATTAAAAAGGTCATGTTAAAATAATAATTTCAAAATTTCTGATATTTAGAGAAGGACCACTTGTAAATTAACCTTATTTCAGGCAAATTGATTCTAAACATAGAAAATGGTCATAAGGGATTACATTAGTACTCCTGAGACTACTGTAGAGAACTCTAAGAAATTAGCTCATGTGGACAACAAGACATTTACATGGTTCAGGATTTCTTTGCTCATAAAAAAAACCATTCCAACCCTAATTCTTCATGGATCATAGAAATCTAAAGATCAAAGTATAGCTCAGATCTAAAATAGCAGACACTCCAAGACTGTCACCACTCCCGGAAGAGATTTTTCACTGCTGTGTTCATTCTCAAGGAGGGTCTGATTAGTTGCATGTATTATTTCCTTACAGGTGGCTTTACAAAATGTGATTGTCAAGGTGTTGTTATAGGAATGTTACACTTGCATGAACTTGTAAGTAGTTAGTTCAGAAGGAATTAATGATTTCCTTAAATGTAGATATTGGGAGCAATGTTAGCACTTTCTATTTGTTGTCTAGACAGAGACATTAGCACTTCTCAGGCTGGGGAGGGGAAGTCAACAATCCTCCCAGCACAATGTTACAAACTGACATTCCGAAAATGTGATGAAGCGCCAGAGAGCTGTGGAGCAGCAAGGACAAATGTCTGTGCATTAATGTAGCCTGAACAGAGAAAATGGTCACACAAAGACTGATGCATCCCACCATCCAGATTTCCCTCAAGAAAAGCAATATCCAACCTGTGGATCTTGCCCTACAAATGCATTTCAGCAAGTAAATCATATCAGCATGGTTACAGTTTGTTATCTAACTGAAACACATAGACAACCTAAAGGGTACTTACTGCTCTATATATATATCTACCTCTAAACACTGCAGTGCTTTATCTTGGTCAATTCTAGGGTTTCTAAAGATTAATTATCTACTTCTACTTGAATTCTGTCTGATGCAGAAGGGATTTTAAAGAACCATGCTTAGGGTTGAAGTGATTCATGACACACATTCACAGTGCTAAATGTTCCATCAAATGTTACACAAGGTACCAAACCACTTGGGAATATTCTCCTTTTCTTTTTATGGCATAGTAACTTTGCTACTGATATGGTAAAAACATTTCTTCCAGTGGGAAATTCTACCCAACATATATCAGGTATGGTACAAGACTGAAAATGGGCCGAAATTTCAAGGATCATTGCTGGTCAGCTCTTACAGCTGCTGCTCATGAAACCGCTGTCAGATCTGAGTTCTAGCTGAAGTGAATGGTGAAGTGGATTTCTCTCACAAGGTTTCATCCCCATCTGAAGGCTTATCCACTCATCTAAAATCATCTACTGGACTTAAGCCTCCCTAATCCTGAGCTGTCTTCATGGATGGGGATACCTGCTTGGTTAATGCTTACCGTTGTCCCTCTACCTGGTTTTTTTTTTAGCACCAATTTTAAGGAAAAAAAAATGTTGAAATAGAGTGAGCAAAATTGTTCTGTTTTTCAGCTGAACATTTATGCTTTGTACCTGTTTTTAGTCTTTATTTATTAATTTATTTTATTTATTTTTTTGGAATCTTGTTCTAGCATCTCTTTTCATATAAAACAAATTCTGTTTGTTAATATTCTATCATGCAACATACTGAGTCAATATATAATGTAAAATGATCTGATGAGTTTGCTCTACATTATGAGTACATGTGTATGAGCGTGTGTGTACTATGCTTACTCATTATTTGTTTTTCTGTACATGCAAACTAATAAATAAATTGTACAAATATTTGTTTTGCAAATGCAGCTCTTGACTAAAGCATCTTCTTTAATGATGTAAATGCTTTATTGATTTTTAGGTACATATAGCAAATGATAACAGCAGGAAAAGTATATTTTGTATTAAATCTTTAACACACTATATACCACAGCAAATAATCAGTGTCTTAGAAACGTTTGTAAATCTGTTTTGTCCTTACCTCATTTTTTCCCCCCAGAAAATTATCATTTAAAGTACAACTGTAGAGTTTATCTGCTTTTTTGTAATCATTTTATATACAGATATCATTAATGATACTTTAAATTTATGAAAAAAAATCCAGGATATTTCATTAATTAATTTCAATAAGTACTTCCTGCCCCCCCATCACGTAATAAAAGTATGTAAACATCATAGATTCTTTAACTTCATATATAACAGGTATCAAAAGCAATTAAAAATGTCTTTGGAGTGCCTGGAGCAATAAAAATTGGAATTACTCACTTGGCTTCTGTTACGTATTTCTCTGAATTACAGCATCCCAACTTTTACTGTTTAACTTCAGACATTAACTAAGTACTGTGCAGCCACTCCCTTTCCTCCCTCTGGTGGGATGGGGAGGAACAATGGTTAAACCTGTGGGTCAAGATATGAAAGCTCAATTATTGATCTAAAATAAAACAAAATATTAACACTATTTTATATGGAATATCCCTTTGGCTAGTTTGTGTAAGCTCTCCCAGCCATATTACCTTCCAAGTTTTTGTCTATCAGGCAGAGCATGGGAAAGTAAAAAGTCCTTTATTTTGAGGGTAAGCACTGCTTAACAACACCTAAAACATCAGCATATTATCAATATTACTCTCAATATCAAAACACAAAACTGTACTAGCTGCTAGGAAGACAATTCACTTTACATCAGCTGAAAGCAGGACACCAACACTTCAAATTTTTCCAAAACTTATGAAAAATATATTCTCTAAAGAAGAATCATCTGGACATGCAGAGGGGAGGAGTAGAAGCTATTTCTGTCACTAAATCAAATTTCTTAAATACTTTCCTGGTTGAAGCCAAGAGGAAAGGAACATATTCACAGGATAAATTGATGTTAAATACATAGTCATAATGCTAAAATTTAGTCAAGTCCTTATTTGTGCTGATGGCAAAGATCTGAACTGTAATTAATACTGAAAATATTTAGCAATTATTTTGTTAAATTTATTTCAATGTCACTAGGCCAGTAGAAATAGTTTATGAGAAATTAGCTGTTTTATTGATTTGTTATTATGAGTTTGTATTATATCTTGTGTTGCTTGAGCTTTCAAGCCTTTGAACTTGATTCTTCCTTTAGTACTTATTCACGCCAGTAAGGCTAAATTACTGGAAAGAATGCTGAAAGAAAACACTAAACAGCAATGTTATGGTTCTATTGAAATTTTGAATATATGTGGATAGTCAAAGGAATTTAAGAAGACACTGTTTTCCTATTTCACTTCCCTCTACACTTTTGAGCAGTGTCATCTGGTTTTAGATGAAGTTAGACTCCAGCTCTGATTTTTTTTCTTTTAAGCTCACAGATGTCAAAATATACCAATATGAACACTTTATACACTAAAGACTGCTTTTCATAAGCTTAAAGGAAAACTTTATACATGTTGGACTGTATAATCACCCAACTTTTATTTTTATGAAAGAAAATATATCCCACTATTTTCAAGCACTTCTTTTATGACATTGCATAGAGTACAATTCAATTAATTGCATTTCATCTAAAGGATAAAACAAATTTCTTTCAGATTTGTGTCTGTTCCTTTTTGCTTGCTGGCAAGCTTAGTGAACCTTTCTATGAGAGCCTGGCATAAACTATCAAAGTCTAATGGGAAAAGTCCAACTAAATATAAATTCTCTCTAAATTAGGCTCTTTTCAGAATCCTAATTGCAGTTCCATTTCAGTTCCGAACTGATGATTACAACTGATTGAAAAAAGACTAGAAACCTCAAATTTGAAAGATTTGAAATTTGATTTGAAATAGAAATTGCAATTATTCAATATCTCTGGGAATCCTACACTGCAAAGGGACTTAGTCGTTTTCCAAATTCCCTGCTGATCATGACTTGAATTTACAATATTTAATACTGAAGGATGATTTACCAGCTCATCACAGGGCTGAATTCACTATAGGTTATATGTTTTTTACATTAGCACCAAATCAACAGAAATATCCAGAATTTTTAACCAAGCACAATTATCAGGGATCTTAACACATCAAAAGCTCAGATACCATGAAAATATTAATAAATGAACAAACTTGTTTTTTTAATGGAACATTATTTTAATCTTAAAATGGAGTTTCTGTCTTGCATTCCAGATAAACTTTACCTAGGTTCAATAAATAGACATCCCATGAACCTGAGTGCTATGGCTCATCTCTCACAATGTAGTTTTTAAAATAACCTCTAAAACATTGGAGAGCTGAAATCACATTCTACTTCTGAAAGACTTTCAGTTTAAGCTACTTCTTCAGAGTCTGCTACAACTATGTCTGTAATTTAAATTGCTTTCTGAATCCCTGTGGAGAACCAGTCCATTTAACACCATAAAGTATTTAAATATTTAAATAACCAAATAAAAGATGAGCTTGATTCTTAGCCAGGTGGTTATAACATATCCACACATAACATATCCACAGCAGAAAGAAACTCTTAGACTTGATATTATTGAAATAAATTTTAAAGATAAATGGAAAAATATGGAGTAACATTTACTGACAGAGTTCAAGGCTACATATCTGAAGTGGCACCCAATATAAAGTACTTGTGATGTAGAAATAGACAAAGATCAAGATGTCCCTATTCTGTTCTCTTTGTTTTGATTTCTGTAAGCTTAGTCAACAATTTAGTTAGCAGATTCTTGTGGGCCTCAATCACAACTTTCCCGCAAGTGTTGCACAGGAAGCCAGAAAGACTGGGCATCATTTCTTCTGTAAATCAACATTTTGGATGACCACATGCTAGAATGGGATGCCAGGTATTTCTAAGGTCACATATGACATGAACTTTCACTTTTCTCCACTCTCAGGTGTATGATTATTGCATACTGAAAAAGTAATTCTTGTCTCATACTCTTCAGTTTGGGCATGGTGAAAAATAAGCTTAACAAATATATAACCAATTCACAACATGCCTGTATGTAGTTTAACACAGCTATAGTCATCAATCATTGTGCTTGAGGAATGCTTCATATTTGAGAAGATGGCTTTGTGTTTCCTACCAAATCCTTCTCACATAACCCTAGGATTGAAACTTATTGTTTTTTAGTTCACAGTGCTATAATATGGAGAGATAATAATATTACTATTTTCTTTCTGTCTTTTGATATTTGAAAATCTGAAAATGAGAAAATAAGAATGGATGAACTGGTAACATGAAATCAGAACTTTATAGATATTTCTCAGGGACAATCACACATGGTGTAAACTCTTGGAAAGATGTTTACATTAAGCTTTATTTTTATAGAGGAAAAGGAAGTGATAAGAAAATAAATAGCGAATAGCTAGTTGCCTAACTTCAAGTTGTTGTGATTTTCTGCTGGTAGACCATATACAATCCAAATAAGCAAAATGTACTAAATTTCTTATGTATTTTAAAACACTAATTTTTGAAGTAAAAACTTTTATGAAAAAGTCAGAAGGGAGAAAACCTGAAAAATAAAAATAATGAATACCTGTGAGAAATGTCTGAAAGATAAATCCTTACTGTGGGCTGAAATACAGGATGAGGTCCACACTCCATTCAGAGGGATTTGAGGGTAGCCATTTTTTAAATTTGCTAATCATTAATACTGTTAGGTTTAAAGGACTGTCTCCAACACAGGGGCTGTGAGAGTCTGCACACTCTCTGATGACTGTATGCCAAAGAAACTAATCCAGTAATTCATTAAAAAAAACGTTGAGAAGTTATTTGGGCTCTAATCTGCTCTTGTGTCTGACATTACATACTCAAGGATGTGAAAAACCTTATTCCTAAACCTACATCCTTTTCAAAAGGTGCTCAGAAAACATTGAGACATTACTTTTTTCATCTGATCATTCAGCAGTCTTCCTCAGAGTTGCTACATATATGCATTTTAATACATATACAGAGAAAAAAAAATTCTACAGCATTCTTAGCAGTGACAAAAATATTTTCTTTTGTTCAGCTTCAAAATTAGAAAAGGTAATAGGAGTAGCTAGCTTCAGGAGAGTGCCAACACCAAAAGAGTATTTGATTAAAATTACAAGTCACAGCACAGCTTAAGAGTTTGCTTAATGGTTACTGGCTTGGAATCACAAATAGTCCCAGTTAGTATTTAGTTAGAATAACAGCAGGCAGAAATCCCTTACTTAAAACGTACCCTGGCTCATGTGAATTTGTTATTTTCCTGTCTAAAAATACACAGAATTTCTGTTTGTGCAATATGACCATTAACTTTCTGGATACTCACTGTATGTGAATGAGCTAGACCCATCCATTCTTAATGTCTTGAGTGCATGTGCTGTCCCTGTGAGCCTGCCTGATTTTTGAGAAAATTAGATACCTTGTGAGGACAAGATAGGTCAGTGTCACTGACAATATCAGCATGACAAGGCCAAGCCCGGAGCTGGAATATCACTGTAGCCAAGGTAAGTGTCTAGGAGAGACCTGAAATGAACAGAGCAGAAATTTTGAATTAAATAAAAATAGAATTCTTTTGGCAGAGGAAGTTTTTTCACGAAGTTGTTGGTTACTGGAATTTGTAGGCACTTCTGCTTAAAGAGAAAATTGCTTCTGCCATTTTGTATCCTGAAGTGCCAGTGCCCAAGTTGCCTTGGGCAAATTTCCTTTTCATTAGAATCATTAAAGTGTATATTGGTGTGGTGGGTTGACCCTGGCTGGATGTCAGGTGCCCACCAAAGTCATCCTTTCACTTCTTACCTGAACAGGGGAGAGGAAATATAACAAAGGGCTTGTGGAGTGAGAGAGATCACTCACCAGTGACTGCAATGGGCAAAACAGACACACCTTAGTGTGAAAATTAGTTTAATTTATTACTAATCAAATAAGAGTAGACTAATGAAAATAAACCCACCCAAATCATTAAAACACCTTCCCCTCGCCTGTCCTTCCTTCCCAGGCTCAACTTTCCTTCTAGATTTCTCTACCTACTCCTCTGCAAATGGTACAGGGAGACAAAGTTGGCTTTGTGGTCAACATAACATTATTTCTGCTGCTCTTTCCTCCTCTGGTGGAGCAGTTCTCACAGTCTTCCCCTGATCCACAGTGGATCCCTCCCTTGGGAGACAATCCTTCATGAACAGATAGCTCCAGCATGGGTCCATCATAGGGTCACAAGTTCTGTGAACAGACCTGCTCCAGCATGGGCTCCTCTTTTCCCAGGTACATAGGTAGAGTGTGGGCTTGCCATGGGATCACAGCCTCCCTCAGGCATCCACTTGCTCCAGTGTAGGGTCGTCCATGGGCTCCAGGAGGATATCTGTCCAGCTGTGTTTCTCCATGGGCTGCAGGGGCACAGCTGTGTCACCATGGGCTGCACCACAGCCTGCAGGGCAGTCTCAGTTCTGGCACCTGCAGCACCTCCTTCCTCTCCTCTCCACTGACCTTGAGGTTTCTTTCCCATTCTTGATTCTTGCTCTGGCTGAAGTTGTATTGCGCATTTCACTCCCTCCTTCCCAGCTGTGTTATCCCAGTGGTGCTACCATCACAGCTGAAAGACTTGGCTGGGCCAGCAGCACATCCTTCCTGGAGCTGTCTGTCATTGCCTCTGTTGGACATGAGGGAAGCTTCTGGCAGCTTCTCACAGAAACCAGATCTGTATTCCCCAACTACCAAAACTTTGCCATGTAAAACCAATGCAATTGGATATACTCTACTGAGAACAAATGTAGGGGCTTCACTGATGACAGGAAAGAAAATGCCAGAACTGAATTGAGTTCCCGAATTACTTTTAGAACCAATGTATGTAAGAGCGTAATCTGATCCATGCAGTTTGTAGCTGCAGTAGTAATGATTTCAGCAAATTCACCCTCTGATGCAGCTGTTTTGTGTATTGTGTATGACCTTGGGCCAAGAGGAGGATGACTATTCCTCTTTGCATCATGTGACTGGAGTGTAAAAGTGCTTAAAGACCTTAGATCACCATTCAGACTGAATTCTCTTCCCTTCTCCAATTCTGCTTAAACACACATATTATCTATATAATGCTTAAAAATACCCATTTAATATCAGTGACCATCTAGAATCAAAGGTGAAGATTACTGATGTGTGGGAACAAATTCACTAGGAAAAAGGGAAGAAAAGGATATTTTGGTGCCCTCCCCATCACTGAACATGGAAAATAGAAGAATGAACTCCAGTGAGACATTTCATGACCACATAGTTCACCCATTTAGTCCTGGCTGTATCTGTTTCTTTTTCATGATGCCAACAGTATATGTAAATATACTCTTGAAATTCAGTTTTCCATGTTGAAAGACATCTTTATATACAAGGCTTGATTACTTCTACACTATTTTCCCAGCAAATCATCAACCTTTAATAGACACCTCTCTGGTATTTATCATGTCAGGTGGAAAATCAGAGTGAAAAAGATAGCATCAACTGCTCCTTGTACACTCCAGGGTTTAATGGTTTGTGAAGCCTCCAGAAGAATCTGATTGAAGATTCTCTGAGACAGTGATGAGCCTGGGCATGCCTTCAGGCCTCTGTGGTCACAAACACCCTGTTCAGTAATTAGTCAAAATGACAAATCCTGCATTGCTAAGGGGTGTTTTCCAACTTTCACTTCCTCCCTCTCCAAAAAATTCACTTACTCAGTGGTTGTAAAACTTCTTAAAGCGGAAAGCATTGGCTACAGTTAAAGGAAATTAATAGATGATATAGATTCATCTCCTGAATTTCAGTCTTTTATTTTTATTTCCATACTATCTTCTCAGCAACATTTCTGAATTTCTGAAGATTTCCAAACATACAAGTTGATGTCTTATCTATCTTCAGCTGAATGGTGTGTGCTTACCACTTTTCACAACTAGGGGATCAGGGAAAAACTTCAGGAGACATAAAGGGACAGAGATGACTTAAGTTCAGCACTATGAAAGAAGAAGAATACGCTGCTTTAGACAGAAGAAAGCCTAGATGATTTGAGCTCAGACTCCCTCTTGCTCCTGTTCTCATTGAACCATAAATGCCTGCCCAGGGCAGAGAAACAAAGGAGTATGAGGAGGCAGCATTTCAAAGTCATTCTATCTTTACAAAGAAAGAATAGCCACTGATTCAGACACTGATTATATGTGGCAGTTTTGTACTCTGAAAAAAAAAAAATAAAATCCCGACAGATTAGATATAGCTACATGTATTTTTCATTTCCAATAGGCAGGAAACTAGGTTGTCCTAGATCATCTGTCTTCTACTTTCTCCCATTCCTACCCAGAGCCTGGAAAAAGAGGCAAACAAACAAACAGTCATGGGAACATCAGCCTAGTCATAATTAATGAAATATCATTTTAAATGTCATCTAGCCAAACATATCATGAATATTTCTAATCTATCTAAATAGTAACTCATAAATTGTAGCCCTAGGTAGGATATTGCCTTGCATTTAGGACAGCTAATATGCCATTGTCTATTGCAGCATGCTCATCAGCACAACAGAGGCATTCTTGAGTATTTTATTTTAGTGTGCACTGGAAATAACCTTAAAAGCAAGTGTCCATTTCAAGGATTTCTTTTCAAATAGGTAATAGTTTTGCAAACTTCTCCTTCCAACTTAAACCTATGAAAACTTTGGCTTCAGTCACTTGTTTTCTGCACTGTTGAGCTGAGAAAATAACAGCTTTTCCATTACAAATAGCAGGTATTATAGAAACAAAATTGTGTCTTCAAGATGTCGGTAGAAGAAAAGTCACAAGCCCAGTTCTCCAAATATTACACACATACTTATCTTCACTTGTATGTGTGGTTCAATTGAAGCCTCTACTCTGTGCACCCCTCGGTGGGTAATTGCATCTGCTCAGGCAGGATGTAGAGTTTGGGGGAGCTTTCCTGTCCAAAGAAACAAAGGGTTGTAAGAAGTAGCTGCATACCTGCTCTGCCTACCACTGTGTCAGTGTTCCATGTTGCCTCAAGGGAAATGGAAACCATGGAATTAAAACATTGTAGAACAGGAATTTGCCCCTGAAGTTACACTTTTACATTCTTCTTCCTGCACTAGCTTTGCTAAATTCTGTCCTATGTTCTAAATATCAACAGGGAGCAGTAAATAAAGCAGACCTTTAATTGTCATGTCTAGTAATAGTACATATTTTGCATTTGATATTAAAAAAGGGTCTTCATTTTGTTTCCATTGAAAAATGAAATAAACATTGTTTGGTTTGGTGCTGTATCTGTAAATGTTGCTCAATTTTCCAGTTCCTGAAGAAGGTCTGTTTAAATTGATGGGACATCAGATAGTCTTTGCACTCACTGTCATTTAAATTTTTTTGGTGTATATTAATTAGTCAGTGATTACCTTCTGTTTCTGTAACATTCTACACATAAAGCTTGTGTAATACTAGGGTGTGTGGATCTCAATATAATTTTATCCAGTCAAGGTCTGATTGAAATATGATTGCTGATGGTGTCTTTCCTCTGACTGGGTCAGGCTACGTCAACAACAAAAGGCAAGCCACTGCAGTAGACACAAACATAAATTTTTTAGTATATTTTTATTTTTTTCTTCAGGGAATTTCCCTTTTTGAAAAGAGAGCAAACTTATATGAAAATTTTATGCTAAAAGTAATGCTTAGTTTTCTTTGTCCATTTGTCTCTGGACAGAAAATGTTCTACTGTATTTTAACATTATTTTGTTACACTGCACTAGAAGTATCTCTACGTAAAGCATCTAAGAAACTAAACTTTATAAATTAATTTAAAAAGAGAAGACTGATAATGGAAAAGTGCAATCACCTGTTGCATTGTTTCTCTTCAAAGAAAACAAAACATTTAACCTGCTTTTATCCATTAGGCAGGAAATGTAGTGATGTCAGATGTTACATAAAGACTGTCAAACTATACAAATTTTATTAAATTGAAATAATATATGGAATAGGTCAAATTCATCCCGCCGAGAGCTCTATTGAGTTGAGCAGGCTTGCAGCATCTGTTTCAATTCTTATTATAATTGCTTTTCCACAAGAAAAAGTGTATTTCCACAAGAGACAGTGATAAAACCTATGATGAGAGAGTCCAGCTGCATTTTCTTAAAAACACGGAAGTAATTTTATAGTGGTTAGTGAACAGCCAGGCTGAAATAGACACATTAAATCACTGAAAAATGTATCTGATTATTTTTCCCAAGGAAAGGAACACTTAGAAGTAGAATTTATCCTCAAGTCCAGATACTTAAAGCTATTTGGGTTTAATTGCTTTCATGAGAGTTAGGACTTCAGACAGCTTTAAAAATTTTCATCTAAGAGCCAAGGAACCACCGTGATACTGAAATATTTCAGTTCTCTTTGAAGTCAGTAGAAATCACACAGCCCTTAAACAACTGCCTGTACTTTGAAGGCTTGAACTGTAAGACAACAAGTCCTTTTTTTAAAGATTAGTAACTTAAGTAAACTGAATAACAATAATTTTTTTTTTTTTAAAAAAAAAATCAATTTAAGTGTGAATCTTTACAAAGAGTTCCTTAATATTCCATCTTTTCAGAATAGGGAAGCACAATGCATTTAGAGCAAGGCATTTTATTTGTCTTTAACTAATGTTTCCCACATCATTCCTCATTTTCATAATTTCTCAATTGTTTTTTACAACATGGTGAAAACTAAATGTAGTCAAAAACTAAGGGAATTTCTACAAAGATACTAGTGTGACACTACTAAATGTTTCAGTAGCAAATATTTTGGAACTCTTGTCACCAAATGAAATCTTCTACCTTAAATTCAGTGCTCAGATCTCTAAAAACAATAGGGGAAAAGTTAAAAAAACCCCCCACCTTTCTATCAAACAAAAATATTCACAGAATCTACCGATTTGAAAAATTTAGAAAGAAATAGAAAATTCTCAGGAGATGCACCTATTCTAGACCAGAATGCAGTTCACCCTTTTTTTAATTCCCCTCTCTCGGGAGATTACAGACAAGCCAGTTCTATCCTTCACAGAGATCATGATTCACAAGGCACACAAATTGGGTGGGTGTATCAGTAGTTTGTTCCCAGGCTGAGACAAAAGTGAGCACCACTGGAAGTTG
This sequence comes from Parus major, assembly GCF_001522545.3. Taxonomy (NCBI): domain Eukaryota; kingdom Metazoa; phylum Chordata; class Aves; order Passeriformes; family Paridae; genus Parus; species Parus major. The sequence continues at coordinate 94,098,452 of NC_031770.1, forward strand.
TTGGCTGGAGTGTTCATTTGGGAACAGTATCATACCTCAGGACATGTATCTGCATTTTCAAGATCCCTCTCATTTCACTGTTCCTGAGAGATCTTTTTCCCCATGTTACCCAGCCCTATTGCAGACTTCAGTATGGACGGCTAGAGATAACTTATGTTTTTCCCCCCAAAACATTTCTTGCCATCTGGAATTGGGATTTCTAGCTTAGGGAATGGATGTCCCCTACCCCTATCTAGGGTCAAAAGAACCATTTAAAAAAAAACACAGCTAAAGATATTAAGGCAACTGAAACCTTAATATGTGAAGATTCTAGGACTTCAAGTCCTAGATATGATGATGATGGTTTTGTCCAGTACTAGGAAGGTAAGTGTAGAAGTAATATAAATAAATCTAAGGAGAATTTAGATTATTTCTGTACCAAACACCACTGTAGCCCTTAAGATATCAGATATAGGCAGTTTAAGAACAGGGAGGTTCAAGGTTCTGAGTGATGCCTAAATCTTGGTTTAGGAATCTGCACTGAAACAAATTAAATTAAATTACTTCAAGGCTGAACACAATTCAGTGATCTCACTATCAGAACCTTCAATTTAGATAAAATCCTTCAATATTTTTCAATATTATAAATATTATTCAATATTCAAAGTTATACTATGTTATTCAGTATTTTCAAGATTATTCAGTATTTTAAACTGGGGTAATGCCAATTAAATGTATTAGTTCCCTTCTAGTAGTAGTAAAACCATTGAGGAATCTACATATCCTCCATTTGAGTTTATTGTAAGATTGCCAGTTAACAAAGTCATTTTCTAAAATGCAAGGAGGTTTCAGCATCTTCTGATCATAAATACTAAATCAGTTCCCATACAAACACTGCAGAAACGTTAGCTGACACTTTAAATCAAAATTGTTGACATACATTGTGCACAGGATGGATCATATAACAGCTTCACATGATTTAACTAATTCATTTATTGACTTAAACAGGCCTACTGCTCTATCCTTTAAACATTAGGTTTGATAAGTAGGAGGCGTAGCTGTTATCAGCTCACTCTTAGGTGTAGAAATCAAAATAATTCTGTGTAACTCAATAGATTCCCTAGGAAAAAAATTCACTGATGGTAGGTTGAATACTACAATGTTGGCTCCTCTGTCTCATCTAATGAAACCATTTATAATTAATTTCCTCATTGAACCTTAATTACAAACATGAAGAGGTATGGGAATATTTTGCACCTGAAGATATTTCTGGGCCACTGTTTTGTGATTACCCTTTGCTCCTGTTAACAATAAGAATTGCTAGGCTCTACTCTAAAAATACATGCAAGACAATTGAATTGGATTGAACTCACAGTTATAGACACATTAAAACTCCTGTCTATAATTTTCAAAGACAATACCACAGATTATAAACCCTTCATTACTCTTTCCCACCTCCCTGTATGCTGTCAGTCAAACTCATGGCATTTAATGACAATATCAAAGGGTGTTTTTTCCATCTAAAATTTCAATATGCTTTTATCAATTAGCTGTTCAGACCTATAACTGTGGATTGACAATAACCAAAACAGAATGAGATTATATTTTATTCCTTTAGGCAGATTCTATAAATGATTTCTTGAACAGCATCATATATTTGCACTCTAGCACACTGTCATTTCATTTTGTACTTGGAACTGAAGGGATCACGCCTGGGATTTAGCATCACTAGAATATTTTTCTGTCTTTCAAGAAATGAGCTTTCTTTAAGCTGAGATCTTGCTGTAAATATTTAACTGCTGGCTGGATTCAAGGAAGGGAGGGCTCAGCCATATTGCCTTTAAACAGCTGTAATCTTAACAACCTTTTGGTAGGAAAAAACAAACTAATAGTCCTGTGTTCTCCTATGTTCGCCAGAAGACCAAAACTCTCCCATAAATTGAAATATCCCTGATTCCAAGGTCAGCATTCCCAACCATTTAGTCAGCCTTTCTGCTGACAATACTTTTTCCTTCAGATTGTTCTTCCTTCAACTCTACTGAGTTTATAAATTAAATAATTACAATATGAATTTATTTATGCATAAATCTTGAAGGGTACTGGAGGGTAGGAAGCACACCTTTTTAGTAGGAAATGAGAGGAAGAATGGCCATGGACCTTTTTTAAATATTTTTTTAACTGTATTCAGAAGTTTAAGCAGCCTCAGAAAGAAGAAAGGAGTTTGGTCCCATCTGTTATCAAACAGGAAAGCTGAGATACAGTGAAATTTGGTGTATCCATTTTTATCAAGGACATTTCTGAAGTTGCTGAAACATGAAAACAATATGTGCAGAATAGAACTGAAAGAGAAAGGAAGAGGAACTCCCTCTCACTGGTGTGGATGGTTTCTCACTAGACTGCCTGGCTATCAAGAGGATTTTGCAAAGTGATCCAAAGAAGTTTTTCATATTATTTAATAATGATTTTTGTTGAAGTTGTAAAGAACACATATAGAGCCAGGAGGCTGTGTACTTTCTTGCTTCAGTATCTTTGGGGATTCTGAGACTGTCCTGTTCACAAGCCCTGAATTGTAATTATAGTTTATTGGACTGGTGGAAAATATATGGCTAATTTATGGCTATTTCATATCAGAGCATGAGAATTTTGGTAATGACATTACCAGAAGTGGGTTAATATAAATTATTTTTCATTCATGTATTTAGATCTATGGCTCATTTGCTTTTCCACCTCAGAGCTGTTATTTTTCGCATTACATTATTAGTACTCCTTATGATACACTTTTATGATTAAAGAGTGGTGAATTACTACTCTTTCATTGTTTCAGGAAAGAAATTTTGAATAAAAGCTGGAACTAATGACAGTTGACTAGATGGGATGACTGCATAAGGATCCATTTCTTCAGCTTAACTATTGAATAGATGGGTACATAGAGAAACCACATCATGAAAAGTATTAATAAAGAAAGGAATTGACTACTGTCCTTCTCTCACCATCTTTTCTTAACTATTCTCATTGTATTTTATCTGCAAGCAATTGTGGTAATCTTCTCCATGTTTAAACTTTCAGAATCCATGCTATCCTCAGAATAACTGCAAGCTTTCTAAAATGTTGTCAGCTGAAAAGCTTGTGACATAGGAAAAGAAAACCAGACATATGTTGAAGTGCAATTTCAGCCATCATATTCAATCCTTTCTCCTATCCACATTTTTTATTGCAGTCTCCTTTTTCTTAGTGGATAGGTACAATAGGACCCTTTGTCCTGACTGATCCTTTAGCTTTACCAAGTAAAGTGGAAGCAGAAATAAAAGTGTCTGAACAGATGTATATATTTATTACAAAGCTTGTTATCTAATGCAATTACCTGCCTCCCTTACAGAACTGATGTTTCCAGAGGCAGTTCCACTTACCCAAAACAGAAATCTAACATATATCAACCATCCTTAGTATGTATCTATGCTTCCATTTCTTCTACTGACACTCAGTTATAACACCATTTCCACGCTTATTTTTGCAATGAGATTCTTCTATATTCACTGAAGAATATTTATTTGGTCTCATATGTCAGTAATTATAAACTTAAAAAAATAAAGACAATATTAGAGTTGAAAAGTAAAGAGTAAAAAGTGGGATATGCTACTTTGTGTCTTCCCATTTTAATAAAGCTTCTTTTTAATCTATTCATGCTATTTAATGTGCTAGGACTTCTCCTTACTGGTCTCATAATGCATTAGAAGATAAATTTAATGTAATCTTGTCTATTGTTTTCACAGAAAATGTATTTGAAGACATAAAACCAGATAATTTGAATAATGTTAGAAAGGAAGCAAATGGATTTTGTTCTGCAATTCAGTGACAGGTGAAGCCATGAGATAGAGATCTCCATTTGAGTTATTGATCTAGATTGCTTTTATAGCAAACACAGGAAAACATAATTGAGATATCAAAAACTCCAACCCCAAAGCCAACGGATGACTCACAGCCCAGCAGTCCTGCAAGCTCATCTGAAGTCATTACTTCATTTGTAGTTGTCTTCAAGACAGAAATCTTTTATGCTTCTTGTACTCCGTGGCTTATTCAGTACAAATGACATACATTGTTAAAATTAAAGGGATTCTTTTATCCAGACATCTTTATTCTGTCTGAGCACTTTCTGGTATAGTATTTTCTGTATGTAAATCAGTACTGGAAGGCAGAACTGAACATTTAACAGTGATGACATATTTAGCTATTAAAAATTAATCTCTCTGATGTTAAGGGAGGAGAAAGGGTGAGTTTCCTGATTAAGCTCTTCTGGCCAACTCAGAAATTTCAATTATTTTAAAAATAGTCTTTCCTTTCCTCTCCCACACATGGAATAATGTGAATAGAATATCACAGTAAAAATAATTCTACTTGGAGATATTTGTACAGTAATAAAATAAATGCTGACATTTCAATCCCAGAGATAAGTATAATCATATTCATAAACAATTTTTTAAATTGATCAAATGTTTTCATTTACTTCCTTAGTTTTCCTTCCTCTTTTTCAGCTTTTAACACAACTAAAATTTGTGGGGAAAACTATTCTTTGCCTACTACCCCTCAGTTTAAAAACTGAGTCATTTTTTAAGCTTGCTATACTTAGAGAAAAAAAAAGTACTGATGACTGTTCAGATGAAAAAGGAGAAGACTTCCAGGTAGGCATGTATTTCTTTGTTCAGCAGCCAGGATTTTGAGATTAACCTGAAAGGTGGCCAGATCCTGACCTCTGAGATGCCTGCTCATATATTCAAAAAGGTAGTCCTGTTCTGAGACTTTTAGAAAGAAGACATTTTTTTTAAAAAAAGGGAAATTGGGAATGAATGAATTCCCAATTGTTTCTGAGGTGAATTTCGAAGGTATGACAGAAAGGGCCAGATGTTGATACTCAAGTCCACAAATACACTTAGTACCAACACTGTGCAGACTCAGCCTTCATGAAGATCTCTATCTCTAATGCCCAGCCTCAGCAAAAGCCCCACATCTCCTTCAAGCAGCCAAGAGGAGCAATAGTCTGGGCTGTTGGCTGACTTGAAAGGCACTCCTGTAACCCTTTATCCAACATCAGAGAATGAGCACTAGCTTGCAATCAGCTATCCTATTAAATTGCTAGATCTGCCTGGCTTGGTTTTGCAGGGCAATAAACAGTTCCCCAGTGCTGCTTAGGAGTAGACCCAGGAAATTCCCAAACAGGTAACTTGATCATGGTATTTCACTTTGAAATCTAGGAGCTTTCAAATTAGACCGTTTTGTCTTGGGCTTCAGCTCAGAGGACAGATCTTGGTACATTTAATCTTTTGTTACAGACGCAGGCAATAATTCCAAACCCTGAGAATCCAATCAGATATGTGCTCATGGGGAAAAATCCACAGGGTGTTCCCTTTAATATCTTCAGAATTTAGTCAATGAAGGAATATACGAACAGGAAGCAAAGCTTCCTGCTAAGCAGGAGAGAGAACCAGCAAAAGGATTCCTATTTCTATATTTCTCTGAATTTACGTTTTTTAAAAAAATTGATTATTTCAGTAGCCATTTCTACTGTTTACAGAAAAAAAAATTCATTGTAATATAGTCTTGAAATAACCTAGTGACTTGTAATCTACATGTCTGTTTTCTTTCTTTCTGTGGACACATAATGACATTAACTTTTAGATAAAATGAACATGGCCTGTGTTTAGCTTCCTTGCCTTCCTCTGAGTAGTTCTGTTTTAGGGTATAATCCAAAAGACAAACAGACTTAATGGACTTCTGACTCTATCTATAGCCTATACTTTTAAACTCAATAAGGTGTCCTGAATGTTTTCAATCCACAAAAAAAAAGAGAAGTCGCTTGGACCTTAGATTAAAGTGGAACTTTAATCTTCTGGAAATATTTGGACAGCATGTAACGCTTCATAGAGGTTAAAATTATCAAAATTTTGGACATGAACAAGAATATTTTAAGGTTATGTTGCACTTGTGTAAGTCATTTTATAGGCAGTGCATTAAAATGCTTCCAAATAGCAATCTCCTGTGTATCTTTTACCTGTTCTCCACTTTTGTACTTCATGAGCCCTCTGGTGCTAAGTGTTTGAAAATGATTTCTGTTTGCTTTTTCAAACACAGAGTCTGAAGCTCTGAGGGCAAAGAGAAAGTGTTAACAAAAAACTCTGTCATAGGAAGAATTCATGTTTCCCAAGTGAAACACAATAAATTACAAATTGCCAAACATATACATCTGTATCCTTAAAACTCATGATCCCTTTGGAAAAGAACTTTGGCGATGACCTTATTCCTGTTAAAATTATATTCTCATTAATGCAGGTGCAAACACACAGTCAGTTACACATTGCAGATCTCCTGTTCTGCGCCTTACAGCAAAAAAAACTGTGTGTCTAAGACGGGCTGGATAACTTTCAGGTGAATCCAGATAACCTACTCTCAGGCATACTCTGACCCACCAAAACATGGCATGCACACATAAGTAGTCAATACTATAGGAGTTCTATTACCATGAATCAGTGAGGCCCTCTGGCATGGGATTCTGGGGATCAAATGGGCAGATTCATGAACTGAGTATTGGCATCACTTGTAGGCTGAAACCCAACACAGCCCCAGGTTCTTTTCACTGCTCCACCTAGGGTTAGGGTTCAGAAAACCACAGAGCCCAGAGCTCCAGGGACTGTGCAGCTATAATATACCTGCCAAACTGAAACGAAAACTGCCACCAAAAAGCTCTCTCCATAACTTTTTGCTCAGCACCTGACTCAGCCCCAGGCTCTTTTCACTGCTCCACCTCGGGTTAGGGTTACACCTAAGTTTCTAACCCTCTTCCCCTTGGGTCCTCTCCAAGGATCTCCATGGCCCATTCTCATGGATTAGATGAATTGGGCTGGGATTTAGTGACAGAAGAGCTTTTTACCAGAAAACATGGAAAGTCACAGACTCCATATGTTTGTTCTCCGCACTTGAGCTAGGAGGTGTAGTGTGCAGCTTGCCCATGGTGATAAGCAGAGGGTGATCATGATCCCCAGGTCAATGAATAATCACAGAAGCCCTGAATGAGGAATATTGGAAGTTACTGCAGTGGGATCATGTATTTTACCCTACGTGCTCAATCATGGTCACCCAAGAACACAATTCACAGGTTTGTGTCCAGATGGTTCTTGAATGTCTCTCAACCTCATCAGTGGGCAGGCCCAGCCATGGACACAGGTCAGTAAAAGACACACACCATTTTAGGCTGCCATGGTAAAGATCAGGCAATGTGACACTGCACAGGTTCCTGACTGCTGCTGTAAACAACCTTTTGACCTTCCTGGAGGTTGTTGGCTTCCTTAGTTGAACCAGTGGTGGTTTTCCAGTACTGGGCTGAGCCAAGTGCTTTCCTTCTGCATGCATCTCTGCTCAAAAATAACTTTTTGTTTTGTTTATCAACTCCACAAAATTATCAACACCAACAAAGACCTGAAATTGAAGATGATTTGTCCTCAGTAAGTCAGGCTCTTTTTGCTGTGAGTGTAACAACTCAAATATTTAATTTTAATTTTAATGAAGTTGCTTTTCTTGATAAAGGTCAGTGCTGTCAACCCAGAAAAATGTTGAAGTTCAAAGTAGCTTGTTTGCTCAGAAGACTGAACTTTTCAATTGATAATATATATTAATAGCCCTTAGTGTTCACAGTAAATACACAATAAGATGAAATTCATGAATCCATAGTATTTATTATGATTCTGAAACAAATCATGGAGGCTTTCAGATAAATGTCTGTGAGGGTTACTGGATTGGGAGCATGTATCACCAGTGGTTTATTTCATCAAAAATATTACAGTTTAAGTTTTTGTATTATTTTACTTTTCTAGGAACAAGGAATTAATTTAATAATTTATGTATTTACAGCTTTCTGAGTAAGACTTTCTATAAAATAGTTGCTATTAAAGAGTTGCTATTCTTGGAAATTCAAAAATGTATTTCTCTTACTGTAGGTGTTGTAGAAATAGAGTCAGCAGACCCCTGTCCTGTGGTTTCTCTATCTTTTATCCACATGGTCAGATGGCTGGTTGTAGCTATGTCTTCATCTCATCTCATCTCATCTCATCTCTTACTCTGTGTACCCACACTAGCTTTAGCAAGAGTTCTCAATGGGGACTGCAATGCAGGGAACTGAGTAAAATAAGATTAAAACAACACATAAGCCTCACACAAGATGTTAGCAAACTGCTTCCACTATAACTTACACATCAGGAAAAATTCACTTGAGCAACAGAAAGAAGGGCTGTGTGAAAGGTTAATTGGATTGGATTTCTATATAGAAAATGGATGGCTATTATTCTAGTTTCTTACAGAGGTCATGATACAAAGAGATCATTAGATGCTACATATGAATGAGAAACCATTACATTTCATCTGTTTCCCCTTTAATGAAGCCATTAACTTGTCTCTGATCAAACCATTATTTGTTTTGTGTTAAATAGATGGGCAAATGCTTAGCATAAGTTCAAGGTGTTGGAAACATAATTGAGAGTCACTAAAAGGCACAAGATTAAAAAAAACAAACCCAAAAGATTAAAAAAAAACAAAACAAAGAAGCATTTGAACAATATTCTCAGGCACATAGTGTCATTCTTGAGGGTCCCCTGTGCAGGGCCAGGAGTTATTTGTGGATCTCTTCTAACTCAGAACATTCTGTGTGAGTCTTTGTATGAACTCTTTAAAAAGAATGGATTGCAAGAGTCATTCTATGTCAAATATGGCATCATCTGTTTCCAAATAATTTACAGCACAGAAGGAGAAGAAAGAATATTTCTGTGTTCTAACACATGCTGTTGGAAGTATACATGAAGTGTAATACAGTAGATACTAGATGCTGTCTGCTACAAACCACCAAATCACAGTAGAGAATGGAATGTTTGTTTCCCTCACCTCTATGTGTGATGCCATAGGGAGAAAGAACTGCTTATATTTTGTGACTTCAACCTGAGTGACTTAGTCCACATGCTGCAGGTGCTCAAGCAGCCTCACAATATCTAAATATCACTGCAGTCAGTTTTTTGAGTTCAGAAGAAGCTATAGGGAACAGACTGAGTTTCAATCAATCTTTTCTTATAGATGAGGAATTTGATAAGAGGAATAAAATTAGAGGTAGCTCAGGACCAACAAAGAATGATCCCTTTATGTTTGCTCTGATAGTAGGAAAGAAAACAGTGCATGCTTTTGGTGCACTAAATGTGACACTTTCATAGAGCTGGACAAAGGATCCAACATATACAATTTAAAATGGGGAAAAAAAGTTCAAAATATTAACTATATTAAAAATAGAAATTAGGAATTTGATTGTCAGGATGGGCTTCACAGCTATCTTTCTAACACTCTGAACATTCTCCAGCTAACAAACCTAACCTGCAGTGATTCAGAATAAAGGTTATTTTGAGGAATTTTTCAGGTTTTAAATACAAATTTAGTCAACAAAATTTCTCTGATAAGTGGCAGGAGGAGAGAAATACCTCCCACCAATGTCAGGTATGTCAGCATGGTATCTTTTAAGACAGTTCCTCAGTGTGATGCCTTTCCTTCCTATACATCATCCAGAATGTAAATGCTCTGCTGACTTGCTTAAAGCTTCTTCTCTAGGAAAAACTTTCACGTGACTTTTTTCTACCCTGTTAATACTTTATCTAGAAGAAATTTATCTTAGGGTAATTTCTAGAGGCTGATAAAATGGCATACATTATTTCTTATGTCAATTGAAGAGCAAACTGTAGCCACCTGAGGTCCTATTTTATTTTTTCTTTTTCAGATTATAAAACTACTTTTTTTTTAAAGTAATATTTTTATCATTAAAAATATGTCCCTTTTCAAACAGAGATTAATGCAAGGCCCTACATAATATGCAGACAGTAAAACTGGGTTATCCTATGGGCATGTTCTAGCTCCCAAAACCATTAACTTGAAGTATTCTCCAAAAATCCTAAAACTTCAAGTTGCAGAATTGTCATTCCTTTTTTTCCCCTTTTTCTCTCAGTGTTCTCAGGTCCCACCACTGGGCACCAAAATCTGTCTGGGTTTTGGAAGACAGGTGTCTGCTAGGTGACTTTATCAATAAATTATTGCCCTTACAATATTAAATATTTCTGCTCTGTGAAATAAATTGCTTTCTTTAATGAAGTCATTTTTTCATCTTGATAATCTGAAAGAATTGAAACCTTCTGATTTCCTTTTTGAGCTCTCTCTTCTTTGTTTTTTGGTTTTGATGTTTTTGGAGTTTTTGTGATCCTTTTAAATGTACAACTTTTGGGAATTGTTATGGTGATCTAGTAATCCAGGACTGATCCGTCCAACACCATTGTCTCAAGACTTAATGGCAAAGGTCCATAACAATCTGTAGTTCATGATACCTGGTCTATTTCCATTATTGTTTTTTTCATGACTTATGCTCATGTGGAGGAAAATAAAACAACATGAGGTGGTGTCTGACGTTCAGTGCCAAAAAAACCTGATATGATGAATATATACTAGCAAAGCAAAGTGAGTTTTTAGTTTATAGCCTAAATAGGTGGGTTTGGCAAAGGATATACAAACAATTCCTTTTAGAATTGTACCTCATAGGTAGCAATCATGAGAAATAGTTTTTACCCCCTGAGACTTGGAGGTATAGGACATGTTATATTATTCCCTTAACAGTAACAGGCCTCATTATAATGCTACCCCAAGCTATACTGTAAAATTTTAAGAAAAAAAGGATAAAATGCTAAGTCAAGCTCTTTTTTCTTGCTCTTCTACTCATCCACAACTGAGAATGGATGAAAAATTTGTCCCTGTAAACAAGAAAAATTAAAAAAGGTAATTAAAAATGATCTAGTGTTTCTATAGTAAATCTCCTTTGATGACCTGTACAGTGCTGCAATATCGATCTTCTTAAAAGCTGTGTCTCAGAATTTCATCTCTTCACTGAGGGCATTTTCCAAAATTCTTTCTACATGGCAGTTTAGCCTTTAATAAAAAAAACAAACAGTGAAGGAATCTAGGAACATTGGATTTGCCATGCAGGATCAGTGTACTCACCTATCAAATCAAGCATCCTATCCTACAGGACACGTAATGTAAATAGACATTTATTGTATTGTTTCCCATTCCAAGCACATAGCTTCTAGAAAAAAAATGAAGCAGAATATTTTTTCACTCATAGTCATTATATCTAGATACTTAATGAAAATGTCATTGTGATCTTTAATAGAACTTGAAAATTTAAAATAAAAAAAATTGGAATAGCAGCATGATCTAAAGCATCCTTACAAATAAATTTGTGGTGGGAAGAATAAGCAAGGCCAGCTTGGCAGTTCTAGAAAAGTAAAGCTCTCTTTTGAAAGATTTCTCTAGCATGATTGTCTACCTGAAAGAATACCAAACCTACCAAACAAAACAAAGCAAAAAAAACATGGATTCAAATACTCAATATTTGTAAAACTGTTAATACAGGCATTTTTCCCATTTAATCAGTGGCTTCAGTGATAGCCCTGCCATTATTCTTCCTGATGTCTCAACCTTTAGACGCAGGGATGCAATAAAACTGTCCTCAAAGGGATGGCAATTATTTCCCTGGCCAAAAAGCTTCATATCACCTTCTTTTTTCTTTTTGCATTGAGCTTGGTAGCAGGGAAAATTTATGGCAACCTCTGGCTCCTTTAATTAATTTTCCATGTCAACACTCAAAGTTAAAAATCCTATGATTCCAACATCCAATCTAGGAAACTATTTATCCTATAAACATTTTTCTACTAACATGAATAACAAGCTATCAAGCAAAAAAACCCTCCAAAACAACAACAAAAACAATAAACCAATCAAAAAAACAAACCTTCTGATTTACTTGTTTCTTTTTTGTCTTGTTTACATTGTGTCTAATGCAATATTCATTATGGAAAATGCACTTTTGGGAAGCTTATGTTTATCTTAACATTTAGATGACACAATTTGGATACTGCATTAGTCCTTTGGGAATATTCATGTTGTTTTACGGAAAGCTACTAGTACATCCTGTGTCTATCTTAATTAGAGACAACTAAAAGAAAACACATGTACAAAAACACTAAGAATAGGCAGCTACTTCTGTGATTTTTATAGTTATAGACAAAGATTATGCTCAACTGTCTGATGTGCATCCTGTTTCCTTATCATTTTTCAGCCTTACAACAAGATGGACAGCAGAAATCCAAAATGCCTGTCCCTTTCAAGTTGTGGTGGGGTACATGAAAATTGACTACTAGACAAGGAGTTACAAGAGGTTAGACAAGAACTGAGTAAGATTTGTAGTTAAAATAAAGAAGTAGTGAGTATTGGCTGATATTTCTCACATAGTACCATAGAAAGATTTGGATTAGGAGCAGCCTTCAAATATCATTTAGTCCAAGCCCCTACCATGAGCAGGGACATCTTTCTACATCAGGAAGCTCAAAGCTCCATCCATCCTGACCTTGAACACTTCCAGGGATGGGAGATCTACACCTTCTCTGGACAACCTACTCCAATGGCTCACCACCATCATCTTAAAGAACTTTTTCCTCATATACCATCTAAACCTATCCTCTTCCAGTTTAAAACCTGTGCCTTATGCTCTGTTGCTACAGGCCATGATAAAAAGTCCCTCTTTATCTTATAAGCCTCCTTTATATACTGAAAGGACAAAATAAGGTCCCCTTAAAGCTTTTCTTCTGAGACCTGAACCACCCAAACTTCCTCAACCTTTTGATACAGGAAGTGTGTTCCAGCTCCTTGACTTTTCAAACAAGTCCATGTCTTTCCTGTATTGAGAACCCTGGAGCTGGATGCAGCACTGAAGGTGGGGTCTCACAAGAGCAGAGTAGAGGGGCAGAATCACATCCTATGACCTGTCTCTTTTTCTGAAGCCCAGAATATTGTTGTCCTTCTGGGTTTCAAGTGTGCATTGCTGGCTCATATCCAATTTTCACAACAGTATCCCAAAGTCCTTCTCTTCAGGTCTGCTTTTAATCCATTCATCATCCAGTGATGAACTGATAGAGTGCAGACAGTGTGGAGAAGGTCTGGTTCTAAATCCATCAGAATAAAAACAAATTTTTTATTAAATTAAACTTGGATTTGGAATAAACCCACAGCTTTTGGCTGCCTCAACCTCTTGACTGGTGTATTCACTGTCATAATAAGGTTCTAAAAAATTTTATAATAATGCTGTTCTTTGGTGATCAAACTACAGCTGTATACAGAACCTTCCTATAAAGTCTCTACAGTTGAAAAGAGACTTGAAACCAAAATAAAAGACTTGAACCCTAAATAAAAAACAAAGAATTATTTTTATCTGCTATCTTGATTAAAATACTTAGTAAACAAAATATTTTGCTTTGACAGATTAACATAAAACTACAGCAAATCCTAACTCAGAGAATCAAAGGCTACAAAAGCATCAGAAATTAAAAGGGAGTTGGAGGTTGTTTTTCTCTTTCCTCCCCATGCTCTCCATGACCATGAATGTCAATTACAAAGATAACACTGTGATGCTTAAGGTTGAAAGGGTTTTTCTAATACATACTTCTCAAAGCATTATTCTCTAGAAAACAAATTCTTATGTACCCACTGTGGATAACTCAATCAAGCACTTCCTGACAAGGTGCAAAGAAACAGGGTTTTGATGTTTATTCCCCTGGAATATATTTTCTCTATTTTCTTTATTTCTTGTGTGTAGCCTTCTTAAGCTTGATGCTTTATCCTTTGTGAGATGTTCTGCCCTGCCTGAATTCCTTTAAATCCTACAGTTATTCCATAGAACTGAGATTTTCAATTGTCAATCACACCATTTGGCATTGATGTGAAAAATACTCATAAAATAGTTAAACGTGGTCCAGTCATTATCTTAACTGACCATATTTTTAATTATATGTACAAGGCATTTTTTGCTCTTTAGAAGCATCCAGTCTTTCCTTGTGAATTCTTACCTTTGCCAAATATGATACAAACTCCCTAACAATGCAAGACTTTTCCTTGCTGTGAAGTCTTTGTGGCTGAAATGTAACATGTGAAATACATTTGTCTGTCAAAATAACAGCAGTAAGTCAAATGTCTCAAGGGATATATAATTGGATATGTGGTGCTTTCAACTTGTGACACAGTTTCAACCACCCTAGGTGAGCGCTGAACAATTTTTAGCCTTTTTTTTGTGTCCTAGATTGAGGGTCTCAGTTCACTTTTTAGACCACATGTGAGAAGCAATGTGGTACACTTAGTTGTAGGTTCAGCTGAAAAGAATTGTGTTACCAATCATAGAAGTAAGAATGTGTTGTTCAGCACAACTCTACAAAGTTGCAATGGCTTCACATCTGGGGCATGATGTCTGGTTTTGGACTTAATGCCTCAATACAAATATCTCCTTCTTGTGTAAAAGTCTGGTTGATAAAAAGCTCTCTCCCAACTGGAGGAAAACTTTTCATGTACAGCATACACAGAAAAACTCAGAAAAAGTAGCCACTAAAGGTTACAAAAATTCATGAGTATGACTTTAAATACATACATTATCTGACACTTAACAAATAGTTAATGGAAATAACTATTGTTTTGTGGAAGTAAGAGAAGGATTCTTCTCAGGACAACTAATGGTTTATCTGACAGCCAGTGTAAAGTACCTGAGAATGTTAATGTGGCCCAAACCATAGCAGTTTAAATCTTAAAGCACATACAGTGTCATTTTAATAAAATAACAAAATAAAAATATTACCTTGTGCAGTGAAGACACATATTATACCTGCAAGGTCAAAATGAAAATTGTATTTTCCTAACATATGGCAATAAGAATTCCTGGTACTTTAGCTAACTTCTTTTTCTTTCTAAAAGTGATTTACTTATCTGACTGTACACCATTTTGCTGTAGGACAGCCTTTTTCTACTAAATGTATGAAAGATAGAAATAACCTCAGCTATCCTTAGGTATTCAAATCTGAAACATCTGAATTTCAACTAGGCACCCTTGGATCCCTTTGTGCTCTGAAGCACAAATCATTCTGTGTGATCCAGACACCTAAAGATGACATGAATCACCCTACAAAGGTGCCCATTTATCTCTACTGCTGTAGTTTTAATTTTCTAACTTTTAAATGTATAAATTAAAAAAAATTGGATCCACTCTTATTTATTACCTATATTCTTTGCCCATTCTAGAGCTATGGGTAAAAACTCCCCCAAACCTCAGACAAACCACTAAGATTTTAAAGCAGAAGGTTGCTGTTTAGTTCATTATGACTAGCATACATTTGAAAACAGACAAATATTAATTATGTCTTTCTAAATTTCTTAGCAAGTTTGAAGGAAAAGGAAACATTTCCCCATATTTGCTTATTGCCAGTGTTTTTTAAATTTTGCACACAAAAATACTTATGTAACATTTGCTGCTTAATAAGACACATCTTAAAATATGGTCATATAATATTTTTAGAATGCAAGCCACTATCTAGTTGAATGCTTAACATGATACTTCTCATAAAAAAAAATAAAATCACAGAAATGGTATTGTTTTAGCATATATCTTCAAGCTGGGGAAGTATAATCGACCTATTAGGGAAGTATTAAAGCCGTAGAATTGCTACTGATTTAATGGGATGCTAAGCCTGTACTGCAATAGTTTCTTTTCTTGTTTATGTGATAGCATTTATTGTCCTGCTTAGGTAGTAAGTATACACTGTAAGGTTACTCTCTGCTGTTGAAATGCTGCCATTTCTAAAATGCATCTCTAACAAAACCACAAATGGCACATTTTCATTAGTTTTTTAAAAATGCTTACACATAAAACTCTACAGAAGTTTATATGATTACCTGACAACTTCACATATTACTCCTCTACCCTCCTTTAATTTACACTCTCCTGCCATTTCCTATGTGTATTGGGAGGACAGGTTATTTGTAAATATCATATTTATATTACCAGCCTCTTTCAGTACTGATAATTTTCACCCAGGAATATTCTCATACAACTCCTATGTTTACGTGTCAGCTAATTCTAAAAATGTGAGGAAGCTCTCTATTACTGCATAATGAAGACAGATATTTTATGTTTTTCGAAGATGTTGAAAAATAATAATAACACAATAAAACAAAGCAGAAAATCCTGCATCCTAGTTGTCACTATTTGTATATTGTAGTACCCAGTGGCTTAAGAACCAATTAAGATAAATGAGGTAAATATATGTATAAAAAATCCAAAGCAAGCTAAAGGTTTTAAAATCTGAACAGCTGCATCTAGTGGTTCCTTCTGAAACAACTGGTACTTATTCTGAAACACAATCTAGACACCATATAATATTTTAGTCCTCTACTGTAACCTAGATATGACCATACCTTTTAAGAAGAATTTTACCTCTTTAAAAATTAAATGTCAAACGCCATGCCTTTTTAAGCTAAAACTGTTTTAAATAATTTGGAATAATCTGATTGCTGGTTTTATCCTGGTTTAATCCATTGGTTTTATCCATTAACCACCTCCATGGTGTCATAGCTCTATGTCAACAAAAATCAGTACACTTGCTAAAGTTAAAATTCTAGTTAAATTTATACTGTGAAGTTTGGGACACATGTTGAAGTGCTATAAAGGGAAAACAATGAATCTTTTCTCTATTGTGAATGATACATTATGAATACTTGATATTGAAATCAGCAGAATATGAGTAGGGCCAATTACCAGCAACAAATGAGTGTTCTAGAATACAAACCGGAGAGACAACACAAATAAATAGAAGCCATAAAATTCAGTAAGATTTTGAACTTGCTTTTCCCTGAAAATGTCTGCATATCACATAAATGCTCATCAAGATATTTTATTTGATTTCAGAACACTAACAGTCAGCGTCTGCCAGATATTGTGATAAATCCTCTAGATATGAGCTTTTACACAACATTATCTTAAAATATTTAAAACTGAATTCAGAGGCTTAAACTTACATCAGCCTATTCTACAGTGAATTTAGACAGGAATTCAAAGAAACATTTATCACTTATTCTTCCATAGTTTCCCCTATGTGGAGAAATAACTGGCAGCTTTCTTAGCTGTTATTTCTATAGCAATTAAGACACTGATTTGCTATTTCTTTCTCTGTGTGTTTATTTTAAGTAAGCCAGTTATATATGTTTCATCTGAAAGTGCAAATGCCTATAAATCACATTAAAAATACTATTTTCTACGTGTATCTTTCTGTTTTCCTTCTATAAAATGTAGACAATCTGCAAGTACTCTCTTGCACAGTCCAGCTGGGAAGGTATACAAGCAGAAAAAAATAAAACTTCAATAAAGCTTTATTAATTGAGAGTTACCTCACAACAGCAAAGTCACAAGAAGACTGTGCTGGCCAAGGAGCCAAAACTTCAAGAGAGAAAGTATTCTATGTATGAACACAAAATATGTGAAACAATGCATTAGGCTTGTCTATCTCACTACTACTATTTAGCTGCTGACCAAATTTTTACTGGTGCTGTAATGCCTGGAGACAAGACAGTTTTTACACTGCAACAGTGTAACACTATTTCTGCCTACATGCAACAACATACAGATGCTGCTTTCAAGGGTTATAAACCTATTTTTCCTCCACAGCAAGAGCACCAACATGTCCACATAATCTTCCTTTTTACATGAGCAGCAAGTGAAAGAAGCAACTCAATTCAACTGTAAGTTGTGACTCAGAGCTTTTAAGCTGTTGCAAAGTAAAAAGGAAGAGATTTATGGGGTCCCTTCCACCTTCCTCAGTATCTTACTAAAAGACCAGGAGCAAGAAATCCATGTTATGACCAGCTGATGAAAGAAGTGTGCCTTCTGAACATCTCCCTTTCTGCTCTTCCTTTTGGATAGAGGGAGCTGTCAATGTGTGTAATTCACCACTAATATCTGCCATTCCATATGACTTTCAGGATGCTAAAATGGTTAATGAAGGTCTTTTGTTGGAATTCTTTCTGTGCCTTTACTGAGAAGATGTTTGGGGCACAGAATTAGGGCCAATGGAGTTTTGTGGGTAATCTCTGAGCAATTCAGTGTTCACAGATCTACACTGTTTGTTACTCTACCAGGTATCAGAGATATCCAGTTTTCTCTTTTAAAATTCTTGAGTTTAGTAGATGAAAATTATCATACAGATGATAATAAATGTAGTTTTTCCAATAAATCAACCTGGAAAAAGGTAAATTTTTTCTAATGGAAGAAAAGACAAAAGTACATAGTGGTGTTAAAGTTCTGCTCAACCCTATGAGTCTGCTGATAGCAGCTGAAATGCATAGCTACTCTGCTAGAGGCAGAGCTTGAAATCTCTCAAGGGCTTTCAGTTTCTTAAGCAGCCCTTCATAGGCAAGTTCACCAGGTTTTGGCAATTTACTTCCTTTTCTGTATCAAGAACTAAGTTGGCTAGAGAAAGAAAATTAATTTAATATATAACTGAAATAGTAATTTAGGGTAATCTTTTTATTCAGTTGTAATTTTCTTATTAGCAAAAGTATGTAGGTGTTTTGATAGTATTATATGATAGAGTTATATGGAGTGACTGGATAAACACTTTGTGCCTGCATACCCAAGATGTAACTGTTATTTTGGAAGGTATAAATCTTCTAGAAAGTGTGTTAATAAATGTATAGAAATCTCATATACACTGGTGCTTTTCCTCTGCTTTCATATTGAATTAAGAAGCAATTAAGTGAATTTTTATTTGGTCATAGGTGGAACAACAGGATCCTCTTCCCAAGGTGCAGACTGCCATGGCAAAATTTGAATGGAAGCTCAACCATGTAGTCTGAAAGGTTTCCTCTGAGACTTTTTGCAGTTTTGATGGCTTTGGCAATGTTTTGATTACAGCTGATTATCTGAATATTTGTGGGATGAACCAGAAAGCAAGCAGACAGGCAGATACACAGTGTGAATTTGGTCTTGAGAGAAATAAGAATTCCTTTCAGCACAAGACTATTTGGAAAGACAGTCTTCATTTCTAAACAAGAGAACTTCTGGGCTTTCTTCTTTCTTCAAAACTATGTGTTATAAACTCCCTAAGAGCGTCCCTATTCTTCTATGGTAGAAAATTATGATAGAAAGTTTTTGTGCTTATACTTGCTAGCAAAAAACTGTCTCTCTCCTCAGCCTCTCTGTCAATCATTCTCTAAACACCTGATCTGGTTAGCTGGAAGGGCATAGAGTTTTAGATTGGATACCCTGCAAATAATCCACATGGACCCTAGCCAAGGAAAAAGTGCTCCAAAAGCATCTTCAGCTTTGCTTAACATGGTTCAACATGGTGAAGCTGTGACACAGCCCTAGCCAGGGTTTTAAAAAGAATAAAAGAAAACAAAAAAGACACCTCACAGAGTGAAAGCAAAAGATACTCTCCTGAAATAAATAAAATTATAAAACTAGTTATTTTACTTTGAAAGCATGCATCTAGAACAGATGTTTAACACAGTGTTAAAGACAAAGGGTGGGCAGCCTTTCTACTTTATTCTTAGATGATAGTTTCAGTGCAGTCACAAATAAATCTCACATATTAAACTGAATATTAATGAAAGCTGAGCATTTTTTAGGCTTAATACACCATTTCACAAAGCTGAATTTCTAATTTCTTGAATTTTGAATAGTAAAAGAACCCTTATGAAGGCATAGAATTTGATTAAAATAAAATTTTCTAAGGTTAAGCTATCAATTTAAAGTTTCCTTTACACCTGATGAAGAAAAACATAGCATGGACCATTGAATGGATTCATTAAACAGATAATATGGAGAAGGAGTCTATTCTACATCCTGGGAATAATTGAGAAAAGTACCTTTGAATATTGAGTAACTGAAAGAATAATCTAGTATAGACTAATTGCAAAACAGAGTAAATGGGGGAAAAAAAGAGCAAACTTCTTCCACATAGTGATGATCTTGCAAACTCAGGAATGAAATAGTGTTATTGTAGTTGGCGATTCTACTGAAATGTTAGGTCAGTGTTCAATACTAGCCAGAAAAACAGACTAAATGCTAAACTTCATTAGGAGAGGACTAGTGAAAAATAAAAACCTAAATCAAAAGACAAACCCAGTGTTTTTACTGAATGTACATTGAAATAAAAAAGACCAATTATACTCAGTCTAAAAATTGCAGGTATTTCAGATTTTAACTGAAGGAATGAACCAACAGAACTAATACAATTCCTCTGTAAAGGAAAAACTTTCTGGTTGATCCTGCTACTACTTCTTCTGCCCATGTGGACATACCCAGTAAAGCTGGAAGAAATGCACCTGAAAAGTTCCTCTTGGGTAGATATGGCTCCATACCTGTTGGTGACATGACTTCATCTCAAGAGGATGTAAAAGACCACAAAGAACTAACTTTAAGTTCCTCATGTGGGATACAGAGTGTATCACAATAACCAAATGACAATAAACACCAGAACACCATGCAGACAATATTGTACCAATAACTTTTTTTATATATGTATGTGTACACATAACAGAAAATCGAATCATATCATATATATTGCTGTCATTCAAAGGCTCTATGAAAGATCTGCATTATCACAATTTTTGCCACATTATTAAAAATGAAATTCATTGTCTCTTTCTTGTTCCACAGGATAGAATATGCTTATATTATTCCATGATGTGACTTTTATAAACACTGTTTATATGGAATGGTCCTCTCCACTCTGAATGTTCTGTTTCTTTGACATGTGAACCATCTGTGCTGGAATTATCAATGTTGAGGGTTATCTATGGGCTTAAGAGTGATCTGAAAATTTATAATGTGAATAAAATCATAATGGGTAGGTATAAAACGTGCTTGAATTACAGGTGAAAAACTATTTAACTTGGAAATGTTATGCGCCCTTATATTGCCTATAAAATGTACATTTCCAGTATTATATGCAATACTATAGTGTCCATTCTCTGACTGTGTTATGCATAAAATAACAAGTTATGATACTAAAGCAACACACCCAGGATTCAGAACATAAAGCACATATAGACAAATTCCATAAAAAAATATACCCAAAAGGATGTAATTCAGATGAAGCTTCTGCATAGAAATAAAAACAACTGTAAATCATATGATATTGTTTTTCATTGCCCCTTTCAGCTTTAATCACCCACAGCAATGATAGGCGGCAGATGAAGATGTAGTGAAGTGGAACAAAGTGGATATATCTTTCTCACTGATCCTGCTCAATACGGTCTGTCTGTCCAGGATTTCTCAATGCCAAAAATCCCATTTACAGTAATAATAATTTTGAATGTGCTGCATGGTTCCCAGAAATCCTAGGCAACTGTTCATTGCATGTACAAGTTGATCCACAGATCTGCAGTGTTTTTAATCTGCTCTTTTTGCATTTGGTGGGAGTTGCCTGCAAATGTGTAGTTGGCACCCTGCGGACACTGGTAGGTACACGGTCCTTGTTAGGTAACAGGACATACACCCAATGTTCTGTTCATGTTTACCCAGACTTCAGATCATCTTAAAACATGTTCCTTCATGTCATGTGCTGCAACCTTTAGGCAAGGCTTAAAACATTCATGTTCTGCATAGCTCAGAGGTCATAAGAAGCAAGATAATATATTTTGTTTATTGCTCTCTTCAGCTACCTAATGGGAGGGCACAGAAAACAGAGCTGGACTTTTCTTGGAAGCACACAATAACAGGAGAGAAGGTAAAAACTACAACTTTGAGCAAGGAAAATTCCTCTTAGATAAAAGGAAAGACTTTACCATGTGAAGAAGCAAAATATTGGAGCAGCCTGCCCAGAGGCATTGTGGAATTTATATCATTGGAGATGCTCAAAACCCACTGAGTAATGTCCTGAGAAACCCGACTCATTGAGCCTGCTTCAAGCAGGAAGGTGGATTGGATGACCTCCAGAGGCCCTTCCCATTTTACATATTTCTGTGAGTCTATAAACTGCCTGAAAGGGACTGAAATTGGCTTCTGTTTCTAAGTGTGAAAGTCACAAGCTATCACCTTGTCATCTAGATAGTGTCTTTGCTATTGCTTATCATAAAATAAATGCAATACAAAGCAAGCTTCTGTTTATCTCTCTGCCTTCCAACAAGGCAATAACTTATTTCAGATCCTTGCTTCATCATGATAATCATCCCAGTCTCATATTCCTCTTCTTTCCTTTGTTATTTCCAAGCTCACCAAACCTGTGTCAGATTCCAGGCCGTTTATTCAACTAAAATCTATTCCACTAGAACTACTGTGGAACGCAGTCCTTAAAACTTTACAGTTGATTTGGATTTAATTGATTATATTTGTATAAATTAGCATTGAAAAAAATTATTTTAATTAGAAGCTTTAGAAGTCCTTTTTTATTAATGAAGGTTTTTTAGAAAGGATAGGCAGGAGAAATGAGGAGGCAGTGTAGCCCTTTATGTCAATGGCCAGCTGGAGTGTATGGAGCTCTGCCTGGGGGTAGATGAGGAGCTAACCAAGAGTTTATAGATATGGATTAAAGGCAGTGCATGGTCAGGAGACATTATAGTGGGGATCTGCTACAGGCCACCTGACCAGGAAGAATGAGTGGCTGGGGCTCTCTGCAGGTAGGGGCAGACCTACATTCACAAGCCCTGTTCTTCGTGGAGCACTTCAACCACAACCATCTGTTGGAGAGACAACACAACAGGGCATTAGCAGCCCTAGAAGGTCCTGGAATGTGTTGAGGGTTACTTCCAACAGTTTGGGGGTGTTGGTGGATAAGAAGCTCAGCATGAGCTGGAAAAGTGCACTTGCAGCCAAAAAGCCGACCTTATCCTGTGCTGCATCAAAAGCAGTGTGGTTATCACCTCTGGGGATGTGATTCTGCACCTCTGCTGTGCTTTCATGGGATCCCACCTGGAGCACTGCATCCAGCTCTGGGGTCTCCAATATGTGAAGGACATGGACCTGCAGGAGTGAGTTCAGAGAAGAGATATGAGAATGATCAGAGCAGGGCCTGGAGCACCTTTCATGGGAAGACAGGGTGTGACAGCTGGAATTGTTCAGCCTGAAGAAGAATAGGCTTTGGGGAGATCTTAAAGAACTTTCCCCTACCTAAAGGGGAATACAAGAGAGCTGGAGAGGGATCTTTTACAAGGTCATGTAGTGATAGGACAAGGTGAAATGGATTTATACTGAAAGAGGGCTGGTTTAGATTAGATTGTTGTAGTCAACAATTGCAGGATCATGTCCAGGGAAGCTACAGTTTCTGAGAACCAAGCACAACAAGACGGGTCCCTGTTCATGAAACCATTTATTCAGCATGGGAACAAACTGTCCTTCAGAGACAAAGAGCCCTGAACAAAGGCAGGGTGATGGGTTTTGAGGGACAGAACTCTTGAGGGTCTACACTTTTGAGGGTGGAGTTCAGGGTCAGGGACCACTAGAAACACAACAAGGGAGAAACCCCCAGGGACTCAAACCCAATCAGAACCCCTGGGCCGCTCTTCACAAGGGGTTTGGGGTGGGGTAACTTCATCCAGGGCTCACATGTCCATCCCCCAACACAGGGGGTCAAAATTCACACTAGCTTGCTAGCTTGGCTTACAGCTGTGTCTCTCATGCTAACAATGCTTATCTGAAACTAAATCTTTGCCTTCCTGAGGCACCTCACAACATTAGATATTAGGAAAAAATTCTTTACTGTGAGAGTGGTGAGGCATTGGAATAGATTTCCCACAGAAGGTGTGGATGCCTCATCCCTGAAGGTGTACCAAGCCAGGTTTGATGGGAGTTTGAGAAACCTGGTCTTGATATAAGGGTCTGCCCATGGCAGAGGGGTTGATGTAGATGATCTTTAGTGTCCCTTTCAACCCAAACCATTCTATGCTTCTATGATATGATATGGAATTTTTTTCTGGATTTTTTTTCTCTCAATAATTTTATTCATTCAAAGTGATTATTAAAAATATATTTATTTGTTTTAAATAGTAAGAATGCACCTATAATGAGTGTCCTAATAAATCTAAAGTCAAATATTAGCATAACTTATTGATTTGCTTTCAGTAACATAATTCCTGCACATTCTTTATGTAGCAAAGAAACAGCTTACCACCTCAAAGTGCAATTCATCAGTAAGAAACAGATTCTAAAGGTAGTTTTAGGCACACAGCTCCCAGTGAATTTTAGTAGAAAATTAAAACTGTTTCTGATCAAATGGAAAGCAATATACAGAATGAGGATTTGGCTGAAGAACCTGGGATCTTTTAGATAATTTAGAATGTATTCTCTCTGATTATTCTCCTTTTTTGTTTCATTAAAACAAATGAGGAATTGCTCATTCAGTTAAGTGTTAGTGATAACTGAACAGAGAAAAATCGTATATATGCACTAATGGTTCTGTTTTTCTATCTGTATGACATTTTTTGAACAACACTAGCTTAGTTTCCTTTCCCAAGATTTATACAGTGGATTCAGTGGTTTTGATTCATCTCATGACATTTGGGAAATTAGTCTTAGGTCAACATTGCTACTTTAGCAAATATTCATGACAGAACTACTTTTTACATTATCTTTCCTCTCAGAAAATATACCACACTAAAGAAGAGAAAAATGTCCAGAGATTCTTCTCTTGCTCACAGGGAATATTCTGCTGCTTTATTATTATATCTGCAAAAAAAATCAGTTTATACCAACACAGATAACAGCAGAGAACATTACTCAACTTGTTGTCTGTGGTACTCTTGGGGTATTTCTACATAACAATCACATCCCATTTCATTGCATTTTTCCCCCCAAAATCTTTGCTACATATTTCTCAGTGATCTATTTATCCTGAGATGAGCTGAGTTGGTTAGAGCATGGTGCTAATAAAGCCAAAGTTGCAGGTTTGATCCTTGTAGGATTCATTGTGAGTTGAAATCAACAATCCATTTAAATTTTGAATATTCTGTGGTTCTGTGATAATAACTTTAGAATTGTGAGTGATCAATGAGGCAGTCTCCAGTTGGTCTAACATAAAGAATTGATTCTAAGTGTGTCTGTAATAGGATCTGCTTTTGATCCTGACCATAGATTCTTTTTGCAAGGCTCTGGGTCCAGACAATTTTTGTTACACTTGAATTACATGACTTAGGCAGAATATTAAGGTAGCAGGATAGCATTTTCTAGGAATATATGCAACTTTTGTCAATGCTGTACCACAATGCTTTATCTCACAGTTATAGTTGTGTGATAGATAAATATGTACAAGCAATATCTTCAAGTGACACAGGAAATCTAATCAAAATAACCCAATAGTTATGACTTTATTTTTGTTTTAGTCTAGAGCTGGTGCTAAAATCTGTTTGGGTTTTTGTGCTGTATGCACATTTAGCAGCTGCATCCTTTCTAAAAAGGGTTCCTCAAAAGTTGTCCAGTCATTTTATAGTTTCGTATCTGAAGTACCAGAATTCGTTCCAGCTGTAAATAAACAGAATTCTGGCATGGATTCTGGAATTCTGTCTGGCAGATAGCTGCTATAAACTCAGTTTGTCAAATACCTTCCACTGTTACCTCACACTGGCACTAGAACCTGCATGAAGTTTAACAGCTGCTGGGGCTGTGCTAATATGTGTGCACATGTTGAGACATTTGGCCAAAGGCTGTCACCCTTCCCACATTACAGGAGGAGTGCATGATGGTTTTGTGGTTTTTGGGGCAAAGATGCCCCAAACGGGCAGCTGAGACTTGGCACTGAAATGCTCAGGCCATCTTGCTTCAGCCAGGGATGTGTAATGTAGTGGCACTTCCCTGCAAGGGCTTTTTTTCTAGTTGAGGTGGATAGACACTGACTGGAATCAGAGAAGCAGTGCAGAAGAACAAATGCTTACTTAAACGACCAGTAAAATGCTGTTTGGATAG
Source organism: Parus major (assembly GCF_001522545.3). Classification (NCBI taxonomy): domain Eukaryota; kingdom Metazoa; phylum Chordata; class Aves; order Passeriformes; family Paridae; genus Parus; species Parus major. The sequence goes on from NC_031770.1 coordinate 94,124,259, forward strand.
CAAAACTTTTTAGCTCATTAATAATAGTCAGTATGATATGTTTTATTCTGAATTTGTATAGCTAGAACTCCTAGGAACCAGAGCAATGGAGTGGACTCCTGTTGTATTAATATAATCTAAAATTAAAAAAAAAATCAAGAAAAAATAACTACAAGCAAGCAAGCAAACAAACAAACAAAAGACCAAACCAAACCAACAAAACAACTTATGGCAATGACTGGAAGCTTAATTTGTTCCAGGAATAAGGTATGAAGGACCAGGAAAGCAAAGGTAAATAGTCTCTGGAAGATGACAACAGGTGGATGAATATTTTGCCCCTTGCAATGTGGGGCAAAAATGCAGAAGACAGGTGAAAAAGTTGTTAGAGTAATTGAGAGGGAGGATCTTTATTATTTAACCAACAGAGAGGTGATAAAAGAGACAATAAGAAAAAAAGACATACAATATGGTCAGAAATTTTAATGATTTTGAATATAGTATTTCTTCATTATGGTCCTCCAATTTGAATAAGCTGGTGGATATTTACAAACATTTTTCAGAGATTCATTTAGATAATGAGGATAATTCTCATTCTACATTAGAATTCTCATTCTACACTGCAAAGTCTTCACACCATTTAGCTTCACTCCAACTAAAAACCAGAGCATAAACATGACTTAAGTGATGCATAGGCCTGTGCAAGTCCTCTGCAGAGGGTGAGTTTCATCCTAAGGGAAGGTTAGGTAGTACATTATGCATTTAAATGAATGGTTTAGTTCAAAAATTCTCAGGAAAACAATGCTACTGGCCATTCTCTGCAGAAACATGAAAGTTTTTCATGATCTGGTGGTCTGATAATGAAATACCTACAAGATTTGCATGTTCTTACCATTACCAAGTAATTTTTGCATAGTGAATCAGCATAAGAACCTTCAGACTTCTGTTTCCAGGATGCATTTCATACACCTGTAGGAATTACACATACTGCTGAGACAGGATTACTTAAGTTTTGCAGTGAGGATCCCCAGTCTGCCGACTGATTTCTTCAAGTTTCATGCAGTCCTTTAGACTGATACCTCTGTGTTGTCCATTGGATACAGTCCTGGAAGTCCCTGAGCAAACCATCACATATGGGCAAAATAACAGATAAACTGAAGTCAGCCTTTTTGGTGGTAATCCAGGATCTATTTGCCCTCTTATGCCCCAGTCATTGTTTCAGCTGTTCCATTAATCACATCAGTCTGGCAGCAATAAAAGAATATAAAATAATTTGGACAGAAAACCGCCTGCTTCTCCCCCCCCCCCACCTTTTCTTCTGTGTGATTTTGTTACTATTACAGGAAAATGAATGTGTATCTGGCTTTGGTTTCTGTCTGTTCTCATCTACATTTCTTCATCTTCATTCTGCACAACTCTGGGTTAAAGAAAGTTTTAGCATGAATTTGTAACTCAGATTGTTTCTGAGAAGTAAGTTCAAAATGTAAATTTCATTCTTTCAATGTCAATATAATTTCTTTCCCTGTAAAAGAATAAAAAAAAAGAGAAAGTTAAAGTGTCATATTTTACCCTTTTCTTTTTTTCTTTCTCCAGACCAGGAAATAAATTTAAATGTAACAATTTTGCTTACCCATTTTTCTCCTCACTGGAAAATATGAATGCTGTTTTATGTCAGTCTAAGACTTCTTGAAGCTAGAATGGTACTAACATACTCATTTTCATGTCATGCCATCAAATAGTAATCTCTCCCTTCCTAACTAATTATATGTCTCTGATTAAGAACAGGTGTTTATGAGTAAAAAGACTACTGCAATTATCAACATTTTAGCTCTACATGGAACATTTAGAGGGGTGAATTTTACTCCTTAATATTGGGGGGCTGAATTTCTTATGACTGCTGTCCCTCTAAGAATATGCCTTGTTTTTCCTATTATGTACACTTAGGGCCATGAAAGACAGTAATTAAATCCCCTTTTACCCTAGTTCCTCAGTCACTTTTCATATGCAACGTGTTCCAGATTCCTAATCATCCTGGTGGTCTTTTGCTACACTTGATCCATTTTATGATGAGTGGACTAGAAGTGGACATGGAATCCCAAGTGCAGCTCAGTAGGTGCTGACTAGAGGGGAACAAACCCTTTTATGGCATTGAAGTTTGGCCTTCAGCACTGCAAGGGCCCATTGCTAATTCATGTGTCATTCCTTGTCCACCAGGACCCCCAAGGCCTTCTCCCAGTCCCTTAAGCCTCCAGTCTGCAGTGGTGTAGAGGATTGTCCTGAGTTCCCTCTTGGCACATTCCTTCAGTTTGGCCATCTGAGCAGAAGCATGGGATCCAGTGTACCAAACATTGCCCCAGGCTGCTGCAATCCACAAAGCTGCAGCTTCCTCATGCCTGGCATTCTCACCCTGCTGCTGAAATGTTTCTGAGCGTACTCAGGTGCATATGGGTATTTAGGGGTTACCAGGATGAGCAGGCACCTGGTGCCATATGCATGTTTCCATAGGATGAAAGGTAATGCAGGAAATCTCTACGGAACAGAATTGACTTTGCCTGAGAAAGCTTTTATTGTTAATTACCCACTTGGTTTGTACAGTAACATAAATGCAGGAGTGATGGCCCAGCAGAGGTAAAGCACTGACACCTCCTGTTGCTGGAGTCCTAGAGATATCACTACATTATCTCTGTGCCATGTTTGTCGTTATTCCTCCTTCATTTCTTAAATAAACTTACACAAAATACCATCCCTCATCAACAAAAAAACCCAAAACAAACAAGGAAAATCCAACACACCAAACCAAATAACATCCCCCAAAATACCACAACTTTGGTTTCCTCATTCCTCTCTCAAAGGCAATATCCCATGTAAAAATGTAGTTTTTGCTGTCAAGGTGTGAATATACAAAAAATAAAGATGAGTTAATATGCTAGTCTGAGCATAGAATACAGATTTTTTTTTATGCTGGATGAAAATTTTGTGCCTTCTGATGTCATAACTTCCATTTTCCTGCAAAATTTCACTACAATAATTATTTTAAAAATTAAAACCTTCTTCAATGGGATAAATTAACATAGAAACTAATAACCCATTGATAACAGAACAATATTATGAATGGTTGTGAATTTATTTATTACATTATGTCATCTGTAGGGCCAGGTGTATAATAAATTTTTAAAAATCAATTTACTTCTCCATTTTTATTTGCATTATCTGCCTATATGGTAAAGCCTATTCAACACCTTATTTATTCAAAATAACTTTTTAAAATACTCTAAAAATATTCAATGAGAATATTGTGCAGCTGTACTTTGCAATGTTGACTGTTGATGAGTTAGTTTCCTATAACACTGTCAGCTCTAACAGTAAATTTTATCTTTAAGAAAATATTGAAAATTTTAAAATGCTCTGATAAAGAAAAGTTAAAAAATTAAAAATTTTAAATAAAAATTATTTTAAATTTTGAATAAAATTTAAATGAAAATTAAATCTTCTGATAGTTTATCTCTGTTTTCCTAGCAATATTCAGTACCTGTGTGTCTTCCATTCAGATTTTTTTCCTCTTTGGAAACTGGCTTCATAATGATATTGAATAATTAAAATCTTACACATTTGCCATGAAATTACATCAGTGAAGGAAAAGGAAAATATTCAGATATATGTTTGCATTTACAGACCATGTGTTTTTGCTCTGTGACAAAACAAATTTCAAAGTTTTGTTATTCATAACCAATGTTTCAAGCTACACCTAAATTAATGAAATAACAGGGGATTTTACGAAGGGGGGAATTTATTATATGTATGTAGTATAAGAGTTTAATGAGAAAGTCACTTTTTTACTTCATGTCAATCAGTCCAGTATTTTATCAAGCAAGAGGAAGTGAATTTGCTGATTTAAGAAATCTTTTCATATACCCTCTGCTGGACTTTTAATAGCTGTTAAATTGATGAAGTCCACTGAAGGAGTTTGTAATCAGTCTCACAAATTTCTAGTAGAGTGTAACTCTAATAAGCTCAGATTTGTATCTTAAATCAAATTTTTTCCAGAAAGTTACAAAATCTCCAAGGACAGTTTCTAGCACAATCAGTTCTAAATAAATTATGAGACACCTGGCTGTCTAATGAGAAAATTAAAGAACAAGACAGAAAATCTGTAATTTTGCAATTATTGAAATGGCAACTTCAGTGTCCTAGATGGCAGGAAGTAAAATATGCAGCAAAGAAAATGAAATTCCAGAAAAATTTAGTTTTCATATTTTTTATTTAGGCTTATTAAAATAAGGTAGCATTAAACTATATCCCTAATAACTAAACCTGTTAATAAATACCAATTGGTGATTAAATGTGTCACTTTGATTCCTTTGTTGAATTTCAGGGAAATCTTGAGGAATAATTTCTTTAAAAAAGGCTATTACCCACTTTACAGGTTCTTGCCCATTTACAGTTGCCACTAAGGTTTGCATGGCAAAATGTTGACAGTCAGGTACTGCAGAGATGGCCCCTGTGAGAAAAGATCTTGGGCTGCCCCATGCCAGGAACAGTCATTCCAGAGGGCTCCAAAAGGACACTCCACTAAAGAAAGCTGAGCCCATCAGCAATTCTGGTGTCACCTCTGACAAAAGATATTTTCCACAAAGCAGCTTAGAGAAAGAAGTGTGAAAAGGTGAGCAGAACATCTCTGCACACAGCAAGGTCAGTGCAGAAGGAGGGACAGGAGGTGCTCCAGGCACCAGAGCTGAGATTCCCCTGCAGGCAGTGGTGCAGCCCAGGTGAGGCAGCTGTGCCCCTGCAGCCCCTGGGGATCCATGGGGGATGCAGAGATCCACTCACAGCCCATGGAGAACCACAGGGATGCAGAGATCCACCCACAGCCCCTGGAGAACCACAGGGATGCAGAGATCCACCCACAGCCCATGGAGAACCACAGGGATGCAGAGATCCACCTGCAGCCCATGCCAGATCACACACAAGAGCTGGTGAATGTACCCTGAAGACAGCTGCAGTTCCTGAGAGCCCATGCAGGAGATGAATTTTAAACTTATTCTCCATCCCTCTGTGGCAGTAGGAGATATGAAAGAAGAAGGAATATAACCTATAGACAGAAATATACCCTGAAGATAGAAAAAAACGTTTTAGGCTTTTTGCTTCCTGCAAACCTAGATCAGATACATTAATGTTTCTGGCTATTTATGTAATTAGAAAAAAATTTACATTTTTAGACTATCCAGAATCAACCCAAATTTTATAATATAATCATCCAAGTACTAGAATCCACCTCAAGCCATGTACTATGTGTATTGGGATAGAATTCTCTTTAATGTCTTTGTATATACTATCAGTGGTGCTCAGGGAATTTGATTTATTTGAGCGTTGGCTATTTTTGGGTGACTTTCATAGTATTTTTAAATGGTAGCCTATATTTAAATATAAAAATAATGACGTGAAGAGCAGGTTGAATTTAATTATTTCCTGGGGCCCCTTATAGTTTAAATTATTCTATGATTCTGAGATTTTGCAAAAGTGACAGATGGAAAGAAAAGAGCTCATAGATCATGTGTCTGCAAAGCCTGTAAGTGGTGCAGGTTGTGAAAAGCATAAATTCTGAATGTGAAAGCCATCTGCAGAGGTTTGCAATAACTCCAATTCTTCATGGTTGAGGGTGAGGGGATTCTGCCATTCGCCACTGGAAAAGGTTGAGACAGATCTAGAGTAACCTCCTGAGTGATGACCTAATCTCTTTTTGTTCTCTGCTATTGATGGTATTTTAACAATTTTTACTGTGGCCAAGACAATGCCATCAATTTTTAAACAGAAGTCCTCATTAATATAAATGGGTTTTTCTACTTAGCAGGAGATAAGACCCTGAGTTTTTACTCTACCTTTACTATCTTTTTTCTTTCCTTTTTTTTTTTCCCCACCCTAAACAGAAGGGAATTTTTTACCTTATATTCTACTTCCATTAACTTTTTTTACCTTACCCAATTACTTGATTCACGTCAAATCCTTCACCAGGCTTGTTTAATCAGCCTCCCTGAAGCAGTAGTACACTGAAATCTATACTTCTCACTCACTCTTCCTCCTACTTCTCCTTCCTTCTTCCTTCCCTTCCAAGATTTCATTCTCTGTTGTATTATCTCCTCATTTCTTCAAAGGAATATGTAGTAGAAATATTTGATTTCCACTAATTGTAGAATTGAACTCTTGTCCAAGTTACCAGAATATACTTCACCACAGATAAAATAAAACCTTAGGTATTAGTAAACCTAAATATATTTACTTGCATTATTATTTGCGTCTTTCCACTGTGTTTATACTCTGTATTTAGTAGAATTAGAATTAGCCCAAATTAGATGGAAAATATCTAATAAATATAATAGAAAATGATTTTGAGATACTACTTATAACTTTGCTGCAGAAATCATTTACCACAGCAGTAGAAAACAAAAATAAATTATTTAGCAAAAATGAGAAAGTATTGCACATTATGGAATCTCTTCATACGCACTGTAAGCAAAAAAGATTATATTACAAATGTGTTTTGGCTTCTTAATGAAGCTTTACTAGAGTATGCAAGGCATTTGAATAAGTGCTTAAAACAAATACTTATTAGAACATTCAAAAATCTACTCACTGACATACCAGCCCGTTCTGTGATTCTGCTCTCACTGCTTCCATCTGCCCACATACTTACCTTATGCATTCTCTGTCTCCTGCTAATCATCCATTTTCACCATATAATGTTATTCCTTGTTCAAGCATTTTCTTATAATTGTGTACACATTAGTGGAAAAATTATTAGAGAATTTGACTTTCAGCTGACATTAAACCTATAAGTACTATGCTTATGTAAACAGAGATTGTTCAGAAGTTTACAAATGGAGAACATAATAATTACATTTACATCAGGGTAGATATCTCTTGCAACCAGGCAAACAGCCGTCAAAATATCAGGTTCCATTTCCAAAATAAAGGAGGTGCTAAGCCTTCTCATTTAAAAAGCTGCAGGAAGGATTTTGTATTCCACTTTAAAAACTTGCAGGACCTTGCAGCACATTTGGAGGTTGGAGAGCTGAAAAATACTGTTCTCAGAGTTGTAAGGATGACCTTGGTTGTATCTTTCATCAGCCCCATGTGCCAGAGAATAGGAATGATTGGTGATTTCATACGTCAACAATCTGTAACTCCATGGAGCAAATCCCTCAGCAGAGCATCACAGTGAGAGCTGTGCTTTAGCTATTCAGTGTCTGCCCTGTTCAGAAATCTGCATTGACGTAAATGGGTATTTCTGACCACTAATCAATAAAAATATCTGACCTTCAGTCTTCTCTCTGTTTTCATACTGCTTATTTTTGACTTTCTCCTGGCAGAGAAGTATTGGTTTGTCTGCTGCCACTGGCCTCCTGTTCTGAGGTGACATCAGTTTCCCTCTATGTCTAATATTCTTTGAAAATTGGCATTAATTTTTTTCCAGAACTGGTTAACATTTTATTTAAATATATTGCACTTTTAAAAATTCACTTTAACTAGCTAAACTCTGACACATTTCAGATTCTTTTTCTTCATTTTAAAATAGTATTCCCTATTTTCACAGTTGCAATATTGGTTTTCCAAAAAACTAATAGTTTGCAAAAGATTATTTGTTATATTTATTAGTAACAAATTAATACATAAGATGAACACCAGAGTTTTCTGAGCAGTACATCAAGGAAGGATGATTCATCTTAATAGAATGAGATGAACAAAGAGATGAAAAATTAAGTAAAAATCACTGATCTGAGCTTTTTAATAGAGATACCAAAAAAAAAAAAATAGATGTAGTTAGCTCTCATCAGTCTTTAATATAATATGGTTTTCTTGAAAGGGGTTACTACATCATGGATTTTACTCAGTGCCTGGTTCTCCAATTAGATCTGAAAACTGATTTTTTTGCTTTGGGTAATAACATGTCTGGACTTTCCAGAGAACAAGTGGAATCATTGCTTGTGACAAAGGACAGGGATGTAACCTTCTATCCTGTCCTTGAGCAAAAAATGTTAAGGAATGGGAGGAAGCCTAACAAACAACTCCCAAGTTTGTAACTCCTAGTTGTTCAGGTCTTCCAGCATGGGTGAAATTTGAGATTTGATCCTGGGAGCTATCAAAGAACTTCACTAGGTACCAGCTCAGATTCTAGGATTTTGTTTCTTCACTAATATAAAACATCTCACATTATCAGCACTTGGAGATGAGGATTCCACAGCATTAGAATCTGGTAAATACTACTCACAGATTACCTGAAGAGAGCTTTTCTAAAATACTGTCAATGGATAACTCAGATTAATATTTATGTATATATCGCTCTCACATTATTTAAAAGATGTCATATGTTATTTCAATGAATCTAAAATTTTAAAACTACTGATTGAAGTCTACAATTGAAGCTGGTGATAAATAAAATAATTACAAACAAATAGAGAACACTGTTGTAAATAGTTGTGTTTCTTTTAGTGACCAGGTGAGGGAAGACTATTTTCAGAGTGTATTCAACTAGCCTACGTGGTGCTCACAAAAACTGAAAGTTAATTAAAATATTATTTTTCAATCAATTAAACTAATTAAGATCCACTAACTGTAATTATCTAAAATGTATTTAATATTTTGAACTGCATAAGAGATCTATCCTAGTAGGAGAAAAAACTACTTCTGGGTGCCTATTTCTTTGTACTGACTACAAACAGAGACCAGAGTGATTCCCTTAAATGCTCAAATTTGATGTAGCACTTTCCTTTCTTTTTGTAATAAATTGGTATTATAAAGAAGAATATATTTCTCATACTTTTTACTTTTCATTCTTTACTCTTATTAAAATCAACTCTTTAAAACCTTGTAGGAAACAGTGGCATGAATTACATAGTTTTAGAAACACCAGTACGGATGGTTGTATATCAGATGAATTAAAACTGAGATGAAAATTTCAGTTTCTGTTTTCTTCATGATACACTGGCAAACCTGCCCTCCATGTTTGACATCAATTAGAAAACAGAGTAAGCAAGATGGTCTCTTCTTTTCTTTCTCTACACTACACTGAAAATAAAAGCCAGCTTCAAAATAAAACAATCTTCCAAAATATATCCATCCTTATGTTGATTTCTATTTCACAGAACTTCATAACATCCTTTAATTGTCAGCAAGGAAGAATGCATGCCCTTATAAAACCTAATCATCTTAAAATGAAAAAATGTTTAATTTCTCCTCATTATTTCATCGTATTACATGGTTGTCCACCAGTACAGTATTTCTGTTGAAGAAAAAACCAGCATATTTATGGCATAGCAACACAGACTGATTCTATTTGCATCTGTAGATTTCTTGCAATGAATGCCATTCTTCATTTACAAATCCCTCTCTGTGGGAGATTTCTCATTACATGAAACAAAATAATATTTCTATGATGGGAGTTAAACACTAATTTGATAAGGTGCCATGATCAAAATAATTTTTACATAAAAGTGCAAAATAACCCCAAATCTCTGCAGACAACGAGTTTTTTTTGTTGAGAGCTCCTAAAAATAAAGAAAAAAATATTTCTCAGGTGTTTTTAGTCTATTAGTATGCTTTTCCACTAAAGAAACTATTTAAAATAGAAGCTGAGACGAGATTTTTGCATTTTGTTGATCATTATGTGTATTATTTTATTATTTTAAAGAAAAAAATTATTAAAGGATTTGAAAAGGTAAGAATAAGACTCAGTATGCAGCATGGGGTAGACAAATTCATAATGGTCTGAAATACAAAAGTGGTATCATACTCAGACTTCCATACAGTTAATAAAAAGAGTATTAGTCTAAAAGCCAGAGCAGAATCTACTGTAGGACATACACTCAAAGGAACAAAAAATGAATTATCTTGAAATAGTGTTTCAGGGCAAGAGATCTTGTCAAACTGTACTGTATTAGTGCTGACAGAAGCATATTATTCATGTGATGTATCTGGTATCCAAATTGCTTTGTTCAAATTGCATTGATTCACCTAAGGGGGCTCAGTTACACTAGAGGTGAAAGAAAACTACAGAAGGAGGCTATGTGTAAAACCAACATATTTCTAGCTTTGTCTCTTAATCCAGTCCATCTGAACTGGGAATGCAATTGCTTAATGCTCCCAGTATAGATAGAGGGAACTCACCTCTTCCCTTTCCATGAACCGGGGGAGAACTGAGGCAAGTGACTTACCTCCTAACTCAGATGTTCCAATTCCTTTAAAGAAACCTGCCAGACATAATTATCTTCTATTCCTATTCTTTTTCTGCAGAGATACCACAAAATTACTCTAACACTGATACCACAAAATTACTCTAACACTGATTAAAATTGAACAGACAGTTTCCACCAGGCTTTGAATAGCCACAAGAGCTGGGTAATATACAATTTAGATACTGATAAATAAAAAACAAAAAAAAAAGAAAAAAAAAAAAGAAAAAATTATGGATGTGTATTTTTTCTTTGCCCAAATGATGATGTGAGTGGAACTAATGCAAACAGCAAAAGAGCATATAGAAATACAATGCAGCCAGTGTTAAAATTGTATAGATTTTTCAACTGCCATAGTCCAGCCTGGCTTTCAACAAATACATTACTATTTCTGGTATCATATTTTAGCTTTCAGTCAAACATATTTCATATTTTTATTTAAAAAAAAAAACCAAAAAACAATCCAAAACAAACATTCATTTGCAGCTGTGAAGCTTTTTAAAGTGAGTATCAGATCTCACCATAGTCTGTGATATAGTCTCTGGTCTGGCACCAGTGAGGGGTTTTCAGGGAAATTATATAAAAACAGTTTGGCTGTTGAAATTATACAAAACAGTTTAGCTTGAAAGGGGAACTTAAAAATCATCTAGTTCAGCCCCACAGCAATAAGCAAGAGCATCTTCATCTAGACCAGCTTTCTCAAAGCCCTGTCCGATCTGAGCTTGAATGCTTCCAGGACAGGGCAATCTACAACTGCTCTGGACAATCTGTTCCAGGGTTTTGTCACTCTCATTATGAAAACTTCTTCTTTATATCTAGACTGAATCCATGCTCTTCTAGTTTAAAACCATCTCCCCTTGTCCTATCACTACATGCTCTTGTAAAAATATCCTGTTCAGCTTTCTTGTAAGTATTGAAAGGGCACAAAAAAATCTCCTTGGAGATGGCTCTTCTCCAGGCTGAACAATTCGCAATTGTCCCAGCCTGTTCTCACAGGAGAGATGTTCTGATCCTCTGATCATGTCGATGACCCCCTCTGGACCCAATTCAATAGGTTTGTGTCTTTCATGAGCTGGGGTGGTGACCTAATTGAAGACTTTCATACCTGAAGGGATCCTACAACAAAGATAAAAACAAGGGCAAGCAGTGATGGGACAAGGGGTAATGGCTTCAAAATGAGAATAGGTTTAGATTAGATATTAGCAAGAAATTCTTTACAGTGGGAATGGTGAGGCATTGGAACAGGTTGCCCAGAGAAGCTGTGGATGCTCAAGTGTTCAAAGCCAGGTTCAATGGGGACTTGAATGACCTGGTCTGGTGAAAGATGTCCCTGTCCACGCTTGGAGGACTGTTCCTTGTTTAGCAAGTGCTAACTGACTGTGAAGCACTGCAGCACTGACATGAAGTCAATCCTTACTATGAAGAGCACTGTTCTTAGAGACTTAGGGGTTCTGTACAACATGTTAAAGAAAATCAAATAAAAAAACCTTGATGAAAGTTTCTGAACTGAAATCAAGCTCAGAAGAAGGGGTTTTGCAAGGTATTGTGAAATCAGTGGAAGTGTCTCCACAGATTAATCAAGAACAGGCTGCAATATATGAGGGTTTGAGATAACTTCATCTGAAATGGGTCTCCATTCATTACTGTCAAAATGTAATGCCTAAGGACCTGGACAAAAAATGGTGATTCTGATCACCCTGATTGCTTACTTCACTACACTTCTCCTCTTTCTTTCTTTTTTTTTTTTTTCACCACTTTTTAAGGTTTTACATCTCTAAGTGTTATGTCCATGATTCTTTCTTTGTGATCAGATATGCAAAAGAAATGCAAAATTACAAAATTGGGAATTAAAGGAATAAACAGCATTGCAAAGGAATTAAATATAAATCATGACAGGCTACTTAAATATATAAAAATCCAAGAACTCTGTCAAGAATTACTTGAGCCATTAAGAGATGAGTGGGAAGCTAGTGACAGATCCTGTAGTTGACAGCCTGAAATAATTCTTTGCTTCATTTTTCACTCAAATAAATGGAGGGTCAAACCCTAGAGAGTAAGGAATGGTAAATTTTCCTCTGGAGTGAATTAAAAAGTGTGTAACAGGGAAAGATTAGAGGCTTCATGTCTGATAGTTCAAAGTGGTGTATTAAATATGGTTAAGGTATTGAGGCTATGTACCTTGTAGCTGTGAGTGATGATGGAAGTTGCAGGGGATACAGGAAAGGTACCATAAAGAATTTTGAAAGTGTAAACAGATATGGAATGCATCAAGTAGAATTTCTCTTCCTCTTGTTCATTCTGAGCAGAGCTTATAACAGAAGCCATCATCATTTTCAGTTACAAGAGGACAGAAACTAGCATCCTCAGGAACAAAAAAGTTTGAAGATATTAAAGCCAAAAGTCTGAATAGAGATAGGCAAGGTCTCTCTGCCATCCAGAGCATCCCTCCAAATGTTCTCCCAAAAGATCTGCCTGTAGACTTCCTCTCTCCCACTTCGACTCAATCACTACTGAGTGAGCCCACACCATTGCTGTGAAATTCAGTGCTGACAGTTAGGAAACCCCCTAGAGTTATCTGTGGAATCTTTTCCAGCCTAATGGAATAACACAAAACTGCATTAAATGAAACAAAAAATGCTTAGGAGCAGCAAATCCCCTGATGTGGACTAGGGAAGTCTTGAGGGGTTTGTGGGAGAGTCCTTAACATGCAGGCTACATTTGGAGTTTGCACTGGGGACTGGAAAACTGAGAGCTGCTGCATCTTCACCACCACTCTGCTGCTTCTCATGGCAGTCTTTATTGGTCCCTGTGTATCTCATGACACCACTTTTCCCTACCCATTTGTCCCAGCTATACCAGCTCAAAGGGGCTGTTTGAAAGAATGCTCTAACATTCATCTCTCTGATTCATTTCAGATGGGACATGAGACATGGTTAGGAAGTATGTAGAAAGGATTTTGTTTTATCCTGTTTACCTTTTCCTACTTCATAATGTTTTCTTAGGCAAACTCTTGTCAAAGTCCCAGGGAATTTTTGTTTGAATACAGCTTTCTAAACTGAGCTATTTTCAATCTAAAACAAAGATCTCTCTTATATGTTGTAGTTCTAGTGCAAGCCTGAGATGCTCCTGGGATGACATGTAGTGCTATTGCCTAAAGGTTTCTCAGACAATATGCATTTTTTACTTATTTCCTACTAAGAAAGTACTTATATTGCATCTTTGGGGTTTGCCCCAAAATTTCTTGTATTTTTCTCTTACATATTTTGTTCCGTATTTAACTATGTCAGCCACTGTGGCATGTCCCCTTAAGCACCACAAACATTTACCTGAATGTGTCACAGACCATTGTTAACATGGGTAGATTTATACTTAAAATTACCTGGGCAGACTACATTTATTTCAGCATTATTAAAGTATGGTTATAAAGCTGTGAAGTAAAAAAAGGAGGTCTTAGCATTGCAAACAATCATATTTGAGCTCCATTTTCAGTAAGTTGTCCCAATTCCTTCATAGCATCATATAACTGCTCAAACATCTATTGAATTAATTGCAGAACTCCTGCTTTACTCTCTAATAATGTTGGTATTTGTTTTAAATTTTGTTTGTTTCTTATGGCTTTTGATAATATGCTTCCAGTTTTCTATAAAACTTTTAACTCCACATTACTGTAAAAAAATGATGATTTTTCTAACCATATGGGAAAATTTCTACAGCTTTTTAAATATTTTAATGTTATTACTGTAATTCATAATGGGTTTAATAATGCAATTCTGAGAAAAAAAAAACCCTCTCTCTTGTTAAAAATAATTGAAAACACAGTGGGGACCTTTTAAAGGAATTGTCTTAATTAAAAAGTCAGACATGACAGTGAATTTCTGATCATTTATTTTATACTCCCTGGATTATAGTTTCTTGGCTTTCCATCTGGTAATATTAAACTAAAAATAAATGGACAGAATGCATGACTTACAGAAGAAAATAGTTTTATAACTAGAGAATCTTTGCTGCCTCCGCCTTATTTCCATGTTTTTCAGGTTTCCATGTCTATTCCTATTCCTGTTCCTGTTCCTGTTCCTGTTCCTGTTCCTGTTCCTGTTCCTGTTCCTGTTCCTGTTCCTGTTCCTGTTCCTGTTCCTGTTCCTGTTTTTACAGTTTTAGAAAAGTTCACTGACTTCTGGTAACTTTTTTATACATTTTATTTTTTTCCCTGCATGAATTAAAACAATTTGGTAAAAATATTTCCACAAAATCTTCATCTGGCACAAATAGCTGATATAGTATGCAAATATGCGTATTTCATACATCAATGATTTCATCATTCTAGTTAATTTTATTGGACAGTCTGGGAGGGGAAAGTAAATCCAAAGTTCTCTCTCTGGAAAAACTGCACACCAACTTGTTTTTCCATTAACAGAACATCTCTCAGTTCAGTTCTATTGATGTCTAAAAAGTAAAACAAAACAATTCTATACATACAAGTTAGAAGGGTTGTTTATCAGGGTACAACCAAGAAATAACTGCTGTTAGTAATACGTTTTTCTGGAAGGTGCTGTTTCTTTTTCTTTTAAGGGAAATCAGTGTTTTGGAGGAAAAAAGTATGCATTCCTCTTAAGTAGGAACTTAGATAGGATATTTGGTCTATGTGGAAGGAAAAGCTTTTTTTTTTTTTTCCCCAAGAGATTGTGGAGTTTCCATCACTGGAGATACTAAAGAAATGACTGAAAATGGTCCTGGACAGGCCTTGAGCAGGTGGTTGGACACAATGACAATGTGAGTTACCTTCCAGCCTTTCCCATTCTACGTCCCCATGAAATGTTTATGGTCTGGAACTCTAATGGATTTCACCTTTTCATTTATCATGGGTAATTCTTGAAATTAAATTGTTTTTCAATCCTACAGGGGAAAAAGTTTCTTTTATGCAAACTATTTGTATGTGAGCTGCTATTAAAGATGAAATGAATTAAAATTCATATAATTTTATCTTCATTAGAAGGGAAGGAGAAGGTGAAGAAGAAATATGTCTCCCTGTCTGCTTCAAATTGAATTTTTCCCCCTAGATTTTTTTCTCTTCTACTACAGTCTCAGTAAGATCACAGAATCACAGGATGGCCTGTGGTGGAAGGGACCATAAAGATCATCTATTTCCAAGCTCCCTAGTGTGGACAGGGAGACTTTTCATTAGACCAGGTGCTCAGAGCCCCATCCAACCTGGCCTTGAATTCTTCCAGGGATTGGGCATCCACAGATTCTCTGGACAACCTGTTTCAGTGCCTCACCACCCTTACAATAAAGAATTTTTTTCATGATATCTAATCTAAACCTCCTCTCATTCAGTTTGAATGCATTTACCCTTGTTCTGTCACTACGTGCCCTTGTAAAAACTCCCTCTGACAAGCACCACATCACTGTCTGTTCAGCGTAGCATGAATTATTAAATATGCTATTCAAAACCAATACCCAGTAGATGGGAAATCTATCAAAAAATGAAGTGAAATATAAGCAAAGTGTGAACTCTGAAATACATTATATGCAATGAAACTGACAGATTGATCTATAGCAGTTCTAATTGCTTTATTTGAGAGAACTGGAAATATTTTTTATATATCTGGTTTATAGTCAAGGGAATCTTTGAGTTTTTTCTCAGACAGTAAGAGATGAGCAACTGCAAAGTCATTAAGATGAATCCCAGATATGTAACTTGCAATGAAGTTTTGTGTAAATAAGGGACTGAGAATACCAGCTTCTTCAACTTTGGAAAAATGGTGAAAATTAGGTAAGGGCCATCTTGTTCACTATCAGATCAATATGTCTTATGAATTCATCTACACTGAAAAGATATTAAATGTGCCCTATGGCACCTGAGAAGAATACCCCTCTGCACTCTCAAATGTTGCTCTTAGTGATGAAGTCATTAAGAAAAATGCTTTTAAGGAAAAAGTCCTTTCCTTATGGTGATTCTCCAAGACAACTTTTCAAGTCAGTAGGAACAGCTGATACTGAATGTTTCAGTTTTGCCACAAATATTCAAGATAAAGCAAGACTGGGGTAGGGAGGAATAAATGACAATAAAATTATGAAAATAGGAACAACCTGTCATGCTGATTACTTTGATTCATTCCACCACAACACCAGCAGAGATTATTCATAGATGCTCTGTTGGAATTAATTTATGAATGCTTTTGAGTACTCATTTAAATCATAAACAACTTAATATGCTTCATGTGGTTCATTGCTTAAAATCTGAATACACTAACAAACCCTTAGTTCCTTTTTGAAAACAGTCTTATTATTGTGATGCACACATACTGAATGCCATTCTGAAGTTTTATATCAAATTTCTTTTTGTGGTATTTAAATGCTTCCCAGTAATAATTGTGATTAATATAGTCACAATACCAATCTTTTTTGTCATTCTCAGTAATATGTATGAACAATATAGAATGTCTATGGATAATTTCTGATGTTAGTAAAAAACATAATAAAGGCTTTGAAAGGATAACTTTTTCCAGAATTGTCAGAAACAATCCATGAATATTTAGTTCTTTTAACAAGTTAACTAAAAAAAAAGAGCTGTTGTGCATCTCACCTTAAGAAAGATGTTGCTTTTTTCCAGAGATTGTTCCTGCCTTGTCAGTATAAAGAAGGTGACAAGGCAATAAAATTGATCTGATGAAATACCAAGTTGTTACCCTTTTTTCACTGACACTGTATTTCATGGTGACTTCAGCAGCCATATGACATTCAGAATTACACATCAAACAAGGCTGTGCTCTGCCTCAATGCATAGTTGCAAACCATGATGAGAATCTGTATTATATTTTGATGTTTATAAATCAGACTCTCAGAGATATCAGGTGAATAAATCACAGAGAGATAGAAAATAAATTATGAAAACCAAACCGACTGGAAGTGGTCTTCATCACAGTGATACAGGCACAGCTGTTCAGTTGAAATTTGAGAGATTTAAAACAGTAGTTAAACTGCATCCCATCTAGTTAAAACATATTGTGCTCACATGCACAGAGCATAAAAAATGTCTAAAATGCAAGGAAATGTTGATGTACTTTGGTATAGACAAAATAATGGCCAAAGTAAAAGACCAAACTGTATTTCTATGTGGGTGGTTTTAATTTAGTAAGCTTTAATATTGAAGCTGATACCTCTTAAAAAAACAATCTACTGCATTTGACATGGAAAAAACCTCCTAATTTATAAATATAAATTACATACTGAGATTAATTTTACAGTATCTGATATGCCATGTATTTATAGGTTATGAAACAACTTCACCTTTAACAGAAGAAAAAGGATAAAGAAAAAAACTCCATAGACACATGAAAAATACCACACGTGCATAAAGATTCCATCTGTCATCAGTAGTGATGAACTTTTAGTACTGAGCATTTTACTGTCTCAAACCACTGTTTGTTAAGTCACAATTGTTAGAGTTACTTGTCATGAAGAGCAGAGCTCTTAAAAGTGCTGCATGTAGTACTAATACAGCATAAACACTGACATGAACCCAGGTGCAATAAAACAGTCTGAAAAATCAACAATTAATGAACTCAAAAAGTTCAGGCAAATGAAAGTAGACCAAAAATCACAGATAAAATAAGCAAGGTTATCCATTGCAATCAAGACTTTTTAAAGGCATGTAAATGGATTTCAGTCATTCACAATATTGTCAAGACTTAATCAGGTAACAAAATGCCTGTTTACAATTTATTTATTTATGAGTCCATGGAGCTATTGAAATTATACTTTATTAACCAGTATGCAATGTTAATTTCATTTTGCCACCTCCACAATACTGTATTATTGTAAAAAAAAAGTCACAGTGGGCTTCATCTGTATTTTATAAAGACTTCTGATATGTGTCTGGATTTACATGTACATTTTATATTAAAACATGTAAATCATACTTCATGATAGTAAATTAAAATATATATGGAAGCAACTGTATATGTAAATGTGCAATAGTTTGCAAATATGTCAAAAGTTTGTAATAGTCAGAAGTGCATTAGTTGTTTTATGAGTTCAGAATCCAGTTAATATGGAAATTATTTGAATAAAATCTTAAAAATTATAGATCCTGCCTCTGAGGGCTATTTTTTAAGGAAGAAATCCTCAGACATTGAAGATATAATTGTCTAATTGTGATGCCATTTTGTGACATTCTAAAAGGTTTATAAGTGTTAAATCTATTAAGGCATGTGTATCTGAGATTTAAAGTTCATAATTTTAACATCAAACCTATATAATGCTGACATAAATCTTCATTGCTTTGTGGAGGTGGATGGGTTTTGTTGAAATTTATTCAGAAGACAACACTGAAATTTAAACTGTGATTTCATTTCAGTTCTAGTGAGTAGGAAGAAGTAAGACTCAGAAAAGAATGTTCAGAATTTTTCCCTGTCTTTTAGAGTTTAATGTTTCAAGCAGCTTCTGTACAAAACTTTTTACTTTGGACTCTTGATTTTGGATTTTGTTTGGTTTTGAATTTTTTTTTTTTTTATTTTCGTGAGGGAATCCAGCATTTCCAGCTTCCTGACTTCAGAAAGGAATGCAAAGCATTCAAAAGACCAGTCATGCCTGAGAAAATCACAAACTTTGCCGCTGAGAAAAACACAGAGGTCACATTTTCAAGTCTGCCTCACTAGCATTACCAGGAGCATTCTGTTCTTCACTAATATTCCATCTAATAGTTCAATCCCAGCACCTGGAAGTTTTGAGACTCTGCAATAGAAAGCACTCACAGGGAAAAGCAGTAATTCTTATTTTTTTCAAAAATAACATTAATACTTTGGAAATCTTGAAACTTCTAAGTCATGAGGTTGTAAAATCAAAAGTATCATTGCAAAATATAAGCTTAATATTAATCAAAAGTCTATGAAACCTGCAGGCCTATAGACTCATTGAAATTCTTTAATTTTATGTAAATTTTATGTAATTTTATGTAATTCTTAATATTATGTAAATAAGCATACTTTGAAATGATGACATCCCTCTCTGTTGCTGCCACTATTCATCTCTGTTTCTCTGCACCTTTTGTTGAAAAATTGTGAAAAATCAACACTATTAAGAAGGGCTGTTTAACTAAGTTGTGTATTTTTATTTGTGTAGAATGAGGGCTGAATGTTTCACCTGTGAAATAAATGATAGCAGATTTTTTTCCCTGTATTTTCTTCCTAGGGGACTGATAAATATCTGAGCCATGCACATAAGAATGCCTGTACAGGTAGAACACTGTGTAGTAAGAAAAGAATGAGCACACTAAGGATGTCCTAGGAGTGAAGAATAGCTATGATTCCTTTATTTAGAATTGAAAAACGACCAATCAAATTGTAACTTTGTTGTAGAAATTTCACAGTCCATTTGGGTCCAAACAGAAAAAGTAAGTAAATATGAATAATCCAAGAAAAACAGAGAAATGGAAAATATGCACTACAATGAATTAGAAAGAATGGAACTTAGGAACTGAGAACGCAGAGTTAGTCTTCTCTTCACAGAAAGTATAAACAAGCCTGTCCAGCCACTGCCTTTTCAATATGAAAGAAAAGAAATTATTGCATGAGACAGTGCAGGTTATGTTTCACAGAGAGATAGGAAGACACTATCAAGTGTTCGCTTGGAAGCAAAGTCATGGTTCTAGAGCCAGGATGCAAAAACACTTTTAGAAGAAGCTGGCAAAAAAATAGCAAACAGAAAGCTGGAAATAAAACATTACTCCCCCTCATAAATCATTGCCATGCATTCCATACAATTAAGACTAGAATAACCACGTGAGGAACAGCATCTTTGAGAAAGAAATATGACTGGATCACATCTTGGCTACAGCAATGAAAGGCCACTCATAGAGAGAAATAAGCTTGAATCAGATTTGGGGTCACAAGTGGTATAATAGCAATTGATCTGCTCCTGTTGGGGAATTCAAAAGAAGGTAGGTGGAACATACAGCAAGCCTCTCCCCTGAAGAGGCAAATTCACATTGGGAAACAGAGCCTAGCCCATAAAAAGTTGGGTTTTTTCTCATTCAGTGGTAAAATTTATTGCAAATATACAAAAACTTTAGTTTTTTATCCACCCCTATTGCACAAAAAATTGCATAAAAAGCTAAAATGAACAGTATTTAATCAAATTATTTGTCCTATCTCAAGATTTAGCCAGAAACAACTTCTCCCTTTTGTGAGACTGATTATGCCCATTTTCAAGCACAGAAATTTAAGATATTTAGAAATGGCTTGTGAGGCATGTTCTACAATATTACCTCAAAAAATATCTTTCAGAATATTATTTCATACAAATATCTTGGGTTTTTTGTTTCTCCCCAAAATGCAAAACACTTGAGAATTTTGCAATTCACAATTTGACTAAGTAAAAAATTAGGTAGGATAGAAATAAAGCCCAGACTTTTCCAGACTGGACTTTAGGGGCCGGGCTATTTTTATTTTTTTTTAACTTATCATTGCAAGGGAACACTTGTCCTACAATAACCAGAAAATACCAAAGTCTTGACTTTGGGTTCTCAACCCTCCAAAAATATTTCTGTCTTCTTGTCTAATATGATCTAGATCTGAATGCAAAAAATTCTATTCATGTTAATATAATGAGGTGGGGCAGATGTAGCTTCTGAAGTATTGCCATGTACCTGTAAAATCATTGTGGGATTTTTTTCTAAAACTCACTTTAATTTTCCCTTTCTTTCTCTCCTTCTCTCTTTCATTCAGTCTTGTAAACATTTTTAAAGTTGCCATACAATCTTCTTCCTCATCTTACCTTCTCCAAGCCTCTTCAGCTCTCTAGGAGACAATATATTCATGGAAGTAATACTGAAATACTGCAGTGCTCACCCTGACACTCCTGCAGACTCCATGTGGGTGGAAATCTACTGCCTAAAGCATCACAGACGGCATGGGACAACAAAGCTGTGATAAGCTAAGCCAAACAGAAGTATTGCCAATGTGCAACATTTCCTTAGGCTCTCTGAAAAATTAGGACAAAACCTAATGCACGAGCTTCATTTGTAACAGAAAGAGGCTCATAAGCTTTCTTCTCTAGATCTGTCTTAAAGGAGGATAAGATGCATACCATCACCCCTGCATTTGTTTCATGCATGGCATTTCTAGCTCTGGGCTTGCATAAAATTATGTTGCTTTCAGTACTTTGAAGTTCTGAGAACCAAATAAGGCATACTGCATGATGGCTTTATAACACACAGATTCTAAAAACGGTGTCATGTCATGGCAAAGAGCAACATATTTTTACTGTACTAATTTTTCATCAAATATGATAGGCTCTCCTACAGCATTTGAAGATTTGAAGATAAAAGCTGACTCAGACTCTTGTGAAAATGTACTCTTGTGGTAACAATAAATTTAAAAAGCACCTGCTAATGCATATAGATTTTTCTAGATGTTATTGCATTTCTATAATTGTCTTTAGAGGGGATTATAACATGACTTCCCAGTATTTTTTCTAGAATTGAATTTGGTATTAAATGTCATCTAATGAGACACTAGAACTTCAGTCATTTTCTTAAGACCTTGAAAGGGGTCTCATTCTTTTAAAATGAGTACACAAAAATCAGAATAAAGCATGAAAATAGCTAGAAAATTATTAGGTTTGAAAAAAAAAAAGCACCCAACCATTTGACAAAATCATATTTTAGACCACTTACTGTCTTTCTGTGGTGTAGCACAAACTTTTCTATACAAAGAATACATAATAAAGAGCTTTAAACAGCAGAAATGGAAATCTCCAGTTCAAATAGAAAAATTTCTCAATAGTTTTCCTGGTTATAATTAAGAGCAGGTTTTTCAGTTCACTGTCCACAGTCCATGTAATTAGCACCTGAAATAACATTTCAATATAATTGAACTGCATAAAAGAAAACCTTTACCTTACCTTCCTAGTAAGATTGAATAAAATCAGGAAAAGTAATCATCAATAGAAGCATTTATTTTATATGTGCTTATTTCCATGTAAAACAAAATAACTTCTACATATTCCACAGGAATTTTCATAACCACATTTACTCAAAAAAAAAGCAGTTAATATTAGAAATGTGTTTACAATAATTATTTTTTTCCTCTCTGTGCTTAATTTAAGAATAAAAAATACATTTCACACAAAACTGAAAAATGCTGATACTGTCTGTGTCATGTGAGCAGTTGTATTAGTTTTGCATGGCCTGGTTTTTAAAGCAGAGGGTCACAGAATTGGCCTCTGTCAGAAGCTCCCAGAAACTTCCACCATGTCCAGCAGTGCCAATCCCCAGAGGTTCCAAAGACGAACATGGCACTGGCCAAAGCTGGGCCAAATGCTGCTAACAACTCTGTGATAACACAGCTAAGAAGAAATCAAAACAAAAAATGGCAGCACCATTTTAATCATGACCAGAGAAGAGCTGGGTGAGAACATGAGAGGAACAGCTCTGCCGACACCAAGGTTGGTGCAGAAGGAGGGACAGGAGGTGCTCCAGGCACCAGAGCTGAGATTCCCCTGCAGGC
>NC_031770.1:94447468-94555506 GCF_001522545.3 Parus major
AACGACACTGACTCTCAAGGGAATCAGAACAGGAGAATTCCTTAGTTTATTGCTCCAGGCCTGTTTTATAGACAGGTATGTGGAAAGTACAGAAAGGAAACTCTTATTGGTTAGTAAACTGCTACATTACCATCATTGGTCAGTGGGGCTCACCACCCCCCTGACTTTCTCCTGCAAGGAAAACAAGGAACACAAAACAACACCTGCAAGGTTGTTTTGTGTCCCTGAGGATTGTTTTAATTCCTTCTCATGTTTTTCCCAGACTACTTTCTCAGGCAAGCCTGAGAAGCTGTGCGGCCGGTAATCTGTACAGGCACTGTGGTTCAGATTTAGCATCCAAAGACAAGTGCAATTGATAATTTTGTTTTGTTTTGCAAGAAACAGTTAATTTCTTTTGCACATTAGTTTTTCCAGCTAGTCACTGTTTTCCTCTGTGAACTTGAGTCTTCTATGCTTAATAAAGATGACAGACATGAGAGTGACATACCTTACACAATGCTTAGTTCACTATCTTCCTGGTCCACTTTTCCCCCTATACAGTGTGTGTTCTTCAGGCTGATCTGTATTAAATACATGAGGAGTCTGCAATCATCTATTGATGTTTAAAACCAACCAATCAACCAAAAAAATCATGTAATTATTTTGAAGAAGTGCTTAACTCAATAACCTTTCCTCAGCTTTATATGTCTTTGCCTTATTGCTTGGTGAACTATTTTACACTAAGTGTCTGGTCCTGGCTACTTTTTGGTATCCTCCCTTCTATCCATCTTTTTACTTTCTTTGTAATACCTTGTCATAGATTTTGCTAGTTCATCAGTTTGAATTAACTTATAAGGTATTCATAATATTTTCATCTGAGAAAACGAATGTAGAAATTTCTCAGATTTTAATCTGAGAAAAGTAAGTTTCTTTCCATGAAACATATATTGTTCATTGTACAAATCCTTTCAGAATACTGTTGACAGGTTTTGATTTTCACTTCTTGGTTTTCAAGTAAAGAGCTATGGGTTTAAAAACTTCTTTATAAAGCTTCTCCATGTAGTGCTTCCCTCTTACGCTTCCTTTGCAGCTCAGGAAATAATCTGTGCAATCTCCTTGTTGCAACAACTGCTTGCTGTTTTTTCTAGACTGTTACTTAATTTTAGATGCATATCTTTATTAAAAATCCTCTGAAAGGGTTCACTACAACTCATTTAAGACATGCAGAAGTGAATAACTTCTTTCCAACTGAGTTCAATAACCTTTCAGGGGAACTAGTATTTTTTCTCAGAATTTCCTTTTAAAAGCATTCAGTTGCCTATATTGTATAAAAAAACAGTGTAATAGTAACTGTATGCATACATGCTACTTACTAAGCAGTCACAAGCAGTAATTGGTTCATAACATGAAAACCAGTGTTTATATTTTAAACCACATACTTGCTTCTGTGGTATGTAAAACCACATAATGATAAAAGATCAAAAAGAAAGAACTGTGCAAAATGGCACTGACATTTTAACACTTCATATTTCCACCAAATTAGCGGATAAATAGCTCCCATGTACTGAGCAGCTCAAGAAAGAGCCAAAATTAATTTAGTTAGGTTTTTTATTATCTGTCTTCGGAGATAATTATAAATTCCTCTTGATTTAAAAATTAGGAGTCAGATGGAGAAAATCCCTTACATAGAAGTTCAAATGGCTTCTAAATAATTTATATTTGAAAACAGAACTTCAATGCATACTTTAGCAACGTGCCTTTATATTTGTTTGAAGTTGAGTATTCAACAAGTCACTAAGAATATAAAGACTGATGCATGCTGTGTCACTTCCTCTGTCTCCTTCCTGCAACATTATATACAAAATGTGTTCTCTAGTCATTCTTTAGTGGCATTTTGAATTGATCCTACTGCAACTCAAGTTAGACATAATCAGAATAGATTTTAGAGACTTTGTCCCCACTGGAACTTGGCCAGAGATTAGTTATCTTTTCACTCATCTATCAAAGCTTAATTCTTCCAGCTACCTGACTCTGAGATGCTCAGAACTTTGACTGTCTTATTAACTCTGCCATCAAAACAAACACAGTCATTGTTTCTGGGAATTTTGGGAATTAAGTGGCGCTGCAGAAATAGTAGTCTAAGCCACCCTCAGAGACTGAACCAGAAGTCCACTTAAATAAACAAAACCTAGCAGAAATTAAGTAGTCTTTATAGGAAGTAATTGTCATTTCTATGATCCATTATTGAACATTTATGATTCTATTAATTCTTCACGGTGACCTGAGAGGCTGAATGGAACATGATTGGTTGATCACAGCATAAGCCTTGTGAGCTGCAAATAATGTATTGAAATGAAAAAATCTTAAATACAATTGGCAGTGTTTTTTTTTTTTATTCTGTGATGATTGCAAAGCATATATGAAACACAGTTGTATGTAACTTTTCCATTCCTTTAAGAACAGAAATGCCACCATATGCTAATTTCAGAACCAATTTCTGAGACAAACATTTAAACAAAGGAAATATTCTCCTTATATTCAGGTGAGATATTAGATAGCATTTAGATTAGGTTAGATTTAAAGTGTCATTAAAAGATACTCACCGGTTTGTTACAAGAAGCACTCAGTTTAATTACACAATTGAGTTTTAGATTGTTTTCATTATGCACAGAAAGCTTATTACAATTAAAATTACAATTTAACTGGTCACCTTTAGAAATGGTGTTAGATTCTAATTCATTTTTACACTGACGCAAAAAACCCACCATTCTCTACCACAAAGAAAGGTTCTGAGAACCATACAGATTAGTAGTAAATACATTTTCAGTAGTTATTAATAATTCAACAATTCACATAAAAAATGAAAATCAAGCAATGCATTTACTAGAATTTTTAAAACAGCGAAAGAATGTACCAATTTACAAGGCTATTGAACTCAAACTTGTTTCTATATTCTGTATTTTAAATGTGATTAATATAAAAAGTGCACCATTATTTCTGAAAATAAAATATATTCTTAAAATTGCATTTATTTTTATTGAAATAATAAATGTAAATAATTTTTTATATATTACATATATTTATTTACAAATCCAAATATTTAAATAAAAATTATGTCATGGGAGTCTAGTTTTGTTTTTATTTTCCAGAGGAACTTATAGACTTGAATAAGGAAGAAACCATGAGAGAGCTGGTGAGGGACTTTTTCAAGAGCACGTAGTGATAGAACAAGTGGGAATGGCTTTAAATCAAGAGTGTGGGTTTAGATTGCATGTCAGAAATAAATTCTGTACAGGAAGGCACTGAACAGGTTTCCCAGAGATGCTGTGGATGCCCCATCCCTGAAGGAGGCTAAGGCCACGTTGGACAGGGCTCTGGCAAGCCTGGTGCAGTGGAAAGTGTCCCCGTCCATGGTGGATGGGCCTATTTTGGAACCCTTCCAACCCAAACCATTCTGTGTTTCTTTTAAATCTGTCAAGAATTTACTGTCATGGAATTTCAAATTTATAGAGTAATATTACCTTAGAATTTTGATGCTGGATTTTGTTTTTAATTTTGGTGTTCCCTATTATTCTCCACCCATGATTTAGGAGAATCAGGCAGAAGAGCAAAATCCAAGTCAAAGCATCATTGATTTACAACTGAATTGTGTACTTAAGAATGTCTCTCAATGATACCTCTTTAAATTCCCCTTTCAACTGTGAAATTCCAGAATTTATAGGTCACCAAAGAAAAATGTTTATTATTATGTAATAACTAACTGCATCAGAATGAAGTCATTGTCTTTGTTGAAGTTAGCCAGTAGTGGTCTACTGGTTCTACTAAAACAAGCGGTGTCAGCTTGATTGCTGTGATTGCTACTGAGAGTCTGCCACAGTCTTACAAAAATCTGCTAAATGTAGGAAACTTAACGTTGAAGTCACTGTTGATTCTTGCTTTTCTTTATGGAAGAATTAGTTGCTGCAAAATGATGAAGCCATTGCTGAGACACAGAGATGAGGAAGCACAATCTCTTTCTGACATAAGCAAAGGCTGAAGAACACAATTTGAATTTTCCCTTATAGAAGATAACCATTTTTAAGCTGCTTCCTTTATATATTTTCCTCCTGCATCCATTTTTCTCACTGCCTTTTCCTACAACCAATTTAGGCCATTGCCTGTTCAGCAAAGAGAATAGCAAGTCTTTTCTTCTGTCAGATTTACTTTAGTTCTAGGTTTGTGTTACAGGGAAAATGCCATAGCCAAGACTAGGCACCCACCACTGCATTATCTGTCTTGCCAAGGAATAGCTGAACCTACAAGTCAACCTCGGTCTTCCTGCAGGAACACAATTCCCTATGGAGTAAAATTCACTTCATCCCACATGTAGATGTAATCCTAATATCTGAATGGTGGTTTAAAGCCTCGTCTCAGTGATGCTGAAAGTTTCTGAAAGGACAGTCTATCTAATGAGTGCTCTACTAAAGAAACCATTTTTGCATTTAGCTGTTGTAATGTCATGAGCATTACAAATTTAAAATTAGAAATAGATCACACAGTTATTTCAATAAGTAACCTGAAGGGAAAAGCTGAGCAATATCCTGAGAAAGCCAGCATTTAAAACATGGATGTATTAAACCTAGGTATTTTCTAAAGCACAGAGCTAGTCCCACTTCTACTGAAATAAATAGAAGCTTTCTTTGAAATTCAGAGAAAATATAATGAGCCATCATTTTATTCCTTTGAAAAAATCTTACTGCCAGATTGTCTCTTGCATACATATATGCTGAACCACAAATGTGCATGAATGTTTACAAAAAAACAACTATAATGTCTTCTTGAAATCATCAGATTACAGTACCATCTTTTATAAGAGAATGCACTTTTCATACTAATACCAGCACGGTATGTAAAAAATACTCATTTTCAGAGATGAAGATGTAATTCCTTTCGCTGCAGCAGCAGCAGATCTTAAAGGAATATACAAGATTTTTAATCAGATATGGTTTGTTTCAATGAAGTGGATTTATTTGTATCTATCCATAATTATTAAAGTTCTGTAATCTTTCAATTGTGACATAACAAATTCCTTAAAGGTATGTGAAAATAAGGGGATCTGCCACAGTTTTGAAGTGAAGATGATATTCATTTGTACACTCTCACTGAAATTATTTCACTGATCCTTTTTTACTGATATCTGGAAGAGGAATACACCTGCGCTTTGGGAGTCCGTTCTAGATTAAATTTTTGAAAACTCTCATGCTTTTGATGGATGACAGATTTCACTGTTTCTTCATTTTTCTTATACATAATGTGAATACAGAGTGACAATGCTTTTGGTGTACTTTATAAATATGTTCTGAAAATTTTGTTTTTAAAATATATATATAATATTTTATGCTAAAACAACATCTTTATATAATTTGAGAAAGCCAAAGCATCTGCATTTTTAATTCAAGTATTCTGCTGTTTCAAAGAGTTCAAAAAGCATTTCTGTTTAGCATTAGTAATTCTATGCAAAAAGACTCTAAAAGGTTTTGCAGGCTGGGTTCAGAATTAAGGGGTTTAATTTTGCCTTCTAGTACTCTCTTTCTGTGTGGGCTGATATATATTTCTCAGTACAACCTTAATAACTCTGGTTCCTCTTATCTTCATTTTCACATCCTACTTGGATTTTTTTTAATCCTAAAATTGGAATTTTCATAAAGACCTCTTTTGTTTTGTTTTTTTTTTTAACATAACTGGTCCCATATTAAGGCTTTTACCAAACTCTGTGTTTTGGTAAATACATTGGATGCATTAAGACACCTTACTCCTCTCATGCCTGTATTGTAATTCCTTTTTCTTTTGCCTCTTTTGGGCTGATTTCTCTGTGGATACAACTTTTCTCTAGTCTCTCAGCCTCCTTTGGGCTGAATTCTTCTGGGATCCTCCCTCATGGGGAGTTACACTTATCTCAGTCCTTATGATTTGAAGAAAACTCCCAAGCTCGTTAGAATCTTGTTTCTTGTGTTTATTAACAGGTGGTCACTAAACTTAACAGGTCTCTCCAGGCTGGTTACAAGGTTAATCTTTGCAATTTGGCACATTTCTTTCTTCTGATGGTACAAACAAGGCCTTGTGGCACTCTTTGTGTCTGATGCACAAAATGGCCTCGAACTACGCAGTTCTTTTATCTTTATACCTATTTTTACCCAATTAACAATAGACACGTATATTATTTTTCTTAATGACCCAATGACCCATCACCTCTGTGATGCACTGCGGCATTCTCTGTCCAATCACTTACTATTACCCAAAAACCTCTAGGAGAAGAACATGAAGAAGAAAGAAGAAGGGACAAGGGACAACACCCTAAATTCTTCATCTTGTCTCCTGTTCTCTAAACTAACTTTTTCACCCAGTGATTTAAAAAACTTTCTAATCTACACACACTTTTAGCTTTTTCTATTTAACATTTTTTTCATGTATCACCATGAAAACATGCTCATGAATTTCATACTATATGAAATTCAATGTTTTTTTTGAATCCTATAACTAAGTATTAAAAACAAGGGCACACAATCTGTATCTCAGACTCCAACATGTATGATTTAGAAGCTTGTAAAAAGCTGCTGTGTAAAGTCTTAATGCAAGAATGTGTTCCAAACCATCTGCTGTTGGTATAATTTTTTTCCCTCCCTCTCACTGTATCTTAAATTCTGGTGTGCATTATTTTATTTCTAATGCAGAATAAAAGAACATATAATTTAGGTCCTTCTGTCTTTCAGGCATTAACTTCCTCTGACAAGTCCTACAAAATACCTCCCAGTTTTTACTGACATTGACAGAAAAATGAAGAAAAATATTAAATATAACATGGGGAAGGATTTGGTAGCAGAAATAAAAAGAAACAAGTAGAAGTGATATTTGGAGGATGCTAAAATTTTATCAGTTCAAGTTAGCAATGCTGGAGTCTTCTACTCCAAAAATAGATTCTTTGGATTCATAGCATAACTTAATTTTAATTTAAATACTTTTTCTAAGAAAAGGCAAATTTTCAGAAATATTTTAGTATTTTTTACATTGATAGCATATTATTTCCACACAGAGGCATAGCACATATTTTAACTTAAAGTTAATACAGTATACAATATGTGCACCTCGTGGATATGGCTATTGCCTAAATGCTGTGCTCTCTGGTTATAATTTCGTTTTAGAAAGTGTGTGTTAAATTCTATATTATGAGTATATTGAGAAATAATGTCTGTGTTCCCATTTGCATGTAATAAACCTTTACAGCTCATCTTAGAGCAGATGTATATCTATATCTATGCAGTAGTTAACAGCATAGCAGGGAAAGTGTAATGGTATTGCCAACTTTCCAATTGCTTTTTGAAAAATAAACAGGCAAAATCATGTGCATGTCCAATTTGTATTCACTTAGACTAGAAGGTAGGTATTATTTCTTTATTTTGGCTGATTAAAAACACTAAAATAGAATGCGTCTGAGTCCAAAATTAGTGAATATGTTGCATATCGGTACTGTAGTTAAAACAAAATGAGGATTTCCTTCATGCAAGACAATAATTAACTGCAATATAGCGAATCATCAGCTGAATTTTTGAAACTGTAAATCAGAAGAGACATTAGGACCAACAGCATTAGAGTTATAAAAGCTGAATGAATGAATATACACTATGTCATTTTCATGTTACACTTAGATCAGCAACATCACTGAGTCTGACTTGATCCTTAGAAAACTTACTTACCATGAACTTAGGAAAAGGAGTACTGACTGAAAAAGGTCAGTGCCCTGATTCTTAAAAAATTATGTTAAATGGTATTTTTTACTAAGAATCTTAGTTGACGATCTCAGAATGTGGTATCTCAATTGACAGAATTTTACTGAGAAACAAAAGCAAGTTGAACTCTTGTTTCTTGGACAGAACACAATCCCTCTCACATCAGAGTAACATTACGGACTCAGTCTTCAAAAAAGAATCCAGAGATACTACACTGGATGCCTGTGGCAAAACTTGGGCAAATTTAAGCCCTCCATCTAAAGTATTGAAATAAATTCATATTCCAAGAAAAACAAAAGTCTATTGCAAAAAATCTGTTGCATGTCATGATTTATTTAGAAGTATTTGGTTCCTCTTTATCCCTGCCTTTCCTTCCCCAGACATCTATGTCTGGGCTGCAGTGGTGCTTGGTACCCACCCAGTCTGTGCTTTGGCCTCATCACAGCCTGGTGAATATCCCATGAGGTGCTCCCTCTTTCTGTTTGTCCCTCAGGCTTTGTCTCTCACACATATCTGGGGTATATTTGTGCTCTCCTATCTGAGTGGAAATAAGTTCCTCTTGTTGTCTTTTCCCATGCATTCATTTTCCAGTTTGAGTGTTTACTCACCTCTTGTCTTGGGTACCCAGCACCTATAAACTGAGTTCAAAGCCCTTGTTTTTTTGTTAGCTGATCTGTTTACAAACACATTCTCTCCCCTGAGGGAAAGAGTCACAGTAATTCATAACCATAGAAACTGTTTTTGCAATTAATTGGCTTGTCATTGTTTATATTTGTAATGTCTTTTACTGTTAGACAGAACCCTACATCAGGCTTTCTTTTAGAGTATTGAAGCAAACTGTAGCAAAGCCCTTTTGTAAAAACTGATGAAAAAGAGCTGCAACATCATCAAGTCAAACTAGACTGATCACCACCTAGTTAACTAGATCATGGCACTAAGTGCTATGCCCACTTGTTTCTTGACCACTATAGTTCAAAGCAGAATTATTTCTGGGAAATCTCTGTCTGTGGGAAAGAGAGAGAGTGTATATGTGTAGTCATTGCAACTATTAAGCCCTCTCAGACTTAATAGTTAATCTGTCCTTAAGGAGTACATATTCC
Source organism: Parus major (assembly GCF_001522545.3). NCBI lineage: Eukaryota > Metazoa > Chordata > Aves > Passeriformes > Paridae > Parus > Parus major. Next base: position 94,456,311 of record NC_031770.1, read on the forward strand.
AGAGCCAGAGATTGACAAGAGTCATGCTTCTTATCAGCAATGGGTGGTCTGTCTGAGGAATTCTGTCATAAATGAGTCAGACACACTGTTCTTTTGCTATTTGAGCAGTGATATTATCAATTTAATGATCTTTTCATGAGTTAAAAGAATATTGACTCACTAATCTAGCTAATATGCAGTGGGTTTTTTTTGTTTGGTTTTTTTTTTTTCAAAATTCACTTAAAGACAGCTGAGCCTAGACTTCTGATGTTAAGTTTCCATGTAAAAAATTTTTGTAGAGAGCCAAGGGTGTTCACAATTTCAAGTGTATGGGAAGCTTATTCCAAATGCAAAAATGGAAATGAATAAGACTCTGTCCTAGTGTTAATGAGTCGAGATGAGGCTCCTTAGCATAGAGCTTTCTGAGAACCTGTTCAGAGCCACTGAGGAGATGCCATGAGCAGGCTTTTAAACTTATATGGAAAAATACAAACTAATTTTGTTGTAAAGAAAACCCTGTGAGTCTATTTTGTAAGTACAAAACACATGTCTATTTTTAATAACAGTTAAAATTAACCATGTTATGTTTGTCTCTAGTATTTGTGAATAATTTCAAAACTGGTCCCATTATGTCCTAATATTGAATATTTTTTAAGTACTCCAAGCTCGTTATTTGTGCATAGTTCATTTTAGTATTCACCATTTGTGGCTGAGCAATTAGATGCTTACCCATTAGGGTAATCTAATTTTATTCATATTAAAAATTGCTTTGCTCAGTCAGAGCTCAGCTAGTATGACCTTTTTAATTGGAAAATAATAGAGAATAAGTTATGACTGATGCTTAATGCCACCTTTTAATTACTGAATGAAATGTAAGGATATATAAATGTCATTCTAATTGAAAATCAATCACTGAAACCTTTTAAATGCCAGATAATGTGGTCTTTGAACACCAATGAGCAAATTAATTTATTCAGAAATATTATACATCTCCATTATTGTGGAGATGATTGTAATACTAATCTGCGCTTATTAACTGATATTACTTCTAGCCCTTTCCAAGTCCTTTTTAAAATGTCATAACTGTAACTCAAAAATGCTTATTTTATTGTGACTAACTATTTTTATTAATACTAGAGTGATGAAACCTTTACAATCATCCAAAAGTTTTAGACCATACTAAAAAAAAAATCAAAAAAAACCCAGTTCAAATGGCAGTTTGAATTTTAGGCAAGTTTTATTAATGTTTTCAGTCTCCTCTAGACCATTCTTTTGTGTAAAGGTTTAGGTCTTTTTTAATTAAAATAAATTATCCAGATACAAAACTTTTGTGTAAACAAATGTCTAAGCATGAGACAACACTGAGATTTATGATACATCAATGACAGTGAAGTAATGCTTCCTTGGAAGAAACAAAAAATATCCAGATTTCATAGGGCACAAGGGTATAATCCTAAAAATAGCTGGTAAGGTGTGGCAAGGAAAGACTGGAGACATGATCTGATCTCTACTCATGCTGAAGGCAATGAGCTTTTTGCTGTTAACTGGCTGTCAGTGGTGAACATTATTGGGCTGCTCCATACTACAGCAAATCTTGTTCATGTCTTCTCAGAAGTTGTTTGTGGGCCTTAAAAATGCGTGGAAAGTGTTAACTGACTTTTTGCTGTAAAGCTTATTCATAACTTTAACCACAACTACTGAGTTTCATTAATAAAACAGACTTTTTTCCTTTCTAATCTGAAAGATCACCATGGAATTGGTGTATAGATACAGCGGTGTCTAGCAAGTATCAGTGCTAACTAAGACATGACAGTTACTAGGTCTTACTATTAAATTACATTAACTAACATTATCACAGGGCCCTGCTGACATATCACCAGACCCAAATTAAAAATGTTATAAATTAGAAAGATTCTCTATAAAGTTTAAATCAGATGGAGAGGTCAAGCAGACAGAATGCTTTTCTATAATTAGATTGCAATGACTAAACATTTAGGCATTGTTGCCTGCATATTTTCTGGAAGTGATATCAGAAGTCATTAATAGCTGAGGTCTAAGCAGTCTTCCAAAAGTTTAGAGTAGTCAGATTTGGTTTTCTTTGTTCTATGTTGTGTTTTTCAGGGGTTGGTTTTCAAGAATATATTTTGTAGAAGAGTGGCTTGAAATGTAAAAGACCTGCAGTTAATGTCTTCCTGACAGATATGACACTGATTTACAGGCAGAAGTTTTTGACCATTTTCAAACACAGTAATATAAAGCAGTACCAGTGCTGTCAGCTGAGTGTCTTCTCAGCCAAAAATACCTGCATAAAATATTGTTTTAATACTATAATTTACAATGATGGTTGTCCTCTCAAAAATCATACTTTTTTTTTTCAGTCTAAAACATATATGTGCAGTTGGCAAGGGGATACCCTGTGTTTCACAGTCGACTTTGCTCTAGGATTTACCTGTTTTGACAGTAAAACAAAGGTAAGAGTAAAAGAAAAGGAAAACATATCTGTATTGTTTTACAGTTATTGAAGTTATCATCTATTGCATTTTCTTTATTTTTATGTCCAGCATTTATTCCTCCAATATACTGTACTATTTATTTATTTAGCCCTACTGAAATTTAGTCAGTTTGAGATTTGAAAGGAGTAATTATAGCTGTGTAGCATGTAAAGATACATTTTTGAGAAATATATAAAAAAAGTTAACTTCCTTTTCAAGTAATAAAAGCAAAGGAAGGTTATATTTAGCAGAGAACTTGGTTTGTTACAATGAAGCAACTTCAAGATTTATAAAAGATTATAAGTAATGAAAAAAATGAGATGTCACCTGATTCTATTTGTTTTGAAGCTACAGATATAAAATAGGATTAATTATTCTTCCATCATAAGAAATGTAGGTCATGTCTAAAATAAACAGAATAAAGGCAAATATTTTTCAAAGTCAGAATCAGAAAGATTACACACACTTATCTTGCAAAACAGTGGTTATACAGAAAGTGTCTACAAGGAATGGTTAATGATACATGCCAGCTTCCAAGCCCTGTCTATAATGCTACTATTTTCTATATAATTTAGTGGTACTTTAATGTATACTTTTCTGTGTGGATTTTAACATTTGTTTGGCAATAGAAATAAACATATATACCAAAAATGTTTCTGCATTGATAGAACTGTGAAGTAGAAGGTCTGTCTTCTCAAATATTTTTTAAAAATAAAAAAAATCAGAAATTTCAGCAGAAATTCTGAGAAAAGAGGGAACACGTTGCCTTTTGAAATACTGATACATTATTTAGTTTTTGCATGTTGGCATTTTTTGGGCTTGGAGACAAAATGCCCCAAAATTTCAAATCTATTGAAATCTTTGTGCAGAGAAATAATGACCAAAATGGCATGAAAATTTAGACTGATTAAGTGTGCATTCCATGAAACAGGAAAAAAATTTCAGAAAATGCTTTTATATACTCTTCTCTCCCTCAGGTTATACTGCATTCTGGAATCTTCCTTCTTGAACTATTATACACATTTTGCACATAACCACAGATTAACTGTAAGAAGTAATCTCTCTAGCCTATAGAAAGGGTTTCTTTTAAATGTGAAGAATGATTGCATATACTCCCACCTTTAAAACTGTAACCTTACTTTATTAATAGGATTTTGTGTCACAGTACCTACCTTCAGTATTGATGAGGAGGAGGATTTGGATGAATCATTGTTGCTTAACTAAGAAACACAGAATACCTACATATAGACTGATGCCATTGGTAAACAGTAAAAATTCTGGAGAGCTCAAGTACATTTATTCTTCGTCTGTGTGAGAGATGGAGATGTTTTCTGCATCCTCAAGCCTGAATGAGGCAGTAATGGGTGACTTCTGCAGTTCATCTTCCCATAATTGTCACCTGAAGTTTACTGTGTTTTCCCATATGCATAGCTATTTCAGAATATTTCCTACCAGTGTGAGAAAGATTCTTAAAGTGGTCAAGCAATTAACAGTTCATTAGGGACATAGCAATTTTACTGAAAAATCTCTTTTTTCATGGAGTTAATGAAAAAATTTAAGTCTTCTATTGATGCAAAGAATCCTCTTACATCCCAGCAAGTGTTCAAAGGGGATTATTAAAATAAAGGTCAGTCCTCTGTCTGCTCTATGACTCTAAATCTGGATTTCAAATTTTGGACATCCAGCTCATGTAGTCATTGAAAAACATCCTTTTTTCCATTTTGAAAAACAGTTTTAAAAGAGCCTTCTTATTACAAATTCTGAAATAAAGAGCACAAGAACTTTTCCTTTGCAGTGTGGGTGGTTTACCTGGCTTCCTCCTGAGTGGGCAAATGAGAGGAAATACAACAAAAGGTTTGTAGGTCAAGATAAAGGCAGGGAGAGGTCACTCACCAGTGACCATTGTGGGCAAAACAGACTAATTGGACAAATTACTTTAATTTATTGTCAATCAAATCAGAGTACGCTAATAAGAAATAAAAACCAGATCTTAAAACACCTTCCCCCTACCCCTCTCTGTTTCGCAATTTTCTTTATCTCCTCCTCTCCACCAGCACAGCTGGGCTGGGAACGGGCGCTGTAGCCAGCTCACCACGTTGTCTCTGCCCCTCTTCCCAACTAAGGAGCAGAGCTCCTCACAGTCTTCTCCTGCTCCAGCATGGAGTCCCTTCCACAAGAAACAGTCCTCCAGAATCCAGCATGAGTCCTTCCCATGAGCTACAGCTCTTCATGAACTGCTCTAGCATGGGTCCTTCGCAGTAGGTGCAGTCCTTCAGGAACAGCACCTCCTTTCTCTTCTTCACTGACCATGATAACTGTAGGGTTTTGTCTCTCCTGTATTCGCACTCATCTCTCCAGCACAATAAATATATCTTTTAAGAACTTTTCTAGAACAGTTTCTTTCCCTGCATATTTCATTCCAGGCTCTTGATGGGCTTAATTCATTCAGCTTTTATCTTTTTTTGGGCCCATCACTGAGATACTTCTGTAGACTACATCTGCTTTATATCTCATTATAGAGATTCTTTTTATCTTGTCAGCTTGGTTGGTTCGTCTTCCTCATCCTGTGCCTCCAGCCACTCCTCCAATATAAAGGAATCCCATTCTCTTCCATCTTCCAGTGCTCTCTACTTCTTGTCTTTCCCACTCAGTGTCAACTGTTGATAGAGATGATTACTCCAGCCAGCAATGCTTATTATTACTCTATTGTTCCTAAGTTCTTGATTCATCTCCACCTCAGCAGTTATATTACACAGCAAACATTCATCTATCCTGTTTAGAGCCAAACTCATTAAGCTTTGAACACTTTTCAGGTGGTCTAATTAGGCCCTCTGGACCCAGTTAAAATCTGTTTGTGAATATAAAGTTTAAGCACCATCACAGTGCTGTAGCATACTTCAGTTTTTCTTCATCTGTTATAGCTCTCTAAGAAGTTGGTGACATTTATGTCTGCAGGGAACTAGGAGTTTTTAATTTATAGGACATTCCATTTTAAACTACAAGTAGGGTTCTGAAGACCACTAGTAGCATTGGTCTACTTAAAAAAATATCTTGAGAAGAGGCAGGTTGGAAAATGGAACACAGCAAACTCTTTTTCCATGTGTACTTTTAAGATAACCTCCCAAGTATTTCAGTTGTGTTTATTCAGCAATGTCCAGGGACTGAAGCACATTTCAACATGTGCAGAGAATTTTTATTAAGATTATAGGCATTAAAGGAAACGTCAGCAGGAAGTCCGGGTGCAAGTTGTTACCTTGTGGGGTTTTTTTTAATTACACATGTGATGAATGGAAAACAGTCAGATAAATACAGAAAATTATCTTGATTTCAAAAATAATTTCCCAATTTTTTTTTACAAAATATCTCCATAAATAATACAGCATATCTGTCAATCTAGAATTTTCCAACACTAGTAAGATGCCATACATAAACCTGTGGGACACCGAGAAGCTTAGAAGTCATATATTTTACAAACCATTATGTAATGTAGGATACATGTTTATGGTTTGAGAGACTATGTTCAATAATAATATTTTTGCATTGCTAACGCTTTTTTTAGAATTTCAGACCACTTTTCACACATCAGTAAGTTCAGCTTTGCAATATCTGTGTAAGTCACACACCTATGTAATGCATATGAACCAGCTGAAATATGAAAGATCAAGATATGGTATGGAATTGTGTTCATACTGAAACTGATACAAATATCCTCATGGATCTTTATGGAATTAAGCTTTTACCATCTTTATGCTGTGTAGGCAATTGAAACATGTATATCACAGAGAATTTTAAAATTGTTTAATTAGTGAATTTTAATATTGCAACTTTTGCTTTCACAAAGGGTACAGAAATGTTAATTTTAATTGCACTGCAAAGAACCTTTTCTCATGCACTGCATTACTGCTGTAGTGCTTTATTTTATTACACAAACATTTATCATCATTCTATAGTTCTAGGTAAAAACATGTAGCAGAGTCCTTAATCAAATTTCTTTTCCTTTAGAATGTGCTGTGGAGGTTTAAATTCTCTCAGCTCAAAGGTTCATCAGATGATGGAAAAACAAGAGTAAAGCTGCTTTTTCAAAATCTAGACACCAAACAAATTGAGACAAAGGTAAGCAACATCCTCTATTTCAATTCAGTTAAACAGGACATAAAATTACTGTCAAAGAATCAGAAATCCCATTCACTGGGACATACACATGTTGAACACACCACAGCTTACCCTTTTTTGTCAATTCTGTAGAAACTCCACAATACATGGCAGCAATGTAATACCCATAGATTTATTGCACTTTTTCTACAAGCCTTTTATTGTTGTGTTATGATAGTATTTTTCTCTTTCAAAATGATAATTTCTCTGAAGTTACTCTGTCAACCTATAGTAGATACAGGGTCTAAAATCTGCATTTAAAAAAGATAAAGTAAAAATAAAATTTGATCCCAAGATTTTATTGAATGAAAAATAATTTATTTGGTGCATTGGCTGGGAAACTCAAATTGGCCAATCTAAACCACTACATTCATTTATGTGGTTTTAAAAAGAATGAGGAGAACTTTTGTGTGAAATGACATGGAAGAGGAAGGTAAGAGTGTGGTTCAGCTGGGTTTTGGTTGACAAAAGCCAGTGCAACAACAGAAAAAGTATCTAAAGACCTGTGAAAGTTTTCAAATATTCATACCTGAATTTGTACAGGTTAAAGTAACTTCTAAAGTGATATTTTTCTATACTGACCATACACAAAAGATCTGTGTTGCCTATTCTTCTGATGTTCAAAAAATTTTAAGGAAGAAGTCCATAACCTTCCTTATTTATCATAAAGTTACAGTACATGCAAATATATCTTTCTTTATACATCTGTATTAGTAAATTATTCAGAATTTCATCAGCAAGCTTGACCTGAGTTGCCTCTTGGCTCTGCTGTAAAAGATACTATAATATCTGTTACAAAAGGTAAAATGCATAATAATTTGTCTACTAGCAGGACATTTCCACTTCATTTCTCACAGTAGTTCTTGGAGACAGAAAAAGACTAGTGTCTTCATTTTATATGTGATATCTGTTGCAGAGAGCTTACATAACTTGTTTCAGGTTAGACAGGAAGATTGTACTCATGCATAAACTACTTTGTGTATGTCTGTGCATTAAATCATTAGTCCCTGTGTGTGATTAGCCGAGGGCTGAAATTCCATTCCTTGTAAAATTCTATTACTGTAATAATGTATCATTCCTCTTTCTGTTGTGGTAAACAATCTGATCTTTTAAATTTTATTTAATTATTACTTTTTGTGCAAATTAGATTGTTTTTAATTGGTTTTACCTGATTTTACTCCTTAGATAGAAAAATTGTAAATTTTAGCATTTTTATGAAAATTTGATTGTCTCTAAAATTATTGTGAGTCCTGTTCAGGAGACAGATTTGTTAAAACATTAAAAATTATTCTTTTGCATGGCTCTAATGAAAACATCTTGTAATTGGCAAAATTCACAAGAATATTTGTGAGGTACCTTGAAAGTATCAGATGGAAGTTGATATGGGATTGGTTATTACAGAATTCTTAATATCTATGTATCCAAAAGTACATATGAGTTGTAAATGTTGGAAGATCCCAGGAAAAGCTCATTAAAGGCCAGAGGAAAAGCTGATACTAAGTACCTGAGAATTTATCAGCATTTCAGTGATTACACCTTTTACAATTGCCTCTGCAAAGTGGAATTTACCTACTAGGATTTCACATTAAATGGGACTGGGACACAGCTGTGCAGCCTCTCAACTTCAGATAACTGGTATATATAATCAATTGTATGCCCACTATCTAAATGGTATGATTTCTTAGACTTGAGAGTTACAGGCTGGCTGGAAAATGCCCAGCCCATAGTTCAATCTAGTATTTGCCTCTTCTTGCACTGAAAGAAATTTCATAGGGCCAGATGGTGCAATACAGTGAAATGCAGCCAATAATGAGAAACAAGAATGTTATCAAATAATAAAAATTTCATTTTTCCTGTGTAAATGAGCCACTATGCACGAAAGAGAGCTTGATGCAAATGACTAATATTCCCTTGGTGGAAAACAGAGAATCAAGGTTGGAAAAGAAATTTTCAGACTATGTCTAATTTTATATTATTATGAATTCTTGGGGGGTGGGGGGGAGGGGCAGGGTGTAAAAAAAAAATCACAATTGGGAATTCTATTTTTGTTTCTTGTTTACTAGCTAGATGTGATGTTTCTTCTCCTATTTTGACTTCTAAATTTTAAGCCAAGGACATCTTCCTTTGCATTTTAATTTTAGGTGAACAATATATTCTTTCATTTAAAAAGTTTTCTGTTGAAAGGAGATAATAAAGAAAAGATTCCTATTTCTCCTTCAGGTTCTTCATATTCCCTACAACTTCCTATAGTTTCCCACTAAAGTACTTCCCTGAACCTATCCTGCCTTTAGTATTGAGAAATTACAAGTAATAATAGTAGGTATTTGTTGACCAAATTTTCCAGGTTGCTCTAAAAAAAGAAAAAAAATAAGATTAATACTTTCAAGTTTGTATTGATCTTTTATTCCCCTTTGCTAAAATGTAGGTATAATCTGGAAGATAAGACTATTTTCCCAAGCATATTTTAATTGAGCATTTCCTTTTTCTTTTCATCTTACTTAACCTCAAATATTTATTGAAGACAGGTAGAAAACCATTCCCTCTTCATATTAGTCTCAGATATTTATTGAAGAAAGAAACCATTGTGGTCAATAGAGTATTGTGAGCCATATTGAAGTTTGAAGTGGATATTGTTGGTCTCATAAATTTCTTATCTATTACTAGAAGATAATTTAAGAACCCTGCATATTCTTCTCATCCATGATATGGCAACCAAGCCATGCTATACTTGTTGAGATATTGAACCAAATTTAGAATTTTGATTTCCATTTTGACTTTGATGTTATCTGGAGCTAAAACCTGGGTATCTTTATTTGGGCTTTTAACCTGATAAAAAACCCAACCCAAACCAACTAACGAACAAACAAAACAAAAAACATAAAACAAAAAACAACAGTGAAACCAAAAACAAATAAGCAAACAGATAAAAAAAACACAATTACTAAAAAGAAAATCAGTCTGATTGGAAAACATATGTTGAATAATACAATGGTAATAGTTCTGCTCTGGTCAACAAATACACTGAGGCTTACAAATATCTTCAAAGTCATGAAATGCACAGGGCACAATAACACTGTCAGCATCTCCATTATTTGCCTTTTATGTGATACAGGCTCATGTCTTGTTCTAATAGTGACTCAACAGCTCTCAGAAGTTCTCTATAAAATTGCATGCATGGTAATAATGCAACACGCCTGTCAAGCTGGTTATGATACGTAATAAATCCAACTCTCCTAGTGGGTGGATGAAATAAGAGCATATATTTTTCTTCCTTGGCTGTGTACATACAGTGAAGGAGGTCAGCGCAGTGTGCTCATTTTTTATAATTTCAGTACCAGCAGGAGGTTTTGCAGTCTTGTCCTCCCACTGCTTTAACCCAACCTTTTGTGTTCTTCTCACAGTGTCTTCCTTCTAGTGCTTTTGTTGTACTTAATCTGCTTATTATGGTACATACAGTAAACTGAAATAGCTTCGGATAGTGAAATATTAGACATGCACAGATTCTCCTTAAAAACTGACAATCTCAATTAAAGAAAAAAGCAAACATATAATGAAATCGAGTATAAGGATGCTTGTCGAGATGAAAAACGAGGGATGGGGCCACTGTGCTATTTAAGATGATTTATTGCTTAAGTAAGCCAGATAAGATATCAGTCTCAAAGGCGTGAGATTTGGAGAGAAGCAACAAGTCAGCCATAGCTTAAAGGTAGTCACAGGTTTTTTCTTCACACAGCAATATATAACATTTTGGTCCAATAGACAACACAAAATTTGTTTCTGCTTAATAACCTATCACCTTTGCCTAATTTTGCCTAATTTTTGTCTTTCAGCCAATAAACTGATAGGTCACGTACCCACACACACCTTTATTATAGCTTCTAGATCCTTAGCCTACCCTATAAGTCACATTATTACAGCTTAAACTTCTTACTATTTTACCTAATATAATTTCTTACTTATTCAAGGCATATTCTTATTTACAATTATAGGAGCATGAGTTTGGTTTTTTTTTTACTTAAGGCTTGTGTACCTTTATCATTACATTAACCCAAGCTCTTTCCAAGGCTGCAGATTGAACCCTTCAGCTTCTGTGGAAGTTTCTGTTTTTCCATTTCCCACAAGATGTGGGATGTTAGATGATATAGCACAAAAAAAAATTATCAGTTACTCATCTGCCTGACCGAGTACAGAGAGAAATGCTACATTAAAAAAAAATAATCTATCAGACCAATGTATTTATTTGAAAGAAGTGTCATGGTGTTGTTTTCTAGGAAGAATTCATACTACATTCCAAAGCTAAAAAGGCTAAGTTTCCACCTATAAAACTGTATTCAAGATAGCAAAGAGACATATTGTGTCCCAGTCTTCAGACTATGTTACATCTACATTTTCCCAATTAAGAAAGGCATCCTTATCTTTTACTAAATTCAAATTCTCAAACTAACCACGAGTCAAGGTCTTCCCCTTCCCCTATTGTAATCTACATGCAAGCAAATCCCCACCCCAGTTTATCCTTAGATATGTGTGACTATTCCTCATGATCTACAGCTGACTAGCTGGCTGCAGGATTGCAAAGACAGCACAGGCATCAAACATCCCTCAGACACAAAGCTCCACAGTCTTACCCCATTAGTGGACTTCTGGATCATATACTACTGTGACAAGCTGAATTTCTGGAAGTTCTGGTGCATGAGGCCTCAGATGAGCCCCACCTTTCTGATGCCACCATAGGAGGCCACATCTGACTGAGGCCTGCAAGACAACATCTCCAGAGCTCTGCTCCTGTTTTATGATCCCAGATGATTGCTCTCACTGCACAAACCTAACATTAAATAGTGAAGATGTGAGAGACAAGAGTGGATCAGCTGGTAAACTGCATGAGGAGTGCTTATATGCAACACATTTTGCTTTCCAGCTCTGTAATAACTTTTAAAATTGGCACCATGCTTGAAAATAATCCAAAAATGGAAGACTTGCAGTATTACCTGTAGAAAATAGTGTTGTTGTTACATAAAATACAGGTTTAGTGTTACTGCTAGTCTTCCACCTCTATGTAGATTGTATTTTGCAGAAACAAGAGCATGTTAAGATTCAAAAGGTAATTCACAACAGATTAGATGACTTCTCTCAGATATTGAGGAGGGGCTACTGGAGTTTGATGCTCTGAACTGCGATGGAAACAGAGGACTCTGCAGTTGGGACATTGGGAAAGACTGACTCACAGTGATAAGATGTTCCTGTCTTAGCCCTTTTCTAAACCCAGAGCTCTCCAAATAATATTGTTACAACAGTCTGAAATCCTGTCTGCAGTATGTGTTAGGTTACCTCTGTTTGCTTGTATCCATAATCATTTATAGATTGGAAGTGCATAAAGCTGGAGTTGAGAAATGGGAATTCTATGAAAGGCTCCCTTCTCTCTGTTTGTTTGCCTGTGTTTGGTCAGTGTGTCAAATGTCCGAACCTAAGGTGAAACTGCTGGGTGATTTCAGTTGAGTTTGGAGCAAATCTAAGATTAATGGAAATGGTCATGTTTTTTAATTTCTTGGTTTTGAAGATGGAATTTCAGTAGATGTAAAACATTTGATTGAGCCAAAACTTATGTATTGAGGCCTGTATTATTTCATATTCCATTAATAATCATGACTATGTACCAAATTTTAGTTTTATACAACTTAGATAAAGAGATTTAAATAGTGGCATTGCAGGGATTTTTCCTGGAAATGTTTATATTAATTTATATTAATATTTAAAGTCAACATCTGCTATCAATAAAATGTATTTTAAGAAACTTCTATATTTTCTCCTCAAATGTCAGTTAAATGTCATTTAAAATGGAAACAACAGGAGCATTTTGCTCCCAAAATTTATGACAAAGATGACATGGGGTTAAATATACTCACACTTTATTCTGCTCCGCTATGGCTTCTCTATCAGTTTCAGTCCCTTCAGGTGTGTTACCTGCCCTGCTATGGAGCACCTCTTGCTTCACTGGCCTTGCTTACCTTTTTGGGGAACTTTCTGCTCTTTCTTACATACATTTACCCTGATGTACCCCTCCCTCTCTGTGGGGCTCAGCTGTGCCTGGTGGTGCATTAGTTGAACCTGTCTAGAACCTTCTGTATGTGACACAGACTCTCCTTGAAGAGGCTGTGCCTGCAGATCCCTCTACTCCCAAAAATTTTCCAGTTGTGCCCCAAATAGGCTCACAAAATCATGCCCCAAAAATACTAATGAATAATTCATTAGTAGTAAGGGCCATTTGTGCCTAGTAAATAGGGTTTATATCCTATATAAATAATATAAATATAACATAACATAACAATATCCTGGCCTTGGATAAAAAATTATGTGATGGTTAGCTATTCTGGAACAGTAAGCTTGAATTCCAAATATTCTGTTTGGACTAGTTTTGTTTAGAACACACTACAGAGTTCTGTTACAGAAAAAGCAGAAGTTTGATGCTTTAATTTTTTGCTTAAAAACAAGCATAGGGAGTGTGCCTCAACAAACAACTAGTTAGCCATCAGATTGGTAAAAATAGTCTTCTGCTCAAACCAAAAACTGTCTCGGGTGTCCCCACTATATATTTACCAGCTGCAGACTTTACACATAGTGGTGTAACTTAAATTGAACATGTTTTTTACATTATATTTTTTTTTATTATATTTACATGTCATTGTATCAGAATATCTATTACTGTCTGGGTTCATAGGGAAAAAGAAGGTTAACTTGTGCGCACAAGATTAAATATGTTGTAAAAAGCAAACAAATCTGAGAACTGTTTGGGAATAATTCTGCCTTTCTTTGTGAGTCAATGTGTATGAATTTCATACCCAGCCATGTTTGTTTCTCAGGTGTGGTGTGTGGTGTGACTTCACTTTATCTTTCACCCTGCCTCTGGCTTCACATCTCTCCTTCAGAGGCTGACAAAAGATGTGATCTCCTCCCCCTACCTACTTGATACTACATCATCCTCAAACAGCCTTAATTTGTCAAATACTTCAATAATGTTCAACAATGCCAAGTACCAAGTCCTGCCCTTGTAAACCATGCAGCATGGTTTGGATGTCACAGCAGCTCCAGGAAGTGCTACAGGCTGGGTCAGAGGGGCTGGAAAGCTGCCTGGAGAGGGAAAGGATCTGAGGATGCTGGTTAACCACAGCTGAAGAACCAGTGTGCCCAGGTGGCCAAGAAGGCAAATGGCACCCTGGCCTGAGTCAGCGATAGTGTGGCCAGCAGGAGCAGGGCAGGAATTGTCCCCTGTACTCAGCACTGGTGAGGCTGCACCTGGAGTGCTGTGTCCAGTTCTGGGCCACTCACTTCAAGAAAGGCAGCAGAGCTGGTTAAGGATCACACAGGCATGTCATTTGAGGAGTGGCTGAAGGAGCTGAGAATTTTTAGCTTGGAGAAAAGGGGTCTCAGGGAAGGTCTTGCCACTCTCTACAATTGCCTGAAACAAGTTACAAGTGACAGGACAAAAGGAAATGGCCTTAGCTTGTGCCAGGGGAAGTTTAGAATGGGTATTAAGAAAAATTTATTCACCAAAAGGGTTGTCAAGCACTGGAATAGACTACGTAGGGAATGTTGAATCACACCATCCCAGGAGATAAGTCAAGTGTAGATATGGCATGGTTTACTGGTAGACTTGGCAGTGCTGGGTTAATTGTTGGACTCAACGATCTTCAAGATCTTTTCCAACCTGAATTATTCTGTTACAATATTTGAATGTTCTTTCAAGTTGACTGATTTCATTGTCCAAGCTGAGTACAGTGTAAACAATAGAGTAGCAAAGAGTGAAAACTAAATTGACACGTGGCACTGCCTGTTAACAAGGTATGGATATACAGCTTTTATTCTTAACTATTTTAATTTTGCAGTTTCCTATAAAAACTCAATTCTCCTGTAAAGGCCATTATTTTTTTCTAAGTAGCCTGGTCTGTGTTCATGTAAAATGTTCATAAACCTGAAATGAATTCAAATTTTCTCTTTTTTTTTCTCTTACCTCTTTCAGGAACTTGAATTTCAGGATCTGACGGCAGTTTTACACTGTATTCACTCCTTTATAGCAGCAAAAGTGGCATCTGTGGATCCAGTATTCATAGACAGTCAGAGTATTGCAAGAAAATATATGTACAGTAACTGATACTAGATTATATGTTGTGACTATGGGAAATAAATTATTTTCTTAACAAAAGTAGTTATTTCATTCACAATATTGCAACTTTGTGATTTTATAAGAAGCTTATAATTGTGTTATCTGTAATGTTAAAAGTTTTCACAATCTGATAATTATTTTGAATCTATGAGTTAAAAAATACTAAGTCAAACAGTTTGTTATATTCAGTATTAATCTAAAATTCTAAGTGAATATTCATTCAGTAATATTTGTAGAACCATTTTGATTTCTGCTCTCATGATGATACATTCTCCCCTTTATTAGATAGTAATGTGGAGTAACTTTTGAAAAGTGTATGTCCAAAATTTGGCCTCTAAATCTCTTTTGAAAAATACTGGGCATACAGACAATCACGACAGTCTTCACTGTAGAAAAGACGTAATTATGGAGGATAACTGCTGTAGAAATTGAACTTCCATCTTCCTTTTATATGTTTGAAAAATTGTAGTTCCATGGTTGAGTTCTTTCAAGGCCTGAGATTTTAGCTCTTGCAAAACACTGAATAGTAAATAATTTCAGATCCAGGAACAAAGTTAAGCACACACTTGGCTCTGAGAATGCTCAGTAGCCCCAGTGTATGTGCAAGGTAATGTTAAGTATGTATTTAAGTATCATGGTAGATCAACTGTGAAGAGCTTTAGACTCAACTAAGAAGCCTGACTATAGACACTTAGTTTTAAGAAACTTGCCATAGAGTTTTCTTATCTTTTAATAAAACTTCCGTGATCCATTTATTTATTCATTCACAGATTGACTTGACACCTATCCTGTATGCTTGGGAACAGCTTTTATTTGGAGTAAAATGCTTCCATGATACAATGAATATAAAATATAAATATTTTTCTGAGACATCTGTGTTTCTTTTTCCTGTAGCTTTAACCTTTACTTATAGTCAAGCAAAGTGGATTTTATCCTTGCTGAGGAAACAACATTGTTTTACTTTTGACATATACTTAACCTTCCTTCTGAAATCATAATCTTAAACTCATAGATAATTCTTCCTGCTATTGAAAAAATTATTAAAAAATAAGTCATTTTATTTTTATAACATATTCCCTGTAAGTCATACCAGATATTGTGGGTTTTTGTAATAGAAGTTTTAGTTTTTCTCACTTGTATTTTTGAGGCAGCATCAAGAAAATAAAACAATCAAAATCAAACAAGTAGAATATCTAAGTATGGATAAGGAGTGAATTCATCAAAGTCCTTCCTAAATTTTAGGAGTCTTGTCAGATGTCCTGCTAAAGTTGTAGCCTAAAGTTACTGTATCCAAATGAAAAGAGGTTGGTGTCTTTGAAAAGTCTCAAGAGACAAGTGTTTTTTGCATAAACTTAGTGCTTAAGTTTAGTCAGCTAAATTCTCTCCTTCAGGTCTTCAGCTGTCTTGGCAGACTGAGGGGCACTTGCTTCCAACAGATGTTTCTCTGTCCACCTAAAGCTTGGGCACAAAGAAAGTGTCTAATGCAGGTGATTTATTCCCACCAGGAGGATTACTTGTTTCTAAGTGTTATCCATCGAGAAGTTAATTTGAGCAGTGTGGACTCTTTTTTCTAATTCCAGTGTTGTTTAAGGTTCCAGTATTGTTTGCAATGAAGCATAGTAGGAGTGCTAGCTTCTGGTAGAACAGTATTTAGCAAATGCGATAAATATTTTTTATTATTTTTAATAAATCCTTATAGCCATTATTTTATTGTTAACATACATTTTTATAATGCAATTTTATAATAATTTTATTTCAAGAAAAAAATTTAAAACCTTTTCTTTTTTGAATATGCATTTATTGAAAATGTTTCATTTAATTCTCAGCCTTCTTTATTTTCAGCTCATTGTATTTACCAAGGTTTTAACATTTACTAATTACAGCATTAACATTACAATATCTTTCTTACAACCAATTCTCAATTCAGTTTATTAGCATGAATAATTAAAAACATCACAGTTTCTGCAGGATGAAGAATTAATTCAGTTTTTATTTTCTAGTATTTCCTTAAAAAGTTCAATACTAACATGTTAGTTACAGTAGAAAACTCTACCAGCTAGTACTGAACTGTACTACAGTCAGACATCTTGACTTAAAGTTTTAAGAACCGTTTGATTACAAACTAACATATCTCCCCAAATACTGTAAAAAAACCTTAAAACAAATTAGGCCAAATTTATTAAGTAATCTTTCATTTCTACCAAAAAATAAAGTTTTGCAATTCAAAAAGAGCATTTTTCCAAAACTGATTTTTTTTCCAAAGCAGCTGGATATTTCACTTTTTCATTAGCACTTTCAAATCTCTTATATGAAGTTGCTTGTGCTGATTTTAATTAATTTTGTTATTTGCTTAATGGAATTTCTAAATTATTTTAGTCTTTTGATAAGCAGCTTTTTTTGCAAGACAGTAGATTTATTCTGTATGTCAAAATCAATCTCAAGGAATATTAGAGAAAAAATTTTATAAATTCACCCTCTGAAATTTAGCATTGTATTTTAAAAATAGTTCTCCAAACATATTTTTTAATGAGGAACTTGAAGATTCCTATTAGCTCACTTGCTTTTTCCTTTCTTTCACATTCTGCAACAGTCTCAAGGCAGGGACTAAAGGCTAGTTTTTTGAGGAAGTTGCCAGAGCCTGGAAAAAACTAATGGATTGCCAGTTACTCAGCTGTTATATAGGCTGTGTAGGACTTCCACAGCACCTTGCATTTCTTAGTCATATAACTTGTATTTGAAAATATTGCACTCCCAGTTTGTTTGGTTGCTTATGTTTCTTTGTCAGATTTTTAATCATCAGTAAAGCATATTTGTTAGTCATTGCCCTCAGAATGTGGATCATACATCATGCATGTGTTTTATTCTGTCAAAGTTTTGATTATTTGCACCACATTTCAGCTCACTAAACACCTCAAAATAGAAAAATACTAGGATTCACAAATAGATCTGCTGGTAGATACCTTCCCAAGTCACCCCTCTGGAATCGCAGGCTGATTCAGAGGACACCTGCTTTAGGCTTTTCAAATGTCAAATATTTAATTTCTAATGAGATCATAAAACAAATTTTATTATTCTTTGTTAATAGTTGTGATATATTAAGCTTTAGTCTTACTACCTCATTATGTATTTGTTCATAGTTCTCCTTTATTTTTTCCCTAGGGAGGCAAGTGTCCCAGAATTGAATAAGGAGTAGGAAAAGATACGCATTTGCTAAAGCAGTACCATAAACAGCGGGCTAGGGAAGGAAGCATGAAAACACAGAATTATAAAATTGGACCCCATCACAAAATCAAGATAGCTGCTTGTGATTAGAAATTAGTAAAAAGAGGACAGTCTCTGTGTGTCCAAATTATCTTTATGCCTTTATTTAAAACCAATACTTGGTTAAAAGGCTAAAAATAATCCCATTGAGCAAATGGGTTTTACTGTTGATTGAAATTAGAACAAGTCTCATCAGTGACTTATAAATTAAGGAGTGGTACAGCCTGGACTTAGGCACTGGACTTGAATCTTACTGATGATTTGTTAATATAATTTCAGACAGTTTTTGCTCTAACATGAGTAAAATCTGCAGAAAAAAATCTTATTCACAATCAAACTAAAGTCAGCTGAGCTCTGTTCTCAGTTCATGGCTTGGTTGTGCTACCCTGTTGAAAACACCAGAGCATTTAATAGAGGGAACATGGCTAGGCTGTGCCAGATGGCCTCAGGGGAAAAAAAAAGCCTTGACAATTTTATTAATTGTTATTGTTACAATATATTGTTACAATATATGTACAATATATTGTTACATATTTATAAATTGTTATAAATTTAGATGTTACCAGAGCATTTAGGTGACTTAACCTGACTTAAAATATTTTGTTTTATTTTTGCCTGTAATGATAAAGCGTGGGAGGCTGAAGCTGTGCTCATCCAAAGCTCAAGTTGTGGAAATCTGACTGAATTCTTCTAAGGTTAGGATCTTAGAAAAAACATTTCAAAATTATTCTCAGTCTTGAGCCAGTCTGCCTGAAGCTTAAAAAATAATTTTCTGGGGGAGGAACACTAAGCTCTGCAACCATTTTGCAACCATTAATCCAAACTCCTATGTTCTATCTGAACTACATTAATTCATAAGTAACTTCAGACAAGGCATGCCTTTTCCACAAAACCTTTAATGTGTAGTCTGATCTTTGTAGTGGCCTAAGCAGAATTTAAAACTGCCTGAATTTCTGTTTAAGTACATCTCCATAAATGCTTCTATCAAAATACCGTCTGTATTTTATAACACTTTTTTGCCCACCTGAGTGCAAAAAAGTGAGGTGTGTATAATGGTAATGAAATTTTTCTGCTTTTTGTTTATTCTGTGGTTGATTTTCTTTTTAATATAGTTTGCCTGTGTCCTCCAGTAAGCTTTTTTCAGAGCAAAGAAGGTGAATGTCAGGAATTAAGTATTTTTCTCCATGCTCTCGTGAGTGGCAAAGTGGGGATTTCTGTCCATCTTTCCTGTGCATGAGCAATGGGACAAGGCACTTCAAAAATGGAAGCAGGGGAGGAATGGACAGACAGACAGACCATGAAATCTTAAAAAAATGCCTTCACTTAGGTATGCAAGCTAAAAATACCTCTTGGAACTCATTTGACTCATTTTTGGAACTTCATCAGGAAATTAGTATTTTAGTGTAGTTCTCTTACTTTGAGTTTCTGTCCATTCAGTTATGGATGCTGAAGAGTTAAAGACTGCAAAGAAAAGATGTAAAATGTATCATGTAATCATGTTGGGGTTTTTTTAACCTATGCTTCAAAAATGTTTAGATACTTTTGTGTTGAAGTATGTAAAGAAGCAATTATCTTATGTGAACTAAAGATCTTGTAACGTTATTAAGTGCAAAACACATTTGTGTAGCATGCAAGATGAAATCAAATATGCATTCTAATATGGCTCAACCACAAAAAATTCTCAAGTAAAATATTTTTATGAAATTTGAAGTTATCAAGCTCCATGGACATGAGCCAAAATCTACTGCTGTTTTAAGTCCCGGTAAATTATGCAGGACTTTGCCTGAAAGAAAGATACATTATTTTAAATAATAAATAGAGGAACAAAAATGCTTTTCTTTCCTAATATACTCTCCGTGCACAGCTGCCTACATGTTCACTTTAAGGATTCATTCCTATTGAAAAAAACAGCTGACTGGGAATCAAAATCAGAACTATTTGGGCTGAAAGCCGTAATCTTTTTTTTTGGAACAGCTGTCATGATGCCCTGTACAAGTTGCACTTACTCAGGTATTCCGACCTCAAGTTTAAATGGATCACAGACTTTTTTTTCAGTGCAAGGACATGATCAATTGTGCAAGTATGCACATCAGGAGGTGTGAGTGGCAGAAACATCTCAGCTGAATAGATACCTAAGATTGCAAGACAGCCAAGCAAGGAAAGGAAGTTAAATGTAAGAACTTTATTTGTCTTTCCTCCCTACCAACTATTATTGGAACATTATTTCTGTTACATTTTTAGACTAACTTACTGGTTTCTTATAAGTCTCTAAATTCCCAACTATAATGGAAATGTCATACTCAATGCTTATTAATGAATTAATGTAGCAATTAGGTATCCAGTCTGTGTTAATCATCTGGTCTCAACTGATAACCAGTAAATCCAAAGGAGTGCTTTATTCCTTCCTGCACTAGATGCCAAAACCAGTGGACTGAATAATGTTCTGAGAAGGCATCTTTCTCCATCAACAAGCTGTACTACTGCACAGATTTTTGACAGTTCAATTTTCTATTGATAGGTTTAATATCAGATTTATGTCCCAATGCAATAAAAAGTAGCAATAATTAGCAATGTTGCAGGATTGTGAGAATAAAATAAAACAATCCTGAAGTGAATGAAATTTAAATCAGAAGTCTATCATCCCATGTAACTGGCAGAGGGGAGGGAAGAAAAGGTCTTAGCCTGTTTTTCCAGCTAGGATTTACTACCTGGGGCTTAGTAGAAGATATTTCTAAAATTAGACAGTAGAAATTGTATTAATTCGTAGATGAGTTCTGTGTCTCAGGGAATACACTGACTCTTGGAACACAGAGCTATGCATAAAAAAAAATATTAGAGACATTCTACTGTGTTTTTAAGCACTTTGTTCAATTAACATTCAGAACTGAGCTAAATTACTACTCTACAACATCCATAAGCAGAGTACATAATCATCTCACTGTTTTCTTTTTGCACAGAAGACGGACAACTATTCCCTGGTGGAGTGAATATGAATACTAAATTGGTTTTAGGGATAAAGCTTTCCCTGTGTTTTAAAGTAGAAGTTCTTTACTGAACCAGTAGGTTTTATTCCTGGATAGAACTGGAAAAACTGCTTTTTGAATTTTTCACACTAAGACTTGGAGAATTGCTATGATTTGCATCAGTCTTGTACTTTAATTATGTTTTCAATACAATGAAGAATTTTCGGAGTAAAGGCAGGAGTTTTCCTCATTTGACTATAACTAAAAGCACAGTGGCTTCCACAAAAGCCCCAGCAGTTACTAGCACATATCACATCATGGAGCTTGAGACATATTGATGCTTTCACAGAACTCAAAATGGGAAATGTGTGAAGCCAGAGAGAAGCAGGAAACAGCAACTTCCAAATGACTGCAAAGTTGAATGTCACAGACATTTCTGGGCTTCAGTTCTTCGTTCCAGTCAGTGATTTTTATCAGCATTTGTAGTATTATTAGAGATCTATTTTTCCCCATCACTGGGATATTCATAGCAGGATGAAAGGAAAAGTAATCAGATTCATAACCAAATATATTTAATTTGCCCTTTTCCTTCCTTTGGACCAAGGGACTGTGGAATTTCAGTTAACTCACTCCATACGGTAGGTAAAAATGCTGTTATGATAACATCAGATTCTGGGTTCCTGGTCACTTTACACAGAGCTCATTTCTTCCCAGACCTTCAAATTCCCTTTATTTGCTTCTTGAGTTCTTTTGCACTTTAGAGTTTTACTAGTATCTCAAAATACTCTAAAAGCTCTTTTGTTTCATTACAGTATTTGTCACCCTAATTCTATAAAGCCAAGTGGTTCTAATGCCTTTTGTTGACACATTAACCATTTCCATTCCCTCAACATTATTTAATTTCCTTTTAATTTCTTAATAAGTTTCTCACTCAGCATTTTATATCCTGTAGAGAAATATCTTCAATTGCAATTAAGAAATTATCCCTAAAAAGATAGTTTCTGAATGCTCATATGAGAATTATGTAAACAAGGTTTCTCTGTTTTAGTCATGAAGATCTTTCACTGATTTTCTTCTTGGAAAAACTTGTACCATACTTCAGTTTTGTCTGGTTTGCCATAGTATCACAGCAGTGCAGTAGGTCTTTGCCATGCTGTTATACAGCCTTCAACAATTTATGCCTTTCATCAGTAGTAAATACATTTATAAGGCATGCTTTCATGATTTTACTTAATCTGTTCTAAAGATACATAGGTATCCTGGAGTTTTTTTTTGCTTAATTTAAATTGCATGGCCAGTCTCCAAGTGGTTCTTTTCACTCAGATTTTCTTAGTCCTCATCCTTCAAAGAGAACATTCTCCTAGTTTAACATGGCTGATACTTTTTTTTTGTAACAATACAGGCAGGCAGGTAAGGTGTAGGTACTATTTATTTAATTATTTTCAGTGTGCACAGTATATTCTCTACCATCCAAAGCCGCACTACTTTTCCAATAGACTGAAAATGCTTGCGTGGTAAACTGTGTCTAAGAGTGAGTCCCATTTTTGCCCAATGTTTGCTAATCAATTTCTTCATTTTTATTGGTAGGTTTTAATCTGCAATAAAAAACTACCCTTAGGTTTATCATATCACTTCCATTTTATCAAGGTCATTTTTCTGAAAGATTATATTTTCTGTTCATTTGTCACAGCTCTTAAAAAAAATGAATCAAATGTTTTTCTTTTAGAGTTACATTCTCAGCTCTTGGTCTGAAAGAATTCAATTGCTTGAAAAAAAATCTCTGTAGTTGTTCTCCAACAACTTGCTTCATTGAAGTAATTTTTCTCTTCATTTTCTTTTTACAAAAAATGAGAAGAAATTTATATTTGGAAATTTTAGTTGCATGCTCCATCCTAATTTTCTCACATTCCTTTTTAATTCTGACATTCAAAACACACCCAGAATTATGTCCGTGTGGCAGGAAAACATGCCATCCAAATTCAAAAATTAAGAATTCAAACTGTGTGAAATAACCTCACAAGTATATACATGGGCAGATTACTGGACATTATTGTTTGACTCTGGAATTTGGAAATTGCCAGAATTGTGTGCAGCTCTGCTTTAATTATCTGAACTGCAAATAAAATTGCAACCAAGGAAATGGGTGTTCCATTAAATATATATAGCATAAGGAAGAGAGGACATTTTGGTATCAGGCATGTGGGGGTTTTTTTATATTAAAATGTTTTGCAAACAATGTGGACATAGTAACTACCAATTTGTATCTGGCTGTTTTATATCACCTAGAAAAGCCAGGACCAGTAAAAAACACATAGGGAGGAATTTTCCAGAAAAATGCAACTCTTCAGAAAATTTCTTGTGTAGACAGACTTCTTGTGTCTGTCATTTTGAAGCATTATATACCAGACTTTAAAAGCTGAACTCTAGCACCTGACAGTATAACCCAGCAGCATTCACTGTGTGCTGCTTGCAATCTGCAACCTGTAGGATTTTCCATCAGAAAACAACCTCCATCTAACAAAGCAACAGGCAGATGTATTTTAAATACCCACAAAAAGGATACAGAGTTTTTAACCCAGGTAAGGTAGAGTTATAGAGTCATTAAAGTTGGAAGAGAGCCCCAAGATCACCCAGTCCAACTGCCTACCCAGTTACTACTGTAACCACTAAACCATAACACCCAGCTCCAGGTCTGGATGACTCTTATAAACACCTCCAGGGATGGTGACTCCACCACCTCCCTGGGCAAGCTATTCCAGTGTCTGCCCATCCTAACAGTGACATTTTTTTCCTAATATCTAATCTGAATCTCGCCTGTCTCAGCCTAAGGTCATTTCCTCTTGTCCTCTCACTGCAGGCACAGCAGAAGAGATCAACCCTCACCTCACTGCAGTCTCTATTCAGGGATTTGTAGAGAGTGATGAGGTCCCCCCTGGGCCTCCTCTTCTTGAGATTAAACAAACCCAGCTGCCGGAGCTGTTCCTCACAGGACATGTTCTCTAGTCCTTCCACAAACCTTGTTGCCCTTCTCTGGACACACTCCAGTACCTCAACACCCCTTTTGAAGTGAGTTGGAGTGAGCCCATTGCTGGAGTCTGTCTAGCTCTCTCTGTAGAACCTTCCTGTCCTACTCAATCAAATCAATGCTCCCTCCCACCCAGCTTGGTATGATACACGAATTTACTGAGGGTGCACTCAAGCTCAATGTTCAGATCTTCAATAAAGATATTAAACAGGACCAGCCCCAATACTGAACCCTTGGGAACACTGCTAGAGACAGCTGCCAGCCAGAGTTACCTCCATTCACCACAGCTCTCTGGACCCAGCTAGCCAGACAGTTTTTGCTCTTTGAAGAGCGTACCCATCCAGGCTGCCAACAGACAGTTGTTCTAAGAGAATGCTGTGGGAGATGGTGTCAAACACTTCACTGAAGTCTAGGTAGACTACATCCATAGCCTATCCCTCAATTAAACAGGTCATTTTGTCACAGGAGGACATCAGGTTGGTCAAGCAAGACCTTCCTTAGGTGGAATAAAACTGCAGTTCCTCTGTGAACTCTAGTTAGTGAGAACAGTGAGAATGCAAACTGTTAAATGTCCTTGGGAGTTTCTTCACAGGAAACTCAAGAAACAGATTCCCATAATCAACTTCCACCTTGCTAAGGAGATCTTGCAATGGGAAATAGATACAGCTGTTCTAGTACTACGTGCAAGTGATTATTTAGATCACCCTACATGAAAATGAGTTAAGTGTACAACAGTCTACTCACACTGGGCACTCACCTTTAATTCCTAGACCTTCACAGTTGTTTACTGAGCATATTTCAGTTGATAACTACAGCCAGCTGGGCGTGTGCATATAAATGATTGCTGTGCCTTATTTGATGAGTGGAAGTCATCATTAAGCTGTAATAGCTTGATTACCTGTGGCTGTTTATCTGTGAATCTATCCTTGGACTTTGCAGATCAAATAGATTAGTTCCACTGGAAGTGTGCTTCAGTGGTGGGTTTATAATTAAATAAAAAATATAAGAAATTTTCTACAAAATATTCTTAGTGTGCCAAGAGCAAACAAGTAGTTGTATTAAAAGTAAAGGAAAATAAGCACGCTTGATGTACTTGAAAAGTCTATTGAAATCCATCTCTTTTTTAACTCCAAGGATTTCTAATTATATCAAAATTACCCATTTATTTTGTACTCGTGGCAACATAATTATGTAGTGTAGGAAAGTCATACTTTAAGTTGTAGTATTGTCATATTTTCAAATGTGAAAGGACATTCAGAGCATTTGCCTGTTCAGCTGTATCATTGCTTATGTTTCTGTCTTTAAATGCATGCCTGACTCGTTTGTGTTGTTAAGCAGAGCCTTTGCCACTTACTCCTGGAGGCATTTCATCCTACACAATCCCTGTGCTGCTATGTCAGAAAACAAAGAGCCACCATTTCTTATGTGCATTTTGTCTCAGATTTTTGAAAATGAGGGAGTTTTATGTTTAGACCTAGAAGAAAAGTGCTTTCCTTCCTTGAATCAAAACTGAAACAAAAAGGGGCAAATATTCTTTTCCAATCCAAAGAGTTCATATGTATCTGAAAGTTATCTTAAAGGGGGGAAAAACCCCTTTAATTTAGCACAGTGTTCCTAAATATTTTCTGCATTCCCCCAAGCCTCCATGAATTGGTCAAATAGGATTACAAGAACTCTAAATGTTCCAGCAAGTAAGTGTGGCTTAAACCTGTCTTTTACACACACAGGGTGAAATAAAGGTATGATTCTCAACTGTTACAAGGGAAGGGGGATGAGTATTTATAGAGAAATATATTCTAATTTGATTTTTTTTTTCTTCTACTTTTTTTGGTCATCTACACTTTTGTTGGCTTTTTTTCCTAGTTGAACTGTTCTACCCACACACAAAAAAAATGTTTTTCTGATACTCTAACATTAATTATAAGCTGAATTTGGAGGAGTACTTACTGGGATGAATTAACAAAGTAGATTTCCGTGCATCCCAGCACAACTGTTGTGCATCTGGCACTGCCTCCCAACCAGCAATCAATCTGTCCAAGTCCAGACGGCAGAGACTTGAGGCTTCGGGATCCAGCACTTGGGGAATTCTCAGCCTGTCAGTTTTCTTGCCACCACGCTTCATTTCAGAAAACAGGCCCTGGATTATAAAGATGTTTCCAAGTTCTCTTTTAATAGCAGCAGAGCTTTGGGGGTAACCAGTCAAAAACTGAGAAATACCCTTTTTTCATTAAAAATCCCCATACTACAGATCAGGGCAGAAGCAAATTCACTGTTATGAAGTCCTGGAAATGAGCGGTGCCTGAATCTCCTCTTTGTGTTCCCTGATCGTGCTGGTTCCATATGATTCCATGATTTTAGCTGAGTGTCCTCAGCTTCTTATCACCATGATGATCACAGGACCCACCACTGTTGAAAATTCTGTCTGTTCATGGCAAAGACGTAGAGCTGGGCTAATTCACTGCCTACAATTTGTGCAGTTGTCTCTTGTTCACCTTGTAAAGGCAACAACATGCTAATTTTAAGTATATGAGTAGAGACCAGTCTTCTGGAGCAGCTTGTCATTTAGTTTCAAACATAATTAATTTTTTTCGTGAGAAAAGAGTAGTTGTGATGCAATACATGATTACAATCATAAATGCAAAACTTATGTAAAAACCATTTTGTAAATGAGATAGCTGCATTCACAAGGCTCTTGTCTGTAGAACACAAAGCTCTGCAAAAGCACATATAAGTACTTGTAACCACCTTTTATGCACAGCTAACTTACTGCTGTTGAATCATTTTCTTTATGCCGTAGTTGTGGCAGTGTTTGAAATAAAGAGCAGGAGCACATGCTCTGTTCCATGAACCTTTAGGTACACCACTGATAATTAAAAGTAATTTTAAATATTAATTCAGTGGTGGGAAAAGAATACGTTTAAACTGTAAAAGCACTCACTCAAATGAAAAACTTGGGATGTGAACAGAAAACAAACAAAAAAAGCAAACTAATGAACTCAACTGGAACAGCATGGAAGCAGGTGCTTGGGAATACACTGACTCCTGAGAAGCTGTTCAGCAGCATGCATGGTTACAAATGAGAAGTAAAAGAATTATTCAACAATTACTTGTTGAGTAACAACAGTGTGAGCAGAAATACTGCTCAATTGTTATGAAACAGTGGTCCTATCAGAGAAAGTGAAACCTTTGGGTTTCAGTTCCCTTTTTGTGCTTGTGAGTGATTTTGCAAGTGCAAGTACTTTCTATATCTCTTTTAGAAGCATGCAAGTGCATAACTCACTGCCCTGTTCCTCAGATTATAATATTAATTATGAAAACATTTTCTCAGAGGATGCAATTCCATTCTCAAAGAGGTCAAATCACTGGTGGTTCACTGAAAATTTTCTCATTTCATTCCTCTGAATTCACTTTTCCCACAGCAGGTGTCTGTTCACTGGATGTATTTCTGCCATTTACTGTATTTTTTCACTGAGCATCTTTGAGTGCTTGGGTTTTTTGCATATCTTGTCTAGTGCCTTTGGAAAACAAATTTTGTGTTCTGTTAATCAATTTAATCAAAACTTCTTATTTACAACCAATATTTTGGAGTTCTTAAGTCTCTTAAAGACAGATGGAGATAGGAGTTTTAGCCGTATTTGGAATTTTCTGATAGCTTACTATATTGACAATACAAAATGTCAGTTATTTCAAATTTTGTACACTGACTGCATCAGGTGTACATAAATTATTAATTATTCATGCTTATTGCATTCTCTTCATCCAAGACATTAAAAAATTGAGTATTTGTTATATAAGCCATGATTTTTTTAAAAAGGAAATATCAATTCATAAATTGTTACATGTTCAGTTCTGTATTTATCTTTGTATCCACTGGAAAGTAAATTTAAAAAAAATATTTTGCAATGACATTGGGGATGTCAACTTTAATTTAACTATTTTGGCGTATTTTGTGGTATGTTAGTTGAGTTGCAGTCTGTTAGTTTCAATAGAAACATGACCAGTTACTTATGTTGATAGAGACAACAATCTATAAATCACTTATGATTTAAAGCAAGGTATTTAAGGTTCTTGGGATGTTCTCAGGTTATACTTAGCTGTAAGAAATGGAGATGACTTTATTCTTTCTGAAAGTGCTAACGGAAAAGAAGGGAAAGCTACTTGACTTTTTTTTGAAAAAACTAGTTGTTATGTGTCCTTGAAATTTGTGTAATTTCAACACAACAAGTACATGCATTCCTACATGTACTTTCTTATCAATATTCCCAGGAATTACTATCCTAAATACCACAGTTTGTCCAGTGTGGGTGGCAAGCACCATCAGTGGCTGAGCATCCCACAGTACATCTGTGGGAATTTCCATCCCAAAATAATCAGTTTGAAATGCGCAGCTGATGCTTCTCCGCCCCTCCATCATGCAATCTTGTTTGCAAATTGAAAGGCAATTGCCACTTCTTGGTGAAAACTTGCAAGAATATGTGATGGAGGAGAAGTGTGGAGATTTTTAATGAAATCAGTGCTTTTCTCCAGTGTGTAAGCGTCATTGACAATGATGTCCAGAGTGTCGTATTCTGATCAGTAACCCTCAGTGTGGCATAAGTCTGACTCCTGGCTACTGTTGTTCATGGAAAAAAAGGTGTATATTTCAGATATTCCTTTTAATGTTTTTTTCACCCAAAGAAGAAAAGATGTGTAGACACTTTATAGGAAATGTTTCAAACCACTTCCAGACATGTCTTTGAAAGTCAGTGAGCATTGGCAGAATTCCTTAAGAACTCAGGGCTTTAGGATTAAATATTCAGTGGTGACATTAATACTCAGGTATTCCCCTCTAATTGCCATTTGTTCTTATTCATACCCTGTAAATCTTACTGAAAAGGAAAGATCGTATTTTCTTCAGTAACTCACATAAGTTTTTAACAATTAAGTATATTTCAGTCTATGGAACAGGGAAAAAAGTGATCTACAGCAGGTAACTGGCACAAGATTTGCTGTTTTAAAATTTTACACAATGTGATCTCAGAAATTCTTTTTGGAAGAATATTTGAATTAGTATACTCTATTGCAGCCAGTAACTATTCATTATTAATTTTTTCCTGACAGTTCACTACCTCTATCCCAAAAATGCATTAGTTCAGCAGTTCATAATAGATCCAAACCTAAATAGGTGTCAAAATTCTATATAGACACATAAAGACTGAATGCTGTCTATCTTTGCCATGTGGTAATTAAGTATTTGTCGAAGATCTTTGGTGTTTTTCATATTACAGGTTTCTTTCCTTTTTGAAGGAAGGTGGTACTGAGGGCTAGAATGCAACAAAATGAGTCCATATATGTGATCATCTTAGTATAGGGAACTATTTGCAGGTAGCCCTGCTATGATCAAAATAAAATGAACAAAATTTTTTTATACTCATAGTGTTTCACATTTTAGTGGTATTCATTATATATTTTACTACACATTTTATGTGTTTCAGTTGGCAAATTAAAAAAAGACATCTGAAATGCAGCATTTTTTTGTGTGTGCAGCTTTGCTTTTGTTTCTTTTTTATTGGAAATGCAGCCTCTCAACATGTGCATGATTATAGATTTGCATAGTGTAAAATTACTGTAATTTTATCTGTTCAGGAAGTCAGATAGGGATTTAATAGGTAGTAAAAATTAAACTTGGAAGTACTATAAAGGCAGAGTGTATATATTTTGCACTTTTAAATAACCTTTTATAACAAGAATCTATTATCGTACAGTATACTGTAATTCCACTTTGTAGTGATACTCTTGCTATTGTCACAGTATTGTCTTTAAATCTGTATATGAATGGTTTGTATATGTTCACACTTCAGAAGTGATTTCTACAATGGAATATGTGCTCCTTGTCACTGTTATTAGCATCCAACTGGAGAAATATTCACCAATTATTTTTTTTATAAATTATGAATGTACAGTGTAAATTATCAAATCAAATATTGTAGCAATGAAGAGATGCACTTTAAAAATGTATAAGTGTATATCTCCAAGAGTGTTATTTTGTATAGATGTTTTTGAATAAATAATTTATTGCTCATTAGTGGGGTTTTTTGTCATTTATGAAATAAATATAAGGTATTTGATAGCAGCTATTTGAATTTTATATTTTATCATCAGTGATTTTAGTGTGTTTCTTACTTTTTAAAATTAAGGTTTTGTAACTAGAATACTAAAGGACTTAGTTGCATTTTCCTTTTCATTCAATGAATCGTTGTTAGCTTGATCTTGTTGCTGTGAGGAAGCAACTCAAGCAAGATGTGACCTATGATCAGCCCCCAGTCCTTTTAGTTATAAGCCAGCGAAAAGACATTGCCACAGCATCTTCTTTTAGTCATCAAGACCAATTTGGCCATGGAAATCAAGATATGGAGGAGGACATGGAAAGTAATTGGAAGCATTTCCATTTTTATGCAGCCAGTATAAATGCAGCCAGTAAGTATTTACTGAAAGGCATAATGACCACCATATACATTTGCTTCAGTGAGAGATCAGTACTGAAATTCTGAATTGAAGAGTACTAAACAGCAAAATGTCTTCAGCCTTCAAAGCTGGGCATGATTCAGATTTGTGATCTAAGATTTCTTCTAGATTTTTTTCTTGCTTTACTAACAGAGAAAAAATATGGCACATTAGGACCAAGTCGGCTGTACCAGGCAGATGTTTGGAAAATGAGACTTCATAGAAGTTTTATAAAGAGAGATTTTTTTCTTTTTTAATTTCTTCTAGTATATCTAGCTTGTACGAAGAAAACACATCTATATTCTGAAGGAAAAGTATAAATCCTGAATTTAAACCTAAAAGAAAAACAATATGTGCTTGTAATAGAGCTGGACTTACTCTCTTAGAAAATAATGATAGCAGTGTCATCAAAGACAACCTGTAAGTTGTCTTTAAGTTAACACATTTCAGTCACCCATCCTCTTAGTCTTTCAGTCCAGAGGTATCCTAGTATCACAAAACTGAATCTGAAGTAAGACTTAAACAACTAAACTGACAGCACAGAATGAAAAAGCAATCGCAAAAAAAGCCTTTTGTCCATAGAGGCCTATAAATCTTTGCACATCCTTAATGCAACCAATTTCCCACATATTCTTAAGTGTTCTACATGTAGGCAGAGCCCAGCTAGGAGGAAGGCTGCTTGGTCCACAGAAAGGCTTGATACTACAGTGCATTTTTAGTCTGTCTCCCTGGAAGATGACATGGAAGCTGCAATTTCTATTTAAATATGTACTGGCAGGTGGGGGAAAGCAGAGTAACACCAACATTTAACTGCCCATTGATTACAGCACTGGGCCCGAGGGGAAGATGTTCTTTTAGCAAGAGAGCTCCTAGAGCAGACAAATTTTTAGACGCCTGCCTGTTCCTGTTCTCTGCGCAGAAGAGGCAGCAGGGGAGAGAGTGTGTACCTGTGTTGTGGGTGGCAATCTGGCATTTTAAGTTCAGCAGTCCCTCCAGAGGTTGAGTTCAGTGTCTGGCCTGGGGGGACCAACAGGGCAGGAAGGACAGGGGGACAGGGCAGGCAGCTGGGGGGCTGTGTACTCATTCCTTAGGCATCGACTTCTCTCTGCATGTGCCCGAGCCCTTGAGTGCAATATCCTAGCTGCCTTTATTATCTCAGGAGGCTGCTGTGAATAGCAGCACTTTCTGGCCTCCTGCTGAGGTTGTGCCACTGTGGAGGGGAGGTGGCAGATTTGCTGGAGAGGGAAAGTAAGAACAGATGAAAGTGCAAGCAGGCAGGGCTGTCACCTGGGGAGGTGTAATCCTGAGCTCTGGTTCTGGAGAGAAATATGCAGAGATGTGAGGAAGGTCTCATTTATGTGCAGCTTAAAGTGCATTTTACTATGACATATTCGACTTTTTCACTTCCCCATAGTAGTAAATTGTGCTTTTCATGGCAATAGATGTAATTGCTTTGCACTAAATTATATTAACTATTTCAGGTGGTTTATTCTACTTCATGCTTGGAATGACAGAGCTGAATTACTTTCTGCAGTATGTAGTTCAAAAGAGAAGATTCCTAGTTATTGGGGGGGGGGGGGAAAAGGTGTTTTTTCAACTGCAAAAAAACCATTAAGACAGTGGCAAATTTTCAAGTATTAGCATTTATTCTTTTCTTATGATTTTTAATACTGGTTGGGGATGGATGTAAATTTAGTGATTTTTGCAAATGAAAGAAGCTGTTATTCACAGCTAATTTTTATGAAACTAGGTTGTACTCAGTCTGCACTGCAGCCCATGACCTGGGGCTAGCATCATTGCACCTGACAGAGAAATGGGTGGGTTAATTTTTAAGTACCCAAAGAGAAGAGGTTGTTTTCCTTTTCTCTCTTCTGAGAGCTGGACTTTGTTGTTCATATGCAGCCTTATTTAATGATTCAGGTGCAGCTTTTGTGCATCCAAAGGGGGAACTTTACTTGATAGTCTCAAAAGTAGTCCAAGTAGAGCTTGTTCTGTGTCTCTGCCATCTGTGAAATTCCCATTGCATGAAGTGCTTATTGCCTACCCAGCACAAAGGATTTTAAAGCATGTAAATCCCTCCTTGTTCTATACAAAATTGTGATGGAATTCAAAAGAATGGTTTAGTGACAATCAAAAGACCCACAAGAGAAGAACTAAGCTAAGGACAAAGAACATTAAGCAAAGCAGGGAGGGAGGAGGAGAGGGAGGGAGAGGTAGAGGTAGAAAGGCTGAACAGTTGGAGGGTGGGGGCATAAGGACAGGTTGGAAACTGCAAATAGAATGTGAGATCTGAAAGGGGGGGGCATACATGATGACACTGAGGGACATAAAGGTTGGAGAGCTAAGAGATGTAGGGAGGGTGTCTTTGCATGGAAAATTGGCCAATGCCTGTACCTTTGGTTGAGAATTAAGAGGGGTGGTCCCTCTCATATCAATACTGAGCATTTGGAGGTGTGTTACTCGGGTGAAGGGGCAGGAAGTAGGATGAAAACGCTGATATGAGCTGGGTCAAAAGGCACTGTCAGGTAAGACATTTCCTGGTGATGCAGGTAAGTTGATAGAGTTTGTTACATGCATAAAGTTACTCAAAATTAATAGAGAAAGATCACAACTGGAAAGAAGGACCTTAAAAGGTTATGGTCTCATATTTTAATTTCTTGACCAGAATATTTAAATTTTATCAATTTTCATAGTTATTTTGTTGTAATCTGTGCTCTTATCCACTCACTTAGACATTAGGTGTACTCACTTTAAGGAAAGGCTGAGACAGTTACATCTCAAAGTTTTGATCAATGTGGGGAACACAGAAAGGTGAAACTTCATGAGATAAATGAGATCAAGGTAAAATACAGCTGGAAAGAAAAGAGGAGAAAGTTACTGAAGGTTTCAGCAGAAAGTAGTGAGGAAAAGCAAAATCAGAGCAGTCAGTTAAGGATACAGACAGCTAAGCTGCCTGAACCTATTGCTTTACACACATGGGTCAGGTTAACACTGACTCATCAAGCAGGTTTAAATGACAAACCACAACTTCATTTTTGCAAAAATATTGTATCTAAGCATATCCAAAGCCTCTTAAATAACTGTTGTTTGCCATTTTGTTCTTACCTGTTTAATTCTCTGAGCATTTTGTTCTTGAGAAATACCGTAATTGATCAATACAAAATATTCTGAAATATAAAAAAATAATATTATCATGTTACTAATAACATTTTCAATTGAGGAACTTTCACATTTCTGTAAGAGAGCCCATGTAACTACAACATCTTGTTCCTGTGCCTCTTAAGCCTTCTAACATTTTCTAGAACATCATCTGGCCTCCAGACCTCAGATACAAAGTCTTCAGTACCCAAAACTGGGCAAACCAGTCAGTTCACTGCATAGGATTAGCCACAAAGTGTTTGGGTCTTAATGGCAAGAGATAAGTTCTCAGTCTTCTGCAGCCTCTTCTTCTTGAATTCCCACATTGAATCTATATATCCCTGGCATTCTCAGGGCTAAAGGAGCATGTGTACACCTGTGCAAGGTTGTACATACTGGCATAGCTATAGATTCATGTACATCTCCTTCCTGTCTCTTAGAGGAACATTCCTGCATCTTCTTTCCTGCAGCCAAGATGGGACATCTGTTAAACCATTACCCAGACCTGGCAAAAGTACTATTTTAGAAAGAATGTTATGGCACAAGCAGTGGAGTGCAAAAGTCATCACAAACTATGGTCCCTGTGGGGCTCTAGCCATCTGCTTGCTAATTATGTATACCACAGCCTGGCTGTTGCACAGAAAACAAACTTTGCTGCTGGCAGATTTGTTCTGCCATATAATTGCTGTGACTGGCACAGGCAGAATTCCAGGAAAGTTATGTCTTTTTCTGCCCATTGCTGTTGCCATTTTTGTGTGTTCCCCCTTGAAAGGATCCACCTGTTCTTTCTGCCTCCCTGTACCTTGTTCTAGCCTTCTTGCATCTGCCTTTCCCAGACTGCTAATTTCTCTCTCTCTGACAGTTAAAGTACATCACATTACCTAAGACATGTTTGTTATGTGGTGAGAACTTCATATTAAGCTAAGGTTGATATAGCAATGAAGTATTTAGTATATTTGTGCATATTGAGCTAGTGTTGATATATCAGTGTGTAGTTAGCAACTTTTATGCAACCATAAAAGTCATCTTTGTAATAAGGAAGATATGTTCACTGCCTGGGGAAATGAAGTGTCAGATTAGATCTCAAGAGGTGAGAGTTAATTCTGAGCAGGCAGCACTTCTTTGTGGTCAAATCTCCATGAAATACCAGGTTTGTACTCATCAGAACTTTTCTTTCCTCCCCACTGCTTTTGCCTATCTGTGAATAGCTCTCCCCTCTGCCAGAGTAGTTGTTAACAGGGGACAGTCCACTGCGTTCATCTGTTACAGACAGGCTTGAGTCAGAGCAACCTGTGGGAATGAGCACTGAGGCAACGTCACAGGCTGTTTGGGCTGCTGTTGCACTGCTGGCTAGTTATTCTCTTGCACAGAGACACTAATGGGATGAGTTTTAATTAATGAAAATTGGGTGCTATCACATGCAGCAACTGAAAAAAAAAAGGTGAGGATCTAAACCTCTCTGTTCCTTGGGGGAAGAGAATATGGACATCATGCTTAGATTTATGTATATTAAAAGAAGATACCTGTTGTCATAATATTATTTGGTTTCAAATGTTATATGAAGATTATAAACATGTCTGTATGAGTTACACACTCAACTTCAGACCCAACTTAATAATTTCTGCAGGAAGAGGAGTCATTTCTTATTCATGGTACTTCAAGAGAATTACATTATATTTGTCACATCCCAAGGTTTCTACCAGCCCTGTCATCAGTGTGTTCTTATTTATGAATGGATACCCACAACAAATTGATTAATCATGTTCTCCTCTTAGAGCTCTGGGAAGTTCATTTTGTCCTTCAGAGTGGTCATCAGGAGAGCCTGGGACTATTCTATCACACAGTGAAGATTCTGATATGCTTCTGTCTTCCATAGTGGCCACATTCAATCACTTGGAAAAATTTGAGAGCATCCTATATAAACCAAGCTGTTTCTCTAGTGAAGACCTTTTCATCGCTCTGATAAGAGTAAATTAAACTATATTAGGAAATGGTTGGGACTTGAGTTGTGGCTGACTCTAAGGTAAATTTGTGAAAATTGCCTCTGTTATATTTTTGCTCCAGGCCAGTCAACAGTATGTTGAAATGCCCCTAGGCATGGCTGAAAAATTAGCACAGGCCAGATGCTGTTTGTTACAGGCTGTGTAACTATGCTCATCTGGATTTGGAGATCTCCAGTAGTATAGATGAAATCTGTAGTGTTTCACCCACCTTTAATCCACTCTGCAGAAGCAGCTTTCCATTTCAGGGACTCCAATATACATATACATATGGCATCAGTACCTTGTACCAGAGAAGAGCATCCTTATCTTCCATGAATGCCTTGTGAATAATAAATTCTTTTAAGTTGTGATGACTTTGTTGAAAAATAGAAAAAGGAGTTGGGTATCAAAATCCTGAAAAATTGCATAGTATAATATTACAGTAACATAGATACGTGTTTTGAGGGCATTAATGAGTCCAATGGAATAAGGTTAGAACTCTTGCTGGGAGCACATGTTGCCCCGGTTCTACAGCAACAAAAGCTGCTTCCATGAAAGGACATCTCACTCAAATGTTTATTCCTCATTAACACAAATTTTATTATTTCTCAAGGGAACAGTGATCCTCCCAGTAGGCAAACAATTCTGCTGTCAAATGCTATTGATCTGAATTAAGCATAGATTAGTTTTTTTCTGTTGCTGAAGAAAGGGCTACCTTGTGCATCTGAAATCAACTGCATACCTGAAAAAGGAGGGGTAAATTGTTAGGGAAACCTTACATAGACAGTTTTCTAACCGTGGTGCTTATGATTATACACAGAAGTGTCCTGCAGGTTTCCAGCAATGAGCTGATCTGCCAGACAAGAAAGACCTCATCCCAGATTACCCATAATGAAACACCTATCTACCATTACACACCCTGCAATAAGCTGCTGTGTGAAAACCAGCCAGGCGGGTGGTCATGGACAGAGGATGCCCAGGCAGAGCTCACTGCTGCCTGTGGAAGAGCAGGGCCAGGAAGCTGGGCAGGAGCAGGGGAAGGGCAACAGGTAGGTATTGCATACCAGTCTGCAGGAGGAGTAATGAGAACATGGGTGGGGAGGGTTAAATTTGGTGTTCTTTCTGTCAATTCTTGGGTTTGTTCTCCTTCTCACAAAGAGCTGGTGTGACAATACTGGACACTGGGACCCAAGGGACTTGTATGCAGGACCCCAAACTTTGGCAGGCCTAGGGGGTCAGGACCCTGTGGAGAAGGTTTTCCTTCTTCTTTCTTCACTGCACACCCTTGTAACCACTTTAAATTTTTAATTGTATTTTTTGCTATTTGCAAACTATATTTTATTTCATTGCCAGGGTCGTTTAAATCCAGTACAGCTCATTTTCTTATACCTTTTTCTGCAGAAATGAAAATTTGCTCTCTATAGGTTATTTTTTAAAGTGTGAATATTCAACCATTTACAGTGCCGAACTTAAGCACTTTCATAGAACAAACCAAGTACCTTTTCTCCTTTAATCCTCACATGGTTAAAGCTCAGTCACAGTTTGCTGATCTCAGAAGTGGATGTTGTGAATTTGTAGGAGAATTACCAATTCCAAGTATTGACAGCAGGTCTTTTTTTTTTCTTTCTTTTCTTTTTTCTGTTATCCCATGTTTATTATCCATAAAATGTATTTCCAAAGACACAACTTTTTATTTGACTGTATTAGTTCGTTGGGGGTTTTTTTAATTCTATATCTATTTATTTAATATCTATATCTATTTATTTATTTAATATCTATTATTAAACAGTATATATCAGTTCAGGTATGAGGACTTCAATAAAAAATTTATTCTTTTGTTGTCTGTGTTCATGCATATATGTGTGTATGTATATATTTTTTATGTGTGTGTATATACCAATACACACACATACTCTTCCGTGTTCCTTCACTAATTTGGTAACCTCAGCTTATGATTCACAAAATATTGATTCTTATTAATAGTCATTTAAATGTGATTGGTTTCATGCATGCTACTATCTAGTATTTAATGGTGCATGTTTATTCATTCTTATGTGCCTTTTGCATCTGAATGTTTCAACATAGAAATAAGAAAGCTGTATCATCTCCTGTTTGTTCAGTTTGAGAGTTTTCTAAAATGTACTTTAGCTACAGAATGCTTCAAACCCACAAGGGCGTTAAAAACAACAGTTCAAGATTTTTGGAACCTTGACATGACGTCAAATAGCCAAGATGTTTTTTTCACTCAGCCATAAGGCTCACTTGAACACTAAATATTCCAGAGAGTAGTGCTTTGTGACCTTTTAATATCAGCACTCATGAAGAATGTTTCATTTAACTTCTTCAGATCATTTACTTTCCTGATTTGTGAGAGACTAATGGAAATTTGGAGATTAATTTGGAAGCATACTCATTTGCCTGAGTGAATATGAACTTGGATGAAACAGTTCAAGAGTAACTCATCAGATTTAAAATGTGGTTTTCAATTAACAAAATGTGTTTATAATGTAGGATGTGTCTAGTGAACAGTCCATTTAATGAGCTGGTGGCCATCTTGAGATCATCAAACATCACTGACTGTTTCCCTTTACTAGTTCTATTTTCAAACAGATAACTCCAAGTCCAGAATGATTTCTTACTGTATTAATATCAACCATTGCCTTTTCCTTAAATTGATAAAAACAAATTATTAAAAATTAAATAATAAAGTTGAAAGTCAATGCCATGCCTGGGAAAATGCAACCTACCAGACAGGTTACTAAAGCAGAACAGCAGAAAGTGTTTAAGTGTGAGGACGAATTCAAGCACTGCTCTCCAAGTGATTGCAACATTTGTGTGTACAGAAGGGCTTCCACATCACAACCATCTGTAATGCCTCATTTTGGGCATGGTTTACAGCCTAAAAACTCTCTGAGGCTTTTTTGTTTCAGACGTTACAGAGAGAGAATAACACTCTTCAGAATGGACTGTACCAACACTGTCCTACTGAGATATCTGACCCAGCTCAATAGAACAGCTGAGAACACACAACTACCATAAAACATTCATTATATAGCATTCACTCTGATCTGCAGGGCAGACTCTGTCTCCATTGATTCCCTGTGCTTCTTCTTCCTTTGCAGATGTCACCACCTTTTCTTGAGCACTTTGACTACACCACCTTTTTTTTTCTTTCAAATGATGGGTACAACATGCAAACATTGTCACTGTCTGGATTTTCCAAGTAAGGTGGACCTGGGAGGCAGGAGGTCAAAGACATTAGTCCAGATCCTAGTGGTACCAAAAGAGCATCTAAAGTAATGTATCCATTTGTCATGATTCCTACCATGGAAATATTTCACTGCAAAAGCAGGACAGAAACATCTGCCATCCTTTGAGTATGGTAATGAATCACTGTTACTACTTTCACTTCCCAGTTTTCCCTCTGGAATGTTAAATTCTTTTGTGGATTTGTCCCTAACAATGCTGAGAGCCTTATTCACAGCAGGCTGAATACTAAAAATTGTCTCTCATAATTTCATTATGTGGTCAGTGGTTTTGTTTTCCTAATTCCATTTCTGTTTTCTCCTAAGTTACAAAAGATCATTTCTTGTTTGTCGCCCTGAAAACTCAGTTTTCTGAGCTTGCTAACATAGTTTTCTAAAGACTTTCCCAGGGCAGTAACTGTAAACATAGATATGTATACCTTCTTTCTGTTACACGTCTTGTGATGGACATCTCTCATGGCCAGTGTGGTTGGGAAGGTGTTATCCTGACCATCCAATCCCTGGCCATGGTCAGAAACCTGTAAATCCTGAGAGAAGAAATAAAGCTCTCTCTTCCTTTCACCACACCTCAAGCTGTGTTCATGTGACCTATTTCATCTCCAGCAGCAATACTTGTTAGCATTTGATCAGCTTTAGAACTACTTGACACACTTACTGACCACCCTTAAATCCAAGACATAAACTTCACCATATGAAACTGCAGTGGTCTCTGCAAGAAGTCCATGCATTGGAAGAAGGCAGAAAGTTCATCATTCAGCTTGCAATTAATCTGTCTAAAAGAGTCTGAGTTTGGTCTGAAACTAGTGCTCTGTGAAGATGAAAGATTAATTTTCTGTCCCATTTTAAAATAAAAAGTTTTTGTGATTCAAGCCACTGAATTTCAGACCTTCTGTAGATCTTAAAAATTATTCATCTGTTCCACATCCTTTCACATAAATCATAATTTTCTCATTAGTTAAGGCAGAGTTTTCAAACAGTCATATACAGGATTTGCATGCATTCAGACACAAGAAACTGAGTAGGCTCTTCTCTGCAGTTAAGCTTATCTTTACATAGTTTTGTTCTGCAAGTGGGGTTACTCCAGAACAACAGAACATCCAAGAGATTCTTCCTGTAACTGGTTTTCAATGCTTGCTTGCATGAGATAAGACATCAATTTGGGTTTAAATCAACATTTTAACAAGACACTCTCATGTCTATTGATGTCACATTCCACCTTCTACTGAGAAAAATAAATTTAGGACATAAGTTCAGCATCATACACTGACCAAATCCAACTTGATCCAACATGTCCAGATAGATCCCTGTGCAGAGCGTTTCTGCTCTGCAGCAGATCAACACTCTCACCCAAACTGGTTTGATCAGCAAACTGACTGAGGGTGCCATCAATCCCCTTGTCCAAATGACTGATGAAGGATTGGCTCAGCACTGATCCCTGGGGAACCCCACCAGTGACTGGCCATCAACTGGATGTGGCAACATTCACACCCCCCTCTGGGCCCAGCCATCCAACCAAACAAAATAAACCCCAACAAAACAGAAAACAACACCACCAACAACAAAAAAAAAAACAAACATTTGTTAATGCTAGGAAAAGCCTGTAAAAAAAGGATAAGAAAAATTACAGCCATAGTTAATTTGTGATGCAGGACTCCCTGTTGTAAATTTTTTACCTCATAGGCCTTAATATATTTTTAATTACAAAAAATTGTGACAATATTTCTATGAACTTATATGAAATTTTTTACCAGACACAAGCTGTTTCATGGTATAGCTTTATGTTTTCTAAATAAAAGTACTTTTTGTTTGTTTTCAGCCCATATGACCTTTAGTTCTCTACTGGAATAGACAATGAATGATTGTTGTCTATTCACCTTCTTCATCCTATTTCTGACTTTCAGACACCTCTACAAGATCTTCTCTAGCTAAAGAGAGTAATAGCAAAGAAAAAACCCTTTCCAATAAAATTAAATTCATTCCAGAAGAAAGCTAAGTATTTTAAGTAACTAGAAGTAATGGCATCATTGATACCCAGATAAATTGATCTTTCCCAGTGAAGTACATTTATTTCACCCTTTTCTTGCCTCTTTTGACTTCTGCTATTTTGCTTAACATATTAAAATGAGGCTTATTGCTTTTGCTTCTATGTTGTTAAGCTGGAACTTCAGCAAAATTGCTTCTGTTGAAGTACTGTTCAACTATATCCACTTTTTGCCTCTTCTCTTGCAAGAGTGTTCTTAGAACTCTAAAACCCAGGAGAGATTAGAAAATAATTTTGCTGTTATAGATTAGACATCCATATTAACAGTGTCCTTCATGCTTTGCTAGACCCCGGCATTGTCAATAAAAGCTACAAAACGGTGTAATCTGCTATCAAAAAGAGCTCCTGCAGCAGCACAGATTTGTGTTGGAGGTCTCATTCTAATCCAATGCTTGTAACAACTGATGATGCCTCAGAGAGCCTGGCAGGGCTGCAGGCTGTTACAGTGCAAATGCAAATTGTTTTGAGATTATAGAATTGTGTCTGCTTCCTGTGTCAAACATCAGTTGCAATTGCATAATATTTTAAGTATGAGATAATTTTTCTAAATACCATAGTAGGTTTACAGAAATTCATTTATGTGAGTAATCTGAAATTGCATTGCCTTGAGGTATTTCCTTGAACAGAATTTATCTTTTTATCCTCAACTCAAAGATTTATTTTATAGGTCTTTAACTTTTAAGAACATAGATACAGCACTGGTCTTCTTGTGCAGATTTAAATATTGGGAATATAGCAAATTGAACAAGTCAATTTAAAACTTAATAATATTAATATGATTAACTGTTAAGGTTCACTGCTGCTTTTCTCAAGAGTTTTGTTTAGCATAAGGACTGTTTTATACTGGTCTTGTACTCCATGCTTAGACCATCATTGATCTGTGCAGTTTCACTGCAGCATGAAGGTCTGACACCCTTTCTGCTGGAAAAATGGCTTAAGACAAACAGCTAACAGAAAATCTGGAACAAAGGGGCTGTAGTCAGCAGGATTTTCATTGAAATTTTCTGCACTTACAAAGACAGTATGTGAATCTTGGATTAAAAAAAATAAGGCTGTTCTTGAGCACCTTATTTTTACCCTCTTAATTCTCTTTCATCAGATTTCGATAATCGGATTCTGAATGAGCTCCAGTAAGAACAGGAATGCAGTTGTGCCCATCTGTGTGAGTCTGGTGTAATTAAGACTTCACACAGATTTTAACTAAAACTGTATTTGTGGCTCAGCGGGCAGTTAAATATTCATACTTAGAAAAACACAAAATAAATGTTGCCATTCAATTTTTTCGTCACAGACCAATTTACTGTGTGTAACCATTTGAGGCCCACTGTTGACAAATACTTCAACTGCAACCAATGAGCAGATGTTGAGATCCTTGTTCAAACAAACTTTGATGTAGGTATGCTCTTTTTGAACTAAATGGGCAAGCTTTGATTTTTGACTGTGAAACAGCAAAGAAAATCAAACCTGTTTTTCACTTTAAGAAAGTCTCTCATCTCTCAGAAATTAAATCTGTAGCACTTGTGAAATATATGAAAGGATATAGTGCAAGCTTTTTATTCTATTAGGTGTTTGGAATGGATCTGCTTTTCTCAATGTATTGCTGTGCCTTAGAAGTCAATCTCCTTTGTACTTTCTTATGTAAGGAAACATAATCTTAAAAGATTTACAATTTGAAGCAGGATAAAGGGGTATTGCAAGCTTGACTTCTTGTCTTCAATCTTAAATTCTCCAGCCAAGGAGCATAAACCTACTTTTCCAATGGAGGTCTGTTCCCCTTTGCTCTGTGCTCACTTCTGAACCATGTCCACTCACCTTTGCAGAGAACAGGTTATGGATGATATTCCCAAACCTCTGTAATAACATCCTGGAGTTTGTCCTCCCGTCAGTTCACATGCTCCTAGGTTTGCTTTCACCACCATGGACCTCAGCCTCACGGTCCAGGATGCTCCCTGCTCCCCACCTCCTACTCACCTTATACCTCATGGCAGAGGTCAAAACGCTGATCTTGGCTCCACCTTGTGATCTC
The DNA here is from genome assembly GCF_001522545.3 of Parus major. Taxonomy (NCBI): domain Eukaryota; kingdom Metazoa; phylum Chordata; class Aves; order Passeriformes; family Paridae; genus Parus; species Parus major. Next base: position 94,499,274 of record NC_031770.1, read on the forward strand.
CCAGGTGTGACCAACAGAGTAAACGAGGCACTCCTCAATATTGATTCCAGATCTGATGTTGATCTCTCTGCCTCTATAGGAAAATGGAACAAAACCCAGCCAAATAGATTCTTTAGGTCAGAGTACTGACTTTAAAAGAAGCAATAGGGCTGGAAAGTGTAACTAAAGAAAAGTATCTAGGCTCAGAGAAAAAGACTAAATAAAAAGTGCTGGAAGGAAGTTGGTGGGAAACCTGGGGGTTAACATCTGAATTCCAAATGGTTATTTTGGTAAAGCACAAATTATAGAATGCATAAAATTGGACACAAAGTTGCCTTTTTGTCAAATAAATTTTTAAAAAGAAAACCTAATGAAAAATAGTTTATTTTACTGTATAACATGACAATTATATACATGTGTGTATATATATATTTATTATGAACTTATTTTCCTTCTTAATTTCAGGAAAATAATTCTGATGTAAGAACTGACTACACAGTTATCTTTTGGTTCCCAGCAGGAAAAAATAAACAAATCAAGTGTTAACGTCAGTTTCTGCTTTGTGGGAACATAAATGTGGCCAAAAAGATTTTGAAATAATTTGCACTGTTAAAGCTTGAGTGAGTACCAGTGCATGAAGCTGATAGCATAAACTGGGCCCCTGGAAAGTACTTGGCTTTCAGAATTCAGAACAGTTACTGCCATCGATAAAGTACAGACCTGTGGAAGATAATCTCCTCAGCAGACAAAAGGTCAGACAATAAAACTTTTGCTTGCCATTTTCCAGAAGAAATTCATCATATTAACTCTTTAAAAGAAAGGGGAATTTTCACATTGAATTTCTATGGGCAAGATAGATTCTCTGAATTTTCAGACTTGATTATGGTTTTTTAGTTTTGATAGGATATGAAGCTAGAACTATTTAAAATATTTCAATTTCCAGTCAACATAATGCATGTGAAAAATTATACGTCTTGGAGAGTTTATATATTTGCACTGCTGTAAGAACTGCCAGAATACCAATACTGAAATGGAGAATGCAGCTCACCTCAGCCAAGTGAGCATATTCACTGTGCTGCTTTGATACCACAGTTATCTCTGACTAGGAGCACAGATTGGGATCTGATTAATTGCTATTAGTTTGGCCATTTCATTATCTAATCTCTAGTCACAAATTTACAATCAAATCAATGTAGTGCACAGAGAAGTTCAAACGAATGGGGGTAAAATATTGATGATTTTCTAATATATAACCTAAGTGCTACTGATATTGTGAGAACATATTATGTTAAAAAATAAAATTATGTGTATCATTGTGCTAGAAGCTTCTCAAAATGTAAAAGAAAAGTAATAAATAAGGAAGGGAAAAAGAGAAAGTGAATGACTTTGAACATCAAAAACATAGTCAGAACATGGCTGGAAATCTAATTTTAAAGTAAAATTTGCCGTATACAGAAAATTATTTATAGTCTGGCTTATAATTAGAAGATGAAGGTATATATATTTTCAACCGTTATCTCTTCTTTCTTGTAGATGAAAGTTTTCATTATTTTGGGATTTTCAGCAGCTATAGCCTTCACAGCTGTTTTCTTTTCTTTCCTTCAAACAGGGAAAGACACCATCTTTGGTAAGTAACAGTAAAAATATGTGTTATTTTCCTATGTTGACTGTTAAACTGAAAATACTGACACTGAAGATGGTTTAGCAATGGCAGTATAGCTCAAACTCTTTTGTGTGCAAAATATACTACCTGGCTTCTCTGAGAATTATACCATGGAGGTTTTCTTTTAAATTGCAATTTCATAAACTCAGTAAGTAAAATTTTGTATGTGTAGTGTATCTCAATCACTTCCTTGACTTGGAGTGATTTTACTTTCTTAGTGGCATTCATATGTCAGATGACACGTTGCCAAGCACGATTGCTGGATTTCTTTCCCCATCTGATAATCATCCTGGGCTAGAGGCAGTTGCCATAGGATGTCCCACCTGGCACCCTCCTGCTGTCCCACAAGGGTGCTTCTCTCCTGTGGATCTGTTGGCTGCTGGCACCCTGTGGATTTTAGAGCATCTCAGATTGCTGTGCTCCTATGTTCAAAAAATATAATCTTGTCATTCTTACCATCATCTTCATCTGCTTAATTTAAATCAGTTAAATCTAATAAATTAGAAGTGTAGCAGATAGTAGACTGAATTTTAAAAGAAATCTGCAGAGCCTGATTTTACATTAAATTAGGGCAGAGATAGTAAAAAAACAGGATTTCAAATCACAATTTCTTATATTATATAGCTATACACATGATTCATAAAGGATGGTGATATGATTCTCTAGGCAAGTTTTCACCTAAAGTTAGTGTAGAACCATAAATAAAATAAAATTATATGCAAAAAAAAAAATTAAATTAAAAACAAATTCCCAAGCTATTACTTATGAGAAAGCTTTTTTGTACCATCACTTCAAAAAGGAGATCAGGTTTTCTTTCTGTACTGGATTCTTTACTTTGAGCTTACATATAAATTGTTTGGAAAGATGTGGTCTAAAACAACCACATTATATGTTAATTAATACAAAATGAATCCAAGAATAATAGAATGGTTTAGTTTGGAAGGGACCTTAAAGATCATCCAGGTCCACACCCTCTGCCATGTGTAGGGATCCCATTCACCAGACCAGTTTGCTCAAGGCCTCATCCAGTCTGGCCTTCAACACTTCCAGGAATGAGGCATCCACAACTCCTCTGGGAAACCAGTTCTAGAGCCTCACCACCCTCACAGTAAAGAATTTCATTGCCTCTCATCCTGTCATAGAAGAAGTCCCTCTCCCTCCTTTTTATATCCTTCCCTATGGCACAGGAAAAAAACCAATATACAAAAAAATACATGTGCTATAAATAAATAGAATAGGTGAAATGTGATTCTTTTTATAGTAAGTGTTTTTGGTCTGATGAGACAGTACAAGATAATATTTATTACTCAAGAACCACATTTTTGAAGACACTGCATTGGTACCAAATTCATACTTAGTAGAAACAGAAGAGAGACAATGGAATTTAAGTATAGCAACTGGATATTCTCTTTTACATCAGAGTCTCAATCAATATCACATTATGAGGAATACTTCAAGCATATTATACTTCTCAGAGCTAAGCCCCCTAAAAGTAATTTAAAAATATGCTGTATTAAATTCTAAAAGACTTACTTATTTTATGGCCTATAAAAATCAAACTTGCTTTTTAACATAAACTCAAAATGGTTTTTAGAAGTAGTGGAAATCCAATTGATAACACCAAATGAATCATCTGAATATTTTATTATGCATAGGTGATAAAGAGAAATAACTACTGCTATACTTAGATACTGAAAATTTCAGTAGAGTATAATTTAGCCTTGGAGAGATTACTCCTCATCACACATTTCTCTTGCTCGAGCTGAGTGCCCTATTCAAAAAATAGATGGTAGAAAAAGCACAGTATTGGCTACAGGTAAAACATGCTCCCCTAAAATTACACTGTATATAAATGATGAATGTAAATAAATGATTGTTACTATTTTTTATGATTTGTTTTCTAAGAAACAAATGGGCCATCACACAAAATTCAGTTAGATATAAACCAGTTGGACTTTAAACACGACTGGTTCTTTTGTTGTAAAACAACATGTACACAAAAGAAGGATAAGCTAAGCCTCATAATAGCATTATACAAAATAGCACAGCTGAAGTGTTATTATGTTCACATTCATCTTTCCATCAAACATATGTGAAGAAATGGGAATAGGGCTTTCATGCACTGGCCCAATCCCAGGTCCTAATTTTGCTTGAATATGGACTTCAATTCTTCATGTGGCTCAGACCAGCTCCCATTTCCTGTGAGGGAGGGTGAAGTTTGTCCTGTAAACCCAAGGACAGTTTTATTAAAAATACATATGAAGCCTAAGGAACACAACTGCATACAGAGCACACAACATGTTTCATCTGGACTTATTATTTTTGTCCTATATAACATGTCCATAACTGAATTTATACTTCAAGCAAGGAAATCTAAATCCCCAAGTCTTATAAATTATGGAAGAATGTATTTATCACCTCTACCTTACTTTTAGAAAGCTCAGAAGCCACAACATTAATTTCAGAAATAAAATATTGAGATGGTTTTAAAGGGCAAAAATTGTACCTTAATATTATAAACTTGTGTATTTTCTACTTGTAAGCATTTTAATAAATATGCTATTTATTAACATATTTATCTTTCTTTCTTTCTGTTTGTTTTTTCCCCTGCTGAGAACAAATTGAAGAAAACTGCATTACAAAGGCTATCCAGAAAAGTTCTAGTCTGGTGAATTATGCTGCACATTATGACATTAAAAGGTAAAAAACAGAAGTGAAGAAAGTATTCATGAAAAAAGCTTTCATAACAAAAACGTTTGATGTCAGCCTTTTGTTTCTTTGAGAACCCATATAATCACAAAATCACTGCTCACATTACCTTTGAGAGATCTGGTCTAGAGGATCCCATGGCAGGGGGGTTGGAACTAGGGGATAGCTAAAGTTCCTTCCAACCCAAACCATTCTGTGATTATGTCACTGAACATCTGATCCAACATGACCTTGTGCATTATCACCATATAAGTTGATCTCTTAAAATTTGAGACAAAATAAGGATCACAAAAATAAATATGGATGTTTTTATGAACTAAACAGCACAACAAATTCCATTAACATGTGGCTCAAAAATCATACTTTTATGGACCTATTTTTGAACGTTAATTATGTTTTTGCAAGTGCAGAGTGAGACAGGAACAACTCCTATGGCATCAGGACCGAAACCCTGTTGCCTTAAATTGGACTGCTAAAGTGAATTTCATGTTTTTCCTTCCATCTACAACAGATGCAAAAAAAAGATAAGGGAAAGCAAATAAAACATTTCTCTTGGACTGTGGAGAGGTAGGAATTTAGGGGAAAGCTCCTGTGTGCTGAGTTATTATATGAAAATGAGCTCTTTCAAGCATTTTCTAACAAGATTTCTGTTCAACAAAAAATGAATTTCTCTCCAAAATTTGGAACACATCAACTAAGTTTTACAGGGTACAATCCCCACAGTTTTGCCTAGACTTCCCTGAAGACTTATCCCTGTGATTTGAAAATGGGTCATGATTTGCAGAGCTCTTGTGTTAACTGTTTACATGGACAGAACTTGTCAAGAACTGTTGCCCCTCTATATGTAGAGAATGAGGTCAGTCTTAGTATTTAGTGTTAGTATTTTGGTGACAATTCTATTTAAAATATGAAAACATAGGTCTTAAGCTTTCAGTGGCTCAACTGTCCCTTGTAATAGATGAAGATGCTGATAGTTATCTATCTCATGGGATATTGTGGCAATTATTTGGCCAATATCTTAAATATGATACATGCTGAGAGAAGCTAAAGTTAAATGCTTAACAATGATTTTGCAATTAAGCAATTAAGAATTGAATTTTATTAGGAATAAAACTGAGACCACTTATCCCAGACACCAGACTATTAAGTTTCCTTTGAAATACTGTGTATGCGGATATATAGACTTTAAAGAGAATTGGTGCTCAGAAGTCCTATTGATGATTGAGGATGGTCTTGGGTGTTAAATTTTACATGAAAGCAAAGCCTGCTCACAGCAGGGAGACCTCTTTTGTAACTGTCCTGCACAAGGTCTTCCACTTAGTGCTGCAGGCTCTGCTCACCCCAATAGTTTCTTTCTCATCCTAAAGGCTTCCCACAAAATTAAGTCTTGTGTGTGTCCAACAGAATGGCAGTTTCTCTTTTAGAATTTTCCTGGCAGAACAAGGTCACAAGATAGACTTCCTCTTTGCTTTCCCAGTTGTCATGGGGTGACTACTTTTAAGATGGCTTTGAGAGCTAAGGAAGTTAAAGCTGCTGGTGGCTGATGGGAGTCTTTCCTCCTGACCAACTATCGGTCATTTCTAAGAATTGACAGCAGCTTTAACCATTGAAAAGTGCAATCAACTTGTGAACACCCCCTTAAGATCTAAAGTCAGAGTTCTCTTGTCCTCTTTGGGGTTTCCGGCTACTTACAAGGTAACAAGGCCCTGTTGTGGCCTCCTCCCCCTCTCCAGGCCGGACAAGGCCGCAGAGGACGGGGTGGGGGAGAAGCAGAGCCAGCCGGCCTGGTTTAGTTTTCAGTCTCTGCTGCTGGACTGAAACCTGACACCATGAACTCTTGCAGCTTTTCTAAGACTTTAATTCTTTTACTACCTGGATAAAACGTACAGATTACTCCTTTTTCCCAGAGAGACAGAGAGAAAGACAATCAACATGAAGAAGACATCATAAAACCACCAAAAACAGTGAGGAAAAGAGTTAAGTTTTAGATGGGGAAGAGAGAATAAGAAGATGCTTTATAAGCTGAAATATCTTTCTGTTAAAGCTATGGAGATGGACAATAGTGGTTTGAAAAGACTCCTTTAATTCATGACAGAGTATATTGGGAGGAATAGAGTGTTCAAAGTGTGGATTTTAAGTAAAAAGAGAGAGTAATTGTGATACAGTGAGGTGCTGGAACAGAGTGAAGCGAAGATTTGAGGCCTTGAGAGGCAATGAGAAAAATTCTGTTTCCAGGACAGCTCACAGAGACAGATGAAGAAGACTTTTGCCTTTGAATAACTCATCCTTAAAATGACATCCCTAGACTCATGACCCACAACACACCTCAGAGTGATGTGAAACGGGAGGAGAAAATCTGATGACAGATTTCTGGGCAGCTGGCATCAGAAAAATAGAAAACTATAACAGAAATGGTTTTCTCATGAGAAACTCCATAGATTAGCAGCAGAAGTCTTCTGTTTCTCTACAAAGGCTGATGAAAAGACTCTAGCAAGAATTGAGACTGTTTTAACCACCGAAGTTTTTTTGTCTCTGTGTTGTCATGTGTACAAGAAAATAGTTAAGTAGTGAGAGATAAAAGAGTTTTCTGGAATTTTATTCTGGTGTTTTTATTCTTGTAGTTTTGTTAATAAACTTTCTTTATTCCTTTTAAGTTTTAAGCCTGTTTTGCTCTTGTTCTAATCCATATCTCACAGCAAGAAAGAAGTAATTTTTTTAGTTACTGCTTTAAAACCACAAGACCAGTGTACTCTTCAATCAAAATATACCTTAATACCTTAAACTTATATCCAGCACAGACAGCTTTATTGTTACCAAAAAAAAAATCTAAAAATGTATACATTGCAAAACTTTCTGTATTTATTTCAATTATAGAAAGATCCAAGGAAGTGGAATAGCAACCCCTACCTTGCTGCTGGCTTTCTCAAAATTTCCTGAACAAGAGAGTCAAGATATTTCCCAAGCAGCTGAACGAATGGAAATGTCAATTCAGGTGCTGAAACAAAAGGTTTGCCAGAAGCACAAACGTTCATTGCATCCAGCTGGTAAATACAGTATATTGACATTGGCAAATCACCCTATTGATTTGTTGAATGCTGTCTTTTAGATTAAAGTTCAGTTAAGTTCACTTTTATTTTATTTTGCACTTTCTTTTATTCTTGAAAGCACCTCAGGTTTACATTTTTCTTTGCTGGAGTGTGGGCGGTGTTCTTATAGTTGAGGAGAGCAGTATTACACTAATGGCATCCTGTGAACTCATGACTGTGTATTTGTATTGCCTACAAATCAGCCTGCATATCCCCAGTGTTGCAAGGCTCCTGTTTACAGTGAAATATCTATCTTCCCCAGCAGTTTGGGTTTAGTGCTTGATCTTCTATCACACTATGGCACTGGCATTTTCAAACAACTTCCTCTCAACATATGCATATCCCTCTTTTAAAAAAAATATGATCTTATTTCCAAAACTAATTTTATAATACATTGCTGTTACACATTTATTTCCATTTTAACTGGGTTTTTTTTTTATGTTAGATGGGGAAAGAAAGAGAGATAGTCCAGAAAGTTCAATGCTGTCTAAGTAAAATACTTGCTGTTAATTAGAGATGAATTTCAAGATGTTTGTCTGGTGTCTGGAAGGCCCAAAATATCAGAAACATTGACTTTTTCTCCCCATATATTAATTCTGTCACTTACATGAAGTGTTCTATCTTGGTGCTATAACAATTTTTTCCAAGATATAGAAGCATTAGAGTGCTGTAGACAAACATAAAGCTCTACAATTATTATTTTATTTACTTTCAAAAATATATGGCTTACTAAACTAATGGGATATTTGTAGAACTAATAATATATCTCTATCTACATGTCTGTGCTTATATTTATATACACACACATACACAGATACAATTATTTTTTTCTGTGAGATTTCAAAAGAAATTTAATTTCTAAACTGAAGAAATGCACAAAGCTCTTATTAATTTTCAGAGCTGAAACAATGCTAACAGAATGTGAATAGACACTATACAGTCTGTGTACCACAATAGAATAGTTTTACATGAATTAAAGAACTAAATTGACTTTAAAGAAAAATGTGAGCCTACCTAGGCAGCCCAGATAACAGCAAAGCTGGGCTCTGAGTAAAACTTTGAACCTGACCTAATACAGAAATACAGCTCTATTCACAAATTTGGCACAAGTTACTAGTACATAATGACAAGATTATGTAGCCAGTCTAACAATCTATTCCCTCTCTGTTCTCACTACTACCTTTTACAGGTTCTAACTGCTCAACAGAACATTCCTTGAGCTGATTTGGCTCTTGAACTTCTGTTGTTTGTTTTTGTGGCTTAATATTTCAGTTTGAACAATGGACTAAAACACCTTAGCTCAGAGTTGAATGGGCAGAACAAAGAGATACTGGGACTGGGTGACATGCATTAGCCAGTGGGGAGATAAGGGCAAGATTTATGTGTTACCTCTACCCTCATCTTTCATCATGTGATGGTTGTAGTCACTTTGAATGTCAAGGGTTCTCTGAGTTCAGGAATTTTCATGATTCATAGAAGTATAGGAAGGCTTGGGTTGGAAAGAACCTTAGAGACTCCCTAGTTCCAGCCCCCTGCCATGGGTAGGCTCACCTTCCTCTAGACCAGGTTGCTCCGGTTTCATGCATTCGTCCACCTCCAACTGGCCATACATATTTCAGTACCTGCAGAGGTGAGAATAGGTGTCATCGCTCTGCAGCTTACAAAATGGTGTGGCTTTGTCCCTCATCATCAGCTGCTCACTGGGAGGCCTATCTTGGATTGTATCAGAAATGTATTTATAACATGCTGTCTTCTGGTATAAAGGGACTTGATTTTACCTAGCTTCCAAATTCCAGCTAATAATTCTGATTCTCTTCCACTCAACACTGAATTCTATAGTCAGCTCCAGGGTCTTTAAATTTCTGCATCTTTCCAGTCCCACGTTTTTCCTCCTTGGTATATACTTTTGTTCTTGAATGGCATTTTTTGCACCTTTGTTGCTAACACAGGGGCCAGGCAAGCAATGTACTACAACACAGGGAAAGTAGGAAGCAGCAAGCAGATCAGACTCAGTTCTCAGCTATTGCTGGACCTCTTCTCATTCTCTATGCATCAGCTAATAAAACCAGCTCTTCCTCTAAGTCCCTGCACAGCCTCTTGCAGCACTTCTCACTAAGTGCTCTTTCCAAGGAAGAGGGAGAATTCTGTAGATGCTGCTGACAATAATGGCCTTTCTACTCTAGCAGCTAAATCCAATAGAGCAAATTGCTTGTCTGGATTCTTCCTTTCAGATCGTTTATCAGCTGATCTGCTCACTATGATTGCTAATATTTCTGGATGTCTGCCTTATATGTTGCCACCAAAATGTCCAAATAATTGCTTAGCTAATAAATATCGACTCATCACTGGTGCCTGCAATAACAGGTATGTATGATAAAAACTGTCCTGAAAAATCTGTCTTTCTCATTCTTTAAACCCTAAAAGCTGTATTTGCTTTTACTGAAGAAATTGGTGAGGGAGGACTGATGTTAATCAGTTAACTTTGGCATCAATGTGTCTGTAAATGAAGTACCTGTAAAAGTTCCTGGAGGAAGAACTCATAATTTAAACTTTGGTGCACTTTTTGTATTAAACAGGCTTTCCCTCTGAAAGCTTCCAGGATTATGTGAAGAACTTTATATTTAGGGAGAACTGATTTAGCAGATGCCTTCTTCTCTATAAAAAGGAAACTTAATTCTAACCCAGCATTTATTTTTGGTTGAATTGGATAAAATTATATAAAGCAGGAAAACAATACTACTTCCCAAGGTGAAATATTTTTGTATTTTCCCACAACTCTGACAGTTAGCAAGCATGAATCTAAAAATTCTAGGTGTTATTTTTAGGTTTACGTATCTGTTTGTATCTGTTTACTGTCTATTTTTTATAACTAGTACCTACCTGTTGCTTAATCTATTTGACAATTGCTTCCTACAAAACTCAACTTAATAGATGTGCCTGTCTTTTCAGAACCCTCCAATGCAATGAGTGTAAAACTGAGAATGAGAGCCCTTTTAAATACAAGGGTAAACAATATTTGTACTGAGCAGCCTCTGGATACATACACCTAAGGCCAGAAACTGAAAGGTGGACTGTATGTTTACAACTAAAGTGCAACAGGGATGAAAATGGAAGGCCATTATCATTGTGCAGGTTCAGGTGCTCTGCAATGTGGTGAATAAAGAGAAGTACAGTTCTGCAGTTTTATTATTCAGTGAGTCTGGTTTTATGACATGAATCTGTTTTGCTACATCACAAGTCATTTGCAAGAAACATGCCTGATAGGTTCTTTGCTGAAAGGACACAACCTGATATGAATCAGTGTTATAAATCTAACTATGTGGAAATCCATAATTTCCCCCCAGGCATGTTCAGAGTTGCTTGGAATCTGAAGTAGCAGCTAGTAGAATATTTGCACTGACAACTCCATCAGGGCTTGAATACAATGGCCAAGATTCATGCAGCTGAACAGAGACACATGGCTGAAGCTCTTAATTTACAGGAGTGGCTGTGTAGTCTTTCTCCCTAGAGATGGAGAGAAGCACTCTGCTATAGGTAATGTAAAAGACCTTTTTCTCTTCAGGGACTGATAATGCTAGGCTGTGTACAGGCATTTCCATCTTGTATCTAAAGCTGGGTAGGGTAAATATGATTCATTGAGTCTGCTCTGTAGTGACTCTCTTCTACTTTGTATATTTTTATGCTTGTACTGCATTGGAATTTAAACCCATCACTCATATTAGGTGGCATTTTATACTCTTGCTCTAAATGTGTGTAAAAGGTGTAAGGTGACAAAAAATGCTGCAAAACCAAAGGCTTTGAGACCAGTGATTCAGATCTTTACTGAGTCTAAAACTCTTTGAGCCCCTCGAAATACCTCTTGTTCTACTGAAATACAGAAACTTGAAAAGCCCACAACAATGTCATGTAAATAACAGATTTTGTGATGTAAGCCAAGTTCAAAGACCTCAGAAATTAAATGAAATACCAGGCTGTGGTTTTCCTTGCTTTACAGCTTCCACTTCCAGGGAGAAAATATATCAAGATCTATGTGGCATTTGTACTTTTGCTCAGTCTCTGGATATGTAGCTGTACTGTAGATCAGTAAATGCTGCATTTCATGAGTGAAATTTAGGAAAAAAAAAAAATATAGCAGAATTAATTGTGTGTCCACAAGAACAATCTTTCTTAATCTATTTAGAAGTGAGCAAGGAAAAGCTTTACAGATGTTCTGCTAAGTCAGTCTGTACATTTGGGACAAATCAGATCAATTACAAAGGGTTTTTTCTACAGCACTGAGATTGCTTTTAGTGTGCATTTCCTAGAACAAAGGTGTAGTAGAATAGCATAAACATGACCTTCTATGGAGAATATCAACATGATATCAGACATTCCCAGCAGAGTTATTATCCACTTTTACTTGTAAGAGATATTTACAGATTTTAGTTTCCTTTCTATCTAAACAAGTAAAATAAAATTGCATTATTTTAAAATGAAGAATAAGGAACAAAAAGAAAATCCAGGTTTTTTTTGTTGTTGTTTTTTATTCCCAACTGGCTAGCATTGATCTATGTGGTTTTTTTGTGTCTAGTACAATGAGGGGAACTCAAGAGTGAAGGAATTACAGGTACTAAAGGAAAGGACTCTCACAGTGCAATTACCTTCACCTAATATTTGATTTCAGAGATCTCTTGTCTTCTGCAAGACTGCATCTTTGGCTATTCCTGGTAGTGAGAAATAAGATGGAGTGACAGGATGGTACCCAGGAGCTTTCTGTCTTTATGGCTTGGTGGACAGGTTGTTAGATGACTAGCTTACTTTTTGTACACTTAATATTTGGGGCACCTGGGAGGAATTTTATCTGCAGCATTTCTGTTTCATTGTTGTGTCATTAACCATTTTCTCAGGTAAGGACCTGATGCCCAGTCTGGAGGTCCAGTACCAGCAGAGTTAGGAGTATGGCTCATCTAGTGGAAAGAAGGAACAATCCTGACTGAATCCACTGGCTTCCATAATAAGAAATTGAGATGTTTCCTCTAGGTTAGCTATTTCACCCCAATGCAAAATTAAATGTTCAATCAGTAGCAGGCTTATTTTCCAGAACTGTCCCATGTTTCCAGAAGTCACACTCATGATAACTCAGCACAACTTAAAACATCATGAACTATAATAATTAAGTTGCCATATGGCATTCATTTCATCTACTTGAAACTAGGCAGACATTAAAATAAGTTTCAGAAGATAAAAATCTGGATACTGAATGGAAGCTTAAAACTCCAGGTTGCTTCTCTGGCAGCCAAAAAAAAAATCCTAATGGTGGAATTCCAGTATTTCACAAGTAAATGCAAACTCCTTCCATAAACAGAATATATAGTATCAAATTTGAGTACTTTATAAAGCTGTATGGTAGAAAAATCTCTTTATTTCAACAGCCTTTTTAACTCAAGCAAGATTCCAAGATATTAACATGTTTAATGCAATAATAAAAAGGCATGTGAGAGGGGTTTTACTAAAGTAGCATTCCAGTGATCTGCTAAAATACAAAAGCAATCAGGAGAAAAATCACTGGTTAAGCAGCTACATTAACATTTCATTATTTTTAATTGACTGGAATAGCACTACACTATGTGCAGTATTTTATGCAATTTCAATAAAGGCAAATCAACTGTAACTAATTTGAATGCTTTATTAAAGCATACTTCAACCTTCAAGTGTGAATTATTGTGGATAATTAAGCATATTACTGCACCATATAGCTTGGCAAATTGAGTCTCTTCAGTGTGCTGGAGATCAACGAAGTATTAATATAATAATTGTTTAGAATCCTGATAGACATGTAAATGTATGTTTTAACACCATGTATTTCCATCAATATTCCAGAAATATTTCTGGTTTCTTGAGGCTTATTTTACAATTTTAGTCAGCTGAGTACATTGCAAAAAATATTTTTTCTTTTTAGTGCTGATATATGTTTAACAATTATGAAGTATCAGTGAACATGTTGAAAAACAACCAAACAACAACAAAAAAATCCTAAAATTTCCAATATTCATGATAGAGGGAAGATTAATTGGGTCAAACCCAAGACTCACTCACTCTACTAATAAATAGAAATCACCAAGGATTATTTGCTGACCCTCAAAATAAATATGATCTGATTCTTGCCACCCTCTTACTTTTACACATTTTGTCTAGACTTTTTACATCCCTTCCACTTCCAGGTAGGCTGGCTATGGGATGATAAAATGGTATGCAATGATGCCAAGGTGTGCTCAGGTGGGTGACATTCAGGGAAAAGCAAGTGAGGAAAAAAATTCACTGCAGTTATTGCTGACAACTTAGCATCATATTTCAGTGCCTGGCCTTGTGCACAGGCCCTCCCAAAGATGGACCCAAGAAATTGGAATAGCTTCAACCAGAGGGAGCATTGCCACTGGATTCAGCTCCCATCTCCTCAGCCCTGGCTCCTTTGGTCTTGCTAAATGATTTCTTCTCTATGTGCCCAGGGTTCCAACATATGACTAGTGCCCATTTTTCATTTCAGCTTTCTTCACCTGTACTCTAGTGTTTCTTCACATTTTCCTCCTTTTTGATTTCCTTGCTGTTGCTCTAAACAAACATCTTTCTAAAGATGCTAGCAAAGGCACTTGAGAGTATATCTGACTTTATGGGGAATGAGGACACTATTAGGAACTCACCTTCACAGCAAGTATTTAGAAAATGTTAAAAGGTAACCAACTTAGGTTATAAACATGAGTAAAATAGTAATAATTCATTAACAATTTAAATGCTCATTATTTTCCTTTTGAGTAAAATTGATATTGACATTCATGAAGACAAGTATTTTATGCCCTTTCAAAGATTGCTACATGAACCTCTTATTGTAATGTCATATTGCTCTATGGCTGATGATTATTTCATATTATTTCATATTATTTTATTATTATATTTTTATGGTGAGGTCTTATATTCAGAACATAAATATAAGTAATATATATATATATTTATATTAGATTCAGAATATATTTAGAGGTTCTGCTGCTGCTGTTGCTTTTGGGGGATTTTTTTTTTGTTTGTTTTTCTTTTCATAGGGAACATCCTAGATGGGGAGCATCCAACACAGCTTTGGCTAGGTGGCTTCCAGCAGCCTATGAAGATGGCCTCAGCCAGCCTCGAGGATGGGATCCCAGTGTCCAATACAATGGATTCCAGCTACCCTCGGTTAGGAAGTTTACCTCAAGATCACTTGAAACACTTACACTTGGCTATTATCATACCTGCCACCACAGACCTCCATTTTCATCAGTAAATGAAATATCTGTGTGAAATACTTCAAAAGTGTCTGTGGAACTCAATTAAGAAGCCGGTGTCTTTGCTAAGCATAAGTTCAGCCACATGGGTGAGAGTGCCCTTGGCTGGGATAAGCCCATGGAGCAGTTCTGGGGACACTGACTGTCCTGGGGAGCAGCCCAGCACTCCAAAGAGTGCTGTAGGGGAGAGCAGGCAGGGCAGGAGCCAGCCAAATGCCGGCCTGGCAGGCACCAGGCAGCCAGCACACACAGGGTGATGATTGCTCAGGTAGACAAAGGGTGCACAGCAGACCTAATTTTTACCTTCCCATGATGAAATTGTAGAGAAGGGGGAGGTCTACAAGGATGCATGCTGCTATGGTAAAAGGCAATGTTCACAAGTTGCTCCAGAGAAAATTTTGTCTTCAAACAAGAAATTAATTTTTTTTTGAGAGCACAATTAAATGTTGGAATAGGTTTTTGTTGGAATATGGATTCCAGCCCAGAGAGCTTCTGGCATATCCCTCATGGGAAATACCCAAGATCTGTCTTTATGGAGCTCTCAATAACCTAATCCCTGCTTTCAATTTAAAGTTGCACATTGTAGCTGCCAGAATTTCCTTCCAGCCTAGATGTTCCAGCATTTTTATGATTTTTTGTTTTAATAATGGCACCTTTATTCAGGGAAGAAGGAGGAGGGAAAGAAAGGTGGGTGTTAACTAAACAGATACAAAGCACATTGACATTCTAGCATGTGTGCAGGTGTGTGCATGTATGCCATTCTTCATAGGCTACCAACCTTTAACTGAACAAGTATTTTTGTCAAATCATAACTTCATTTTTTAGTTAGTCCAACATACTGAACTTAGAAAGTATTGCAATATTTATGGATTTTAGCAGCTCATATACTCAAAAAAATAGCAGACCTGCCGTAGTGGGAAGTATGGAAAAAGAACATTTGCACAGAGGACTGGGTGAAAAATTCCCCAGTGCAGGTTAAAATGATTTGGGCTGGATTTACAATTTGTGATTTGTCATCATTGCTTTGAAACCTGACTTTTAATGGACTCAAAGTCTTGTCATTTTAACCATTGTATGTTTAATAAGGATAAGCAAGAGAATTTAGTGTTAATGTCACCTGCAACTCATGTTATTAATTAAATAACATTGTCTCTAAGTTGCACAATTTAGCACTCAGAGATGAAAACCTGACATTTACACAGGCAAATTTCCAGTAGATAGTACAAACTGCCTTTTCTAGATTCATTAGGGTACATGCTTGTCAAGTAAAAGACACTGAAAAAAGATTGTATAACTGTACTGAATCTGATCATCAACGTCTGACCATGAGCAAGGGTCTCTGCTTTGTTTTGGAGTAAGATAGGGTAAAACTAATGTCATAAATGTTTTTTTGTCATTTACGTAATTGTTCTTTTTTTGTACTTTTAGCTATCTAACTTTATCCTTTCAAAAGTAACATGAAAATACTGTGAAAGTGATAGATAAATGTGAGGATTACTATAAAGGAAAACAATGATAAAAAAATTTATTAACTTAAAAAAAAAAATTTGTGCTTTGTGGCCACCAAAGCTATTAAAATACTGATCTAATGATTTGAATTCCTGATGAGCTGTAGGTAGCTTGCTGTTGAATATTTCAGTATAACTCCTGATGTTCCTAACAAGCCCCATGTTGCCTCTTGTCCTTACCAATTCTATTTAACTGAACCTGCCTTATACATTCATTATACAGCTCTCATATTTATTATAGGCTCTGTGAGTCTATTTTATGTGCTGCCCTTTCAGTTGCTTGAGTTCCAAGGCAGCTGTTACTTACCAGGGAATATTTTGCAGCATGAGGGAATAATCTGTGAATAATGATAACCTTAACATCTCGTCAAACTGAGTGCTGATTTTGCCCCAATGGTTTTGCTTAGTTATTAATATAGGCTGGACATGTAGCATAGATATCTCCATGTGCTCCTCCTCAGAGCATCTGTATCTCTATGCATCTTGCACAGAACTGTGTCAGAAATATTTTTGGCTCCTCCCTGCCTGGGAAAAGGAAGCTGAACTTTCAGCTACCATGTGTTTGCATCTACCACATGTCCTGAGCTGCATAAGCTACTTCATTTACATACAGAGCAGCTCAAACCTTCTGTGTGTCAACAGTGATTTGAGTTTTCCCAGCAAATCCTTTTGTTTGAGGAGAAAACAGAATACATAGAAAGAAAACTTTTAGACAGTCTAAAATGAATGTGTGATTTTCAAAATTGTCTGGAAAGAAACAGATCAAAGATACGCTGCTCACTGGAAAACATATAGAAGATTACATATCTTATGTCATTCATATATTTCATAACATATTTCAGCTGAAACATCTTTGAAACTGCTTGTAGCACCTTGGTCTCAGCTCCTGAACAGAAATAAGAGCCTGATAGAGGTTGAATTTCATATTGTTGTTGGACTTTTTATTTTGTTTTGGTTGTAGGTAAACCATTAGAAACATTCTAGAAACATAAATTTGGGAAGTGGGAAGATAGCTTTTATCACTGTTCCCCCTACATTTTTAGTATTTTATCATTTTGTGAGAAGTAAAAACTGTTTGTCACTCAAGGTAAATTAGTTCTCTTTTCAGGTTCGTGAAGTGACAAGAAAAATTATTCATGCACCTAATGAGGCTGTTACTGAAGACAAGCTGTATTCTGATATCATTATGGTATGGGGACAGTACATAGACCATGACATTGCATTCACACCCCAGAGCACAGGGAGAACCACCCTGCTAAGTGGGATGGAGTGCCAGATGTCTTGTGAAAAACAAAATCCATGTTTTCCAATAAAGGTAAGATTCCAACTTAAATTCTACAAGAGAAATTCCAGGCTTTAAACAGATGAGTAAAGTCAGGAAACGTTAGAGCAGACAGCGATAAAAAAATAGAAACTTGTACAACTATTAAATGAAACAGGTAGACATTGAAATTTTTTTTGTAGCAATAAAAAACTAGAGTTAATATACTTAATAAAATATCACATTTTTAACCTAAGGTTTATGTCGCAGAGAAATCTTACTGGTCCCTCCTAATGTTGTTGTTCTCATGCTTCAAGGTTTTGAGTTCCACTGGGGAAAGTAGCAAAGTAGTCATTTACATTTTCATCCAGATAAAGTGAAAAGATTTTAACAATACTTCTTCCAGTTAATGCAAACTTTTGAAGAGAGCTATCTTTTCAATGTATGTATAAAAATCATCTCCAGGGAGCTGCTGAAACTTACATACATCACATCTTTGCTTTGAGCAGATGGAAAACATGAGTTCAAAGCTTGTTAGAGGGATAGAAGAAACATAAATAGGTATAAATATAGGATACAGCATTTTTGATCACCTAATTTAAAAGTATAGTCCTTGTTTCACTCAAAAAAAATGAGCAGCAAAGTAAAACCATGTTTTTTCTTCTCAAAGCACAGCCTGTCCAACTCAGGCTATAGGAAAGCTCCAAGCCTATCATAGCCCTCAGTGATGTTCAAGTCAGCACAACCTAAATTCTCTTACTTAGGAGCATGATTATTTATCAGCTTCCCTATGTACTGCCATGTAGGGTTTCTATCAGAATAGAAAACATCTTTTACCTTAGCAAACTGTAATTGATAAACATTCCATAGTCTCATTTTGCTTTAAGTGCCTCATTTCTCTCTCGCTAAATGTAGAGGAAAATATTTGGCTAACTGTAAAGAGAACCAAATCAGGTTGTGTTAAAAGGTTGCTCATCTTCCATATGGTGAGAGAATTTAAAATACTGGGAAGATTAAGTGAAATTAATGTCTGCCTAAAATTGCACCAGAAGCAGGTAAATCTAGTCCCTCTCACCCTGGATATATGGACTTTTGAAAGTTTGCAAACATATCTTCAGAGCATTCAGAAAGAACACAGGCTTCTTAAAGAACCACATTCTTTCAGACAGTGAGCAACTGAGAGCACTGAATAACCTGAATCTGCCACCACAGCCCTAATTACTAAGAGTATGCCATAGTTTTGGAAAAAATCTCTAGTTTGCTGTGTTTCAAATTTCCATTAGTGGCAAGATATTGGTTTATTCTGTTTATGATTTTAAGTAATAGTCTTAGAAATATTCCCATTCCCAAAGTCTTACCAAGAGATGCTAGGGTGGACATCCACACCTGACCAGCAGTGCTTTGTATGATGTGAAAATAGATCCATCTGAAACATATACCATAATATATTGACTCCCAGTTTTAAAAACTCTGTTTGCTGCAGCTATAAAACTGCAAAAATCTTCAAAAGTCATTTGTGTTTACAATATATTCTTTGAAATAGCACAATTTGTATTGATATTTAATTATAAAACCCCTATTTTTTTTATTACTACATGGATTTTTTGATTGAGACTCAAACTGTTTCCCATAACTTGAATGAAAAGTAAATCACAAGGACCATAGTTTGTAAGCATTGAACCCTGACTAATTCAAGCCTCAAAATCCCATCTACTTAAAAAAAGAGACAGTGTAAGGGATCTTTAAAAAAGACTCCAAGGCTAGCATTATTAATGTGGTAGAGACATTCAGTAAAGAGGGATAGAGGGTTCACAGATTGTCATGTCAAAGACTTTCAAGTGCATCCTTCAGTGCTCTAAACAGGGCACAGACTCTGGATTTCTGTCTTGGAGCTGTGACGAGATTCAGAGTGTGTTTCAAGAATGCTCTTGAAGGTGAATTATGTGAGCATATACTAAATCTATCATTGGGCATTAAATATAGCTAAATCTAGCACTGGATGCTGCTCTTACTCAGCATGAGGATGGCTTTGATGTAGCCATGCAAAAAAATTCAGTCACAACCCTGTAAGTAATAGATGAGTTTGCCAACTTGTAGCCCCTTTACACGGTTACAGTCCCACGAATTTTTCAGCTCCATTTTGTTATTTACCTGTTATTCACAGCTTTGATGGACGGATGCAAAGATGGTTTTTCTTTTGCTTTTACTATATATGTTCAGTATTTTGTGACTGTTTTTTCTCAAAAAGAGAGATTAGATTCTGTATAAAAAAAAAAAAAGAAAACAAAAAAAAAGGGCTTTTGCAATAAATAGTGTCATCAGAGGAACTAATTTTTGAACACCAAAACAAAACACTATTACCCTCTAGAACAAATCTTCTTTCAGAATTATTAACTAATAAATGTCCCCATATTAAATATTTGGAAAACTGCCACAGTTACTTTCATACATTCATTTTGTATACTAAGGAACTGTAGCTGGTTTCCAAAGGCAGTGAAATCAATAGCATCTTATACAACAATGTAGATGTAGAGGCTGCAGTTTGCACTTTTCCTGTTCCTACAAAAGCTGCACCCAAGGGAGAAGCCACCCACAGAAAAGGACAACTGTGCCTGCAGCTGCACATCCTCTCTGGGGGTTTCAGCAGGGAGAGGAAGGTCCTGACTGCACAGGTTAGGAAATCTACCTGGAAAATATTCAGAGTCAGTGCAATTCAATGAAGTATTGAAAGCTGCAATAGTTCATTAATATTAATGAAAAGTGTAGGCAAATGATTCATAGGTTACCAGGAACCATTGTGATTTTCTGTTTTGGACATTTTTATAATAAATGCTATAGAATTTCTCTGAGCAATGCTCACACGGAGCCTGTAGTTTCTGGTAGAGCCTGATCATTCTTTTTTCTGTATGTTTATGGGGTCCCCTAATGGGGCAAAAATACCTCACACCCACTAGCTTTAGTTTACACTTCTTTTATAACAGCCTGACATGCAGAACAGAGTTGTGGAGATAACTTGTCATTCCTGAGATTATTATTTCAGGTTAGAGCTGAGACATAAAGCATTAGAAAGACTTTCATAAGAGAGCTACTGACTTTATTCAGTATTAATTGCTGCCAATAAGTTAGACACAGCACGTACAGTTAGCATGAGGCAATCCAGAAAAGCTTTCAGTTACCTGAGATACAAAGACGTGGAAAAGAAACAGTCTCAGAAAAGTGAGGTGATTTGAAAAAGTTGACATGTAACAAGACAGGTTACTGTCTCAGCTACAAATAGATCAGTCGTCTGCACTCAACAACCAGCAAAGTGAGTCCCTGCCTTTTTCTTCTGTTTCAGCAGCAGCAGCTCGCTGTCAGATGGGATCATGGACTCTTCTCCAAGTTGCATGTGCACAAATAATCATTAATATTTTCCTTTTCTTCAAATTTTCACAGACCATAAGCTAGGTTTTCTCTTAAATCTACAGAAAAATAACCATAACAAGGTCATTTCCCATAGAATAAATTCACAGTAAGAAAGATTTTTTCTTTAACTGAAATAACAGTTTAGAGATTGTGGTACACTTAAACAATTATTGCCTTTAATTTTCCTACACGTAGAAGAATTTTACCATTACCATGACTATGCATATATAATAACCAGTTAAATCAAAAGGCAGCTATACAGGAAAACTATTGTGGCCAATCAGGGTTTTGTTGCAAATTTTTTCCCTCTAGAACTGTGTGATACAAACAAAAAAGAATCATGAATTTTAGTCATTTTTTTAAAGAAAAAAAAAGAAAGTAAATTCAGTACTCATTTCAGCAGAAAAGGGTCTCTTTTTTTCACTCAGATTATTTTTAATGTCTTTGGATAATATTATAAGGAACCTCTAGTTTACACGTTCAGCTGCTGACTGCAAACTACTTATCCTATGAAAAGGGAAAGGACAGCATTATGCAGCTCAGCCAGTACCTTAATGGTCATTATTGCTGATTTTTCTCCCCTGGGGACCAGAATGGATTGAACTGAAATTGCAGAGGTAGTTAACTAAGATTATTCAGTATGAGCTTCATTCAGTGTTGACATGTTTTTCTGTGAGCCTTGCTGTTTAACACCATACAGGCATCTCCTACATTCTTTTCTCAGTGAAACCTGAATTCTTCCTGAATACCTCCTGATAACTAGAATATATACAGCACATACAGGGCTGTGGCTGTCAGGTTCAGATATTGGTATTATGAGATGAGTTACCTGCTTACATTACCGGCTGAAGGGAAAAAGAAGCCACACTAATAGCAAAAGACTTAATAACAAATGCTAAATAGAAAACACATGACAGAGAAATTAGTGATTTCAAAAATCAGTGAAAGAAAATTACTTATTTTCTTCAAATATAATCTACTTTGATTTGCTAAAACGTAGACAATGAAGAAATAATAGTAGAATTTCTTTACCAAACAAAATTTAACTATTTCTTAATGTAAAAGATTTGTTGGTATCAGTCCCTACTGACACGAGCTCTCAGTACTAAGAAAATTTTACTTGGTATAATAAATGAGGTAACATTATATAAAGTTAATTCATTTCATTCCAAAGTCACTTTGTTACTGTTAACCCCAATTTAATGACTGTTCTATCTCTGCAGACTGATCTCTGTATTATTAGAAAAACGAAGAAGAAATTACATCACATATGCAGCATTCACTGTCTTCTGCCAAAGTGAAAAATGAAAAGCAAGCAGATAGAATAGATAGAATACAAATAAGGGTTAGCTCAGGTGTCTGTACAAATAATTTATTTTCTCTTAGATTTTTGGACCTCATTATTTGACCTCAGTGTCTCAACTGTATGGGGATCAAACCAATAAAAGACTGGCAGTTTTTCATTTAGCCAAGTCTATGTGCAGCCTTTGCTTTTTATGAAGATGGTCAGAATTCAGTACCCGCAAGACAACTGTTGCAGCAAAATAATGTGGCAGAAGACTTGTAGGGGACTGGCAGAAAGCAAAATGAATATTTATATCTGTCCTTTTTAGTTAGGAAACAGGATTAGAATTCAGTATTGAACCAAAGCTTTTACAGTGTGCTGCTGCAGACACTGAAACTCCTCATTATGTTTTTATGCATACAGGTAAACCTGATGTTTCTATTGCTCTTCAATAGAATAGAATTTGACCAGATGTTCATGTCTTCACTCTGATACATTTTATGATGAATTTTGATTGTAAAGCCAGACTGATTTAGATTTCTTCAACAGCTTATACTAGAGTAAAAGTTTGGGGGTTTATTTGTCTCTGCTTAAAAAATATTCATCTTTTCTCTTTAAATCTAAAGAAAAACAATCAATACAGATTTAGAATATGTCATTCCAGTAGTTGAGGTCTGAACAATAAAAAACAGATAGTTGAAGTAAATATTTAGACAAGACTCAATTCAGCATCCACAGCTGTTCTCCTCACCTCAGAAAATACCCTTATTTTGTATGCAGGTAACCACCAACGATACATTATCTGCAGGGATGGATTGCCTGCCCTTCTACCGCTCATCTCCGGCATGCGGCACCGGTGATCACGCTGTTCTCTTTGGAAATATATCAGTGCTAAATACAAGACAACAGATCAATGGCTTAACTTCTTTCCTCGATGCCTCTACAGTCTATGGCAGCACCCCTGCTGTTGAAAACAAACTGAGGAATTTAACAAGCAATGAAGGCCTTCTTAGAGTAAACTTAAAGTATGATGACAACCATCGGGAATACCTGCCTTTTACCGATCGGATCCCATCCCCTTGTGCACAAGACCCAAGTGGGAGTGGAGGTGAGAGGGTGGAATGTTTTCTGGCCGGGGACAGCCGCTCCAGCGAGGTCACATCCCTGGCTGCCATGCACACGCTGTGGCTGAGGGAGCACAACCGCCTGGCCCGGGCCCTCAAGCGCATCAATGGCCACTGGAGCGCGGAGACCGTCTACCAAGAGACGCGCAAAATTGTTGGTGCTCTGCATCAGGTGGGCTGCTTGTTTGCTCTCATACACATTGCAGTGAATGTTGCAGAACAGAACTCACAAAGCTTCCAATATGTTTCTGGGAGGGGCTTTTTGAGATCGCATTACCCTTTCTTTCCCACCTATTTCTGTGCTTCAAACATGGCATGTTTAAAGTTCACTTTGTTTTCCACCTTCCTAAATGCAAAGTTTCAGTGCTTAGCTTCTCTAGGCACCTCAGCGTTCTGATTTCCATAGCAGTTTCTACTCAGACACATATTTATGCAGGCTTCTCCAATGTCTGTTTTTTCAATAAAAGAGGCTTTTTCAGATTATTTTTTTTTTGGTTAAAGGAAATTATTTATATAATTTTATATATATATTTATATAATGTTCAAAATGTTTACTTTCTCACAGGTATTACGTAAATAATAAATCCCCAGTGTAAAAATGCCTGTGACATTCTCAGTGAAGTAGTAATGCATGTACTTCAGGGTCTACTGTTAACAGGAGATAGCAGGAGAAATACCTGTGGGAAAATACAAAAGAGTCCATAAGGATGTTTATAATAGACATGTTTTCATACTCTTAAAATTTCTTTTTTTTCAGTAGCAAAGGAGACTTTTTGAGAGATAAATTGGGGAAGGATGCAATAAAACTTCACTTCTCTGATAAAACCATTTTCCTTTCTTCTGCCACAATAGAATACAAAGCATTTTTCCTTTAAGAAATCACCTGCACTGTTTAATGCATTGTTACTTGCACTCAAATTCATAGAGCTCCAGACAAGTAACATACTTCACTTAATTGTATTTAGGCTCTTTTGAAATGTTTGGCTTTTTGTTTGCTTTAACCAAGTCACCTCCTCTACCATATATATGCCATTTTCATTAAAATAATGGCATTGACAAGTCGCAATAGTTAATACTTGTTAGAAAAGAAGTGCAAGTCCAAAAGCAGGCCTCTGTGCATTCATACCCTTCTGGTTTGCATCCACAAACATTATGGCCTGAAAGAAACCATTTTGTGCAAGGCAATGCACTGCATGGATCAGCACTGCTCATTAACTCTGCTGGTATCACAGACTAATGAGATTTGCCTATGGCTCATTAGAAATGTGTTTGAGTTATATTTAGTTGGTTTAGAGACATTCATTCAGGAAAGATAATTGGAGCACCTCTATTAGTATGGTATGTTAACTGGCACACTAATGACAGCTCTGGTTGAATTTACCATGAGATTTCCACTATCAAGTCTTGTTTCAGTTGCTAGACATTTCTAAAATTCTCTTTTTTTCGAGGGAATACTTTCAAGCACAAGTTCTGCCTGTGGGTGTGTAATTATAGAGAATTGAACAAAAAGCCTTTTCTTCTTTCTAGAATAAAGAGGATGAAAAAAATCTCTCTTAAGACCATACTTTTATTCCTGGATTTTTTTTAGCACCACAAATATCTCTAATGACAAGTGTTTGATAATAGAAACTTGCCAAAGTTACCAAACATAACAATTGTCTGTTGATATCCTGCACAAAAAGAAGATTTTTTGGCTGCATTATACAGTTTGACTGATAAGAAGTAGTAACTGTCCTTTCTATTTCATGGGAATTAGACATGCTTAACTGAATAAAGTACTAACACTGCAGTATACAGTGGTAAAGACACATATTCCGTGTTTCCTCATGTTTTGTGCAGAAAGATATTTTTTCATTGTCATTTAATATCTGAAGAAAAAAGTGTTCAATTATGCAGCTGCTGGTTTTAACATTGCTATCTCATATATGTGTAATTTACACAAACCTATTGTTTTCTTTCTGGAGACAGTTTCTCCTGATGTGCCATTTGGATTATGAAAAATGGAAGATTTGACAGTAGTCAGATAGAGCAGGACATTTGCAGATCAATCTGAATCCAATTCTCTTTGATTTATTACAGTAGCAGAGAAACATCTCTGAATTCATGCAGTTGCTCCTACTTGATCCCAATTTTAGGTAACAACTGCCTTTAGTTTTCAGTGTACATAAAGACATTTATTTCAATTCCTTCTACATCTGCTGTTTTGTTTGAGCATCTTGCATGGTCTAAGGCATGGGTTGAAAGTGGGTGACTTCTGAGATTTACATGTATTAACTACTTGGATGAAATTTGTGAAATTAAATTATTGGATATATCCTCTCAAAAATATGAAATTATAAAGAATAAATAGATAAATAATATATTTTACTAAATAGTGTGTCTAGAATAATGCCAGAACTCATTATAATGAGTATAGTTTATACTATTAACAGAATTATAATAATGAGCTCATTCTAATTAAAAATTGAACTTTTGTAAAATCACCTTTTAGTCAAAAGTTTAGGACTTCAACATCATCATCTGTAAATCCTTTAGTACTTTCAGTGAGAACTGCTAAGTAACCATGCATAACACTTTAATGAATTAAACATTGTTATACTTGATCGTTGTCTATTATTTCTGCGATCTTCAAGTGCAGAAGTTTCATTTAATTGTTGCCACACTATCTCAGTGAGATACTATTCCTCTGCAGTTACAGCTGGCCAATGATGAGTTGGCCTTTTGGCCTTACTTACCCTTATGGTAGTTCACATATTTTTATATTTTCCTGTTCCAGCCATTATTTTTTATTTTCCTGTTCCAGCCATTGTGCCCCATTCACACTTAGTTTGGGATGTACTGGTAGAGGTTTTTGCAAGGAAAGTCTCCTGAACCCTATGAAAAGTGATTAAGAATTTCTCGATCTTTTGCATCTAATTGATAATAATGTTTAACATGAACAAAAAGTTTAAAAAAATAAAGTGAAATTGTATAACCTATTTCCAAATATATAACATGTGGCTGACTTCTGCTGAAGGTTGTCTCAGCTTGGAGAAAAATGCAGCCAGGATACTCAGTGAGTTCATAAGGCTTGGAAACCCCTGCTGTAATTCTGCTTTCTGAATGAGTGCTGCCTTTAACAGTAACATTCTATCTGACTTGCAGTATTCTAGTGTTTACAGGTCAGGATTCAGTTACTTTTTCTGTAAAACAGTGCACATGGGATTCATGACATGATGCAAGATCTATACAAAGCCTTTCCTGACACTCAGATGCTGTTTCTGTCTGGATACTTACCAAGCAAGTGGCTGGATTGCTAAGAAATTAGTGTTTTATATTCTCTGATATGACTAAATGAATAAGTCTTAAATAATTTCTCAGTTAATATATGGTTATATAGAATCAAAAGGCCTTATAAAAATGCTGAGCATATGGCCCTCTGTTTAAAACACAGTGCTCATTCATCATAATTTTCCACTAAATTATACTGTTGGAACAATGACTACCATGAGATAGTAGAAATATTGATGTTATTGATTAAAATTGTTTTCTTCATGAGACTTCTGTAGAGCTTGGATTTGATGCTATGAGGTGATGAATGTAGCCTAAGAGGAGCTTGGATTACCTCTAATCTCATAAATGTCACAAAGAATTGAGACCACTCTGCCTTGCAGGTTCAGACTCAGGATATCCATATACATTTCTTATGCTTCTGCAAACACACAAAAGTTATTTGTTAACTTTTTGTTAAAAAATAGACTCAAAGTAAGCCAGAAATGATGGAGCCATTCACTATACTAGTTTGTGATTTCTTTCCCATATAGTCACTTTCTGTCTGATTTTGACATATTTTGCAACAAGCACGTTCCTTTGTTTCCACAGGAGAATCTCATTTATTGAAGGAATACTCTACTGAAAGAAAATACTGTGCTTATTTATGGAACTAAATAAACCTTTTATATCATTCTCTGAGAGAAGGGTCTGCATACAAAAGAATTTTAACAAAATTAATTTTGATGCCTGTCAGCTGTTAACATCTTTAAAATTTATGTGTCAGTTGTGAGAACTCTCATAGTGAGCCTCTCCTGGACTTCACACAGACAAATTTGGCCACATCCAGAGACTACATAAATCCTAGATGCTATTTCAGATGTGTTCTTTGGCAGATTCCAGTAGCAGTATTGTATTCTTCTGTATTAATAACAACTTAGCCTGTACTGTCTAAAACTCACCTCTACTTGGTGGAGCCTCATTTAGCCTTTGGAAGTTTCCATCAAACAGATGCCTCTCCTAGTGCAGGGTAGGCAGGCATAAGACCCCTTTTTACCCTTAGCCTTTCAATTTTCTTGTCTCGAAATGGCAGCCCCTTTATCTCTATCAAGGAAATTGGAAATGAAGATGTTGCCTCTGGAGCAAATGAAAACTCTTGAGTTGCCCTTTCCCTCAGGGAGTCTGGCCTTCCTGAGTATCTTAGCTTGGAATTTCATTTAAAATGAGCCAAAAAATTAGTCATAGGATTTTTTGCATCCATGACTAACCTACTCTTCCATAAGGTCTTTGACTGTAAAAACTATACATCTAAAATTAGAACTGTCTTGCAAAACCTTTCTGAATAAAGCAATGGATTCGCTTTTCAAATGACAGTGTCAGTATTAATTTCTTGCAATAATTTCATTTGTTTCATATGCTGCATTAAAGAAGCTGTAAAAGGGATTATAACATATTGTCTTTTATATATTTTGTGCACTGCATGATTTAACCTGAAAACCTAAACCTCTACTTTCTGGGAAAAGTGATCAAATTGTGGAAAGTTTTTCTTGTCTGTGCTTTGTGCCTAAAATAATGATACAAGTTTTTTATAAGGTCATTTTAAGCCAGCTAGTTTTTCAATCTGCACTATATCGAGTTCAAAGTACATTTGTCTGTATATTTATTGCATATTATATTGAATCTATGAGATATTTTATTGAGTTCATTATGCTTCATATTTATCTCATATTGCTTTATTGAGTTCAGCATAATCCTTAACCTATAATGCATTTTCATTTTATTTGGTACAGTAGAATATTTTTCCCCTCTCTCCTTTTGTCATGATTACTCCTATGCTTTTTCATGCCACTGTAATACTATCATATTATAAAAGCATTTGACAGAAGGTGTTATCAGTCTTTTTATTTTTGAAGTGCATTCTTTAGAAGTCTAAAAATTGGCCTAAGTTTAGTATAAAGTGTCTACAAAGGGATTTTGGGCACCAGTATTTTAAAGCATCGTCATTTCAAATAATAATAAAAGAGGATTTGTGTCACAAATTTATGTCTGAAAATAGCATCTGTTCACATTAGAAAGCCTTTTTAAAGGCATTATAGTGCTTCTTGCTTTCATTGCCGTTTTTAAGGCCATTATAATTTACATTTTTAATCTCAGCAAACCTCCCGTGAGCTGGATTCCCCCCATGGTTTGTAAATGAGCAGCACTGGAAATCTCTGCTCAGGAGGTTTTTCCAGCATTTATGGTAAGACCTAACAGGGCCTGGTTGTTGCACAGATTCTCTCTGGTTATTTGTCCCCTAACTGCAAAAATAAGACTGATATTGTTTTCCAGGAAATACTGCTCTTGCTTATTCCAAATGTTTAGGGTATAAATGAGGGAATAAAAAAGCATTTAGCACCTGGTACTCATTACTATTCATCTCTAGAAAAGCTGAAATATGTTTCTTTTTCTTTTCTTTCAGATTATTACTTTAAGAGATTACATTCCCAAAATCATTGGTCCAGATGCTTTTAATCTGTATATTGGCCTTTATACAGGTTATGATCCCACAATGAATCCTACGGTTTCTAATGTATTTTCAACAGCTGCTTTTCGTTTTGGTCATGCAACAATTCAGCCAATAGTGAGGCGATTGAATGCACAGTATTTAGACGATCCTGAACTCCCAAATCTTCATTTGCATGAAGTTTTCTTTAGTCCTTGGAGGCTCATTAAAGAAGGTATGGTCTTATTTAAATTGCTTCTGTTGTTTTTTTTGTCTTTTTTTCCCCAGAAAATTGTAACTTTTTCTAAATTACTTATCCTGAATTAGGAATAGGAGCATTTATTTAATTAAATAATTTATTTAATTTGTTGGTTGAATTCCAGAGCACTAAAAAGAATATTAATTATTATTCTCAATTAAATAGTTGACTGAATCAGTAAAACATTACTCTCAAGATTAAAACAGTCTGGTAGATTGGCAATAGAAGGATGAGTGATGATGAAGATTTTTTTAGGATTTTTTTCGTGAATGAATTTATTAACAGGTTGTAAGTTCTTTTATACCTGAAGGAGAGGGAGCTTTTTCATACCACTATTACTTCTACTTTGAACTAAAGGAGATGTGTTTGAATGTAAAAGCCTGTGTGGCACAATGATTTAAAAACATACAAACACATAAGTATTGACATTTATTATGAAAATTATAACAGTTTATACATTCTATAATATCATTTTTTATGTTTAAAGGAGGCTTGGATCCTTTAATAAGGGGTCTTCTAGCACATCCAGCAAAACTGCAGGTACAACATCAACTACTGAATGAGGAGTTAACAGAAAAACTGTTTGTGTTGTCCAATAATGGTTCACTTGATTTATCGTCACTGAATTTACAACGCGGCCGTGATCATGGACTCCCAGGTCTATTGCTTTTTCTTGATTTTTTTCTTCCAACTGGTAACTGAAGTAGAACTGCTTATATTTGGGATGTAATCATAAGCTTTTAAATAATAGCTCTGGTAATCAGAAAAATCACTTAAGTCTCTTTTAAAATGTACATTGCTAATATTCTTAATTTTGATGGAAAGTATTTGACAGGTTTTGAGATTAAAATTATCTTGTAAATCTGGAATCTAGAACAGTATTAGTGAGTGGATCTGGGTGTGATCAGTGTAGGTACCTGAGGCTTGTTTTTGCTGGAACCAGTTTTGAGAAGTGGGGGTTTCTGCCTGAAGCAGCCATTTCCCATCAGCAAGCTGTCCCCAGCCTGTGGGATAGTCAATTTAGGTACAGCTTCACTGGCTCCACCAACCACAGAAGGTGTTGACAGATATCTCTAGGAGTGGTGTAGATGGCTTGTTTAGGTAAACTCTGCATTTTAAGAAATATTACATGTTTGTCTCTGGTTTTTTGCACTAGATTTTTTACTCCAGTCAGCCCAGTGTACGACTGAACTAATAGTCAAGGAATCAGGCCATAGGTGTACCTGCTTAGAGGAAGAATGCTGGAGCTTTGCTCAAATCCTGCCATAATTTCTCTGATCAATTTAACCAAAGATGGTAGACTTTGTAAACATAACTGTCTATGACAATGATCACGGTTGTCAAAATCCAGTACTTGTAAATTTTTTAATTTCATATATCATGCCTAGCAGACAAATCTAATCTTCCTTTAAACATCATACTTGCAGGTTATAATGAATGGCGGGAATTCTGTGGTTTACCAAAACTGGAAACTCACACTGACCTGAATACAGCAATAACCAATCAAAATGTCACTGAAAAAGTCATGGAATTGTACCATAATCCTAACAATATTGATGTTTGGCTTGGCGGTCTCATGGAAGACTTTCTTCCAGGTGCTAGAACTGGTCCCCTGTTCGCGTGTATAATCGGAAAGCAAATGAAAGCACTAAGGGATGGTGACCGGTGAGTTTATTATGTAGTAAAATCATGTGTAGAAACCCAGTAGCAATGGAGATTTTACAGCCACTTAAATATGCTTCAAACAAATCACTCTCTACCTGTCTCACATTTTTGTCTTAGCTCCTTCAGTTTTGTTGCATGAGGTTTTGATTAGTCTTCTTTGGTTCGTACGTGGTCTCAATTCCAGATGACATGGAGTTTGTTTTTATGTTACTGAGGTGTCCAGCTTGCACTCCTACTGAAAATGCAAGATACCACCAGAAGTTAATTGTGGCAGGGGCCAGGAGCTCCTTCATGGATGGATGTAGTACTGTCCAGGCTTTATTCCCCCTGAGGTCTGCACTGGGCTCAGGAACTGGAAGAACCTCAATATTTTTCTTTGGGAACTGCAGCAAAGTCAGAAGGGATAAGAAAAATCTGTAATTTGGGCTTCATAAAAGGATAATAAAAACACCACGTCCTTGGCTTTATGTGAATTGGGACAACAGAGTGTTCCCAGAGTTACCTCATAGGACCCAGCACAGGATGTCACTTCAACCAACCCTGCACAGGTGCCACCAAAATCTTGTGCCAGTACAACACTTCATACCAGAAAAGCAGGGGGAATTCAGCTTCAGGTCACAATGGTGTACGAGAAGCTGTTTCTATCTTGCTTCTGCTCATGAAGCAATTATAAAAACCAACCTTTTTTTTATTTCTGTCATGTACTTGTGGCAGTAATTTTGGATCTCATGAGATGGCTAATTTAAAACTGCTCACACCATGCTAGCAGGAGTGTTTTAAATACATCTTGTCCTTACAATGACCTTTAAGCTCCTCTTATAAGTCACTGTTATGGAAAGAAACCATTATGGGAATAATCATCCAAGTCAGAATTTAAATCTGAACTTTAAAAAATGTTAATTAATTAGCTTACAAGAAAAAGCAATGCTAATCATAAAGGTGGTATTTGCAGAAACTGTATAGACAACGAACATTCTACTCAGCTGTGTTCAAAACATGGTTGAAAGTCTTCTGAATGGTACAGGCATACTTGTCCCTACCTGGGGAAGGAGTATCTATGGATGTCTTTTCAGCCCCCTTTCTATTATTCAGTACCTTACACTGTTACTTAACATTCAGTATCTCATAATGCTACCAGCATTAAATAAACTTAAGAATAATTTAATACATTAACTCCAAATTGAGAAAAAGAGAGTTTTAATAATGAGTTTCCTGAGTTTCTGCTACAAAGTTTGTGGCAGCTAACTTAAATGTGAAATGGTATTCCATCATTAATAACAAAGAAACCACCTAAGACAAGTTAGAAGTATGTAACAACATGTTATAGTTGTCACATAATAAGAATGGAACAGTCTAGCACTGCAGTGTCTGGTCAGGTAGTGTTGGGTGTTATCTGTAACTGGACCAGGGGCACTACATACACTAGATACCCTAACTGACAGGTCTGAATGCAGGGATTTAAAAATAACTCTTCTAATCTACTCTTTAAGTTCAAAATACCTGGAATTGTCATCAGGCTGAAACCTGAATTCTGATAGTCCTAAAACCTTTTTGTTAGTAATCTGGCAAAACATAAAAAGTTTTCTTATCTGCTAAAGTCAGGCACTATCTTAACCACATCATCTGAGACAAATTATTTCCGATCCATCAGCCTTCTTCCACCTCTTCATCCTCTGAATATTTTTGCAATCTCAGGATTTGAAACATTTGGGCAAAACTTCTGAAGTTTTTTCATTCTTTGCATAGGTTTTGATCACCTGACACAGATTGAATGGAGTAAACCAAAATGCTTGTTAAAGTAAACACCCATCTGTTGGGTAGATTAAAAATCATTTTTCATTTAGAATTATAGATAAAACCGAATTTTGTGATAAAAGTAGAATAGGTTTTAATGTATATGAAAGGGGACATAGGTGTAGGAGAACTGAGTGGAGAAAAGACTTTGATGGCTTTGTTTATAGGAAGGGGTCTTGGAATCATCAGTGAGGTTTCAGGATGCTCTGAGAAGTTTAGGAGCATGCAAGACATCGTGTAGACAAGGTGTAGGAGGAAGGCTCCTTCCTTTTGTTCTCCTTCCAGCTCCTCCATCTCTCCTGCATTTATTATCACAGTGCTGCTGAGCTGTGGGACATTCCTCTTCCCCTGGTTCTCTACATTGCCTCCTTCTTCAATGTAGGCAAAGTAGGATAGGTTTTTTTAACAAACCAGGCTTCTGAAGGTAACTATTGGCCTACATATAAAGCCAGTTTTCCAAAATTTCACATGCACTTACCTTATTTGGCAGGTACGGTCCTGCTGGCAGCACAATCTGATTTGTCCTGAAAAGCCACCCTGAGGCACACTGGCAGTCCTCATCCTCCCCAGAACACAAACACAACTATCAGACTTCCCATTTGTATGGTACATTTACAGGCAGCTCATAAAAATCTTCAAATGCTGAACACATGCCAGCTTTGCATAGAGTCCACAGTCAATATTGCTGTTCCCTTCTAATCAGGCAGACATAAACACAAACTCACAGACTTTCTAGAAACCTCCAAGCCATGTGCCCCCTGTATTATGAATCATAAGTCCTGTGTTAAACCTGAGCTCAGTTTACACAGTCTGATCACTCCCATGCTCTACTGCTGACTGTCCTCAGGCATGTTACCACCAATCCTGCCTAGTATTTGGGAAAATCCTGACTGGCCTGAGTACCACAGGGAACTAAGCAGTGTAGCAGTGCTTATCACTGTTTACTGTACTAATAGAGACATTCTATCAAACTCTTCAGAAGTATTTTTGCCATTAATGACATGTCTTTATATACAAAATGTTTATCTTTTCTTTTCTCCCCAGTGTTCCCTTTTACCTTTAAATGTGTATGTATATGTGTATGCATACATATATATTTTATATAATGTCACCATTTAATAAATATACCTTTGTAGTTTCTCTGAACTAGTTCCTCTGATCTGACACCACACTCCTGATCTGACAAAAATAAGCAGGTCTTCTCTGTTCCAGACAGTCCTCTGTCCCCCTCCTCCAGCTTACTTTATGTATGATCAAAAACATCATTTTGCTTTTCTACTTATGCTTATATATGCTTATATATACTTATGCTTCTCTACTATAATTAATCTTCATATCTACAGGTTTCTTAGCAAATCAAATTAAGTATTCCTAATTAACGAGAGAAGTATTCAACATATGCTTGTTTTCCTAGCAGCCATTCAGTAAGAGCAAACAGAATTCAAAAGCTTTAGTATGAGGAAATCTATTTTGGTTACTCCACCAATTCCTCTGTAATTTATGCTTTAAACAATTTATGAGTGAACAGCACATATTAG
The DNA here is from genome assembly GCF_001522545.3 of Parus major. Classification (NCBI taxonomy): domain Eukaryota; kingdom Metazoa; phylum Chordata; class Aves; order Passeriformes; family Paridae; genus Parus; species Parus major. Next base: position 94,533,573 of record NC_031770.1, read on the forward strand.
TATATGTAGGAGTAAGGACCAGTTCAATCAAATTTGTCTCGAGTTTTCCTCTCAGAATTGTAACTTTTTTGTGGACCTGTTCAATCAAAGAAAAGCAATTCTGCTGGCTTTAACACATCAGACCAGTTGACCAGTACATCAGACTCACACTAGCCTTTTTATGACTGGTTCTTTATGGTCATGGTGTTTACTTTTATTATTCTTTTATTCACCTATTTTTGCTGTAATTCTTATTTTTGGTATTTAAATAAAAGGTACTGTGAAAGTAAAAATAAGCAGCTCTTTGATCTTTTCAAAAAAGGTTTCTCTCAATCTTTCCAGATTTTGGTGGGAAAATGATAATGTTTTCACAGAAGCTCAAAGGCATGAACTCCAAAGACATTCACTGTCCCGCGTGATTTGTGACAACACAGGAATTTCTGAAGTGCCAGCAGATGCCTTTCAACTTGGAAAGTTTCCACAGGATTTTAAGCACTGTAACAATATACCCGGGATGAATTTAGAAGCTTGGCAAGAATTTTATCACAAAGGTAATTTAGTAGTTACCAATCTTTTTGGAGGGGAGAGTAAGGAGCAGTTTAAGTACTGACTTTGGTTGTGGAAGGTCTTGAGTTACTGGTCTGAATCAGACCTTTACTATTTCTATCACTTAGAAGTGGGATCATATAATCATAGAACTTTTTGGCTTGGAAGGAATCATTACAGGACATCTAGTCCAACCCACCTGCAATGTCCAGGGACATATTCAACTACATCAAATTGTTTAGAGCTCTGAATCCAAATGTTTCCAGGGATGAGGCATGCACCTCTCTGGGCAACTTGTGCCAGTGTTTCAGTACTCTTGTCAAAAACTTCTTCCTTATATTTAATCTAAATCAACTCTCTTTTAGTTTAAAAACATTACCCCTTGTGCTATTGCAGCAGGTCCTGGTAAAAAAGTTTGTTCCAATCATTCTTACAAGACTTATTTAAATTGACAGGCTGCAATAAGGTCTCCCTGGAGACTTTTCTTCTCCAGGCTGCAACAACAACCCCAACTCTCTCAACCTCTTTCTTCAAAGGAAAGGTGCTCCAGCCCTCTGATTACCTGTGTTGCCCTACTCTGGACTTGATCCAGTAGGTCCATGACCTTCCTATGTTGTAATGCTAATTTTATGAGGATTGTAAGTAAAACCTGTGATATTCAATATCAATTCTTTTCCAGAAATGAACAATTAGTCTTGATCACCTTAAAACATGTGAAAAATTTCACTGAAGTTAATATTTATAGCAGTAATGCAGAATACCACCCATTTGCAAGTCTAAGTTGGTAATTTTTTAAAAGCCTGTAATACAAACTTTCTATTTGTAGATGAACTATGTGGAACACCAAAAAGTGTGGAAAATGGTGATTTTGTATACTGTTCAGAATCTGGAAAATCTACAGTGACTTACACATGTCACTATGGATTTCAGTTACAAGGAGAAGAGCAATTAACCTGCACAAGCAATGGATGGACCTTTGAGGCTCCAGTTTGTATAGGTATCTATCTATCTATCTATCTATCTATCTATCTATCTATCTATCTATCTATATATTATTATCATTATTGCTATTTTTGCTATTATTATTATTATTATTGCTATTATTAATATTATTATTAATTTCTGAATTTTCTAACAGCTAAAGTCCACCATAGCTCATCAGATGTGAATTCACTCCTATGCCTTCTTGTAGTTAGCATCCTGGGCTTATAGGTGCAATAACAGAAAAATGTGAAACTCTCTCCAGAATTGGTGTTTCAATCTCTACCCATCCTGATTCAGCAATCAAGTTGATGATAAGAAAATGTCACTAAAAATTGCCCAATTAAACAAAAATCAAGTCTATTAACAACCATTCAGGAGGGAGGGGGGAGATAAAGGGAAGGAAAAAAGGCTGCAAATCAGAATTATACATTGCTTCCTCCTACATTCAACATAACAACATGTCAGTGAGTTGTCATTTTCCTGGAATTTTTTCAATGGATGCTCTATATAAAAGTTGAACTCTGCACCACTAGGGCATGTGTCATCCTAATAATTTTTGTAAAAGTGAAGAAAACAGTCTGTGAAGTGAATAAGTGAAATTAAGGAAACTAATAATCACTTCAGGTACAACCTTCCCCTCCCAAATAGCTGTGAAAAGGTTTTCCAGAAGTTAATTACTTCTGCAGGTACAAAAGTAGATCAGATGAAAATGAGTAAAAAGATATATTTCTGGCACATTTTCACAGGAACCTTTTCTGTTATTTTAATAATTCTTTCATCTTCTGTGGTTTTTTTTTGCCTTTTACTGTTTAGTAGAATAAGATAGAAGGAGAATGTGGCAAGTATTTCAAGACTTTCACTCTTCATGCTATGAAGAATGAATTTTCTCTCTTCAACATTTCAAATGCGTTTATAATGAGGGTGTGTGTACATATACTCATATATATATGTATATATGTATGTGTGTGCATATATTCACACTCCTCTGCTTTATAAGAGCATGAGAGGAAAAAAACCCCAAAAAGGCTATATTTCAGAATATATTATGGGTGGTGGTAAATTAATTTGAGTGCAAGTGCTGCAGCTCATCCACAATAAAGTCTGCTTATCAGTATTTTTGTGATAGCAGAATAGAAAGCTCTTCATTCTAATTGTATACCTGGTATGGAAAAAGTCAAATGAAATTTTCAGCTCTTTCCTTTATTCACATCCTATTTATCCACTGAATTCCTCCCACATAAATACCATGTAAAGAAATAAAGATGTTAAATGAATTATAATAAAACCTTTTCAATAGATTAATGTTCTGGCAGGGAATGGAATAAATAAGTTAAACGAGTGAATCATTCCTTGTCCTAGTTTCTTTTAATATGTTCAGTAATGTAAACAAAAGACTGTATATCTGCTATAGGAAAACAAGCTGCTGCATATATTAAAAAAGCAATGCCTTTATTAAAGGAAAACCATCAAAACCCACTTATGCAGATGCTACTTGAGTTTTACAGTAGAAAGCACTTTGTTCCATGCATGTCTGTGCAATATGTTCCCATTCTTTTAAATATTCAGCAAATTAGGGATAAATCAAGCAATATAATGAGGAGGATAGAGCTTAGCATTTCTGCAGATGGTTTCAAAATTATATGCTACTCTGGAAAGACAGAGTGGCTTGCTGGCAAAACCATAGGATTCTGAGAGCTGTTAATTCCCTCTTACTAACTTGGGCTTTGACTGATATCATTTCTATTGACTCAGGAAGTAATTTAGTGTTAGAATACGCTACCTTCCTTTATATTAAGTGATGTCATACTCCTGATAACTCTGCTTTAGTAAACATCTGCTCTCTGAGCAGCAGGGTTGGCTGGTCAGATCTGACACGCACTGTTTAGTGATGAAGAAGAGTTAGCTAGTTAGCACATAGCATGACTATGGATCTATAGAAGTTGAAGGAGCTCATTTAAATTACAGTGCAGGCAAAAGTGCAGGGTTTTGTTCCCAGATGATGATTAAGCCAGTGAACATTAACTCAAAATATAGTTTTGAAGGGAGTAATACTCTGAAATCTTCATCCTAAACAACAGATTCTTTTCCTGCTTCAAAGACATGTTATGAATGTTATTTTTTCTTAAGAGTTCTGAAGTTTTATATTTTTCCTGCATGTTAGTCTTTTTACTGTCCTAGTTGACAACTATCTTTGGGCACAGCTACTTTTTTATACTAGAATTTGAGAAAATAAGGCTGGTTCTATTTCCAATGATGGAAAGTGGTCTCAGTGACAACACTAAACTAAGTCAGTAAATACAGGCCAGTTTCTAATACTGATTGAAAATAAGTACTTGTATTGAAGTAGCAGATCAAACATTGTGGTAGAGAATGAAAGGATAAAACCGAAAAAGAGAAGACACTGCAGACTCAACTAGTAGTTCACATATGGGTTTGCAGTGCTTCACACAACCATTGGTCAGAGACATTAAACAAACTGTCAGATATACAGAACCAATGGGAAACTACCTAAAATAGCATGGATACCACCTACTTTTAGTCAACTGAATTCAGTCATGCAAGTAAATATTACACAGAAAAAAGACAGGTGTAAAAATATGAAAAAACCCCTTTCTTTCCCTCACTGGGTATTTTCCTGCACTGCTGTTTTCTATTTCATCACATAATAAGAAAGTGAAAGATCTTGAAAGGCCTCAAGAACAATATAGGTATGTATGTTTTCCAATGGATAATTGTTCATCTGCTCAGCATTCTGACAGGATATTGTCATTTTACAGAATTTATATAGAAACAACCATCCTTGCACTGCTATCACAAATTATGGTTAAAAATTTTGTAAACAAAGCTAACCTAAAAATTTGGCTCCTCAATGTCATGCCTAGAAGTGTACATAATTGTGTCTGACTTATTATTTTCATTATCTATATAGAGAATAGGATGAAAAATTTATAGAGGAAGTCAAATCTTAGGACACAAACACATGAAGAAGAGCTCTCACATTTAAGGCTTACATTTTTGAAAATTCAGCCAATTGCCATTTGTAGCTTTTGGACTATGAGAACAACTTTTCTTTTTCATCATTTCCAGCTTTTAAACAAATAAAAAATCAAAACAAAAAAACAACGACCCTCTTCTTTGTCCTTTAAACAGTAACAATACAGATTTTTATCAGTATCTGTCTCATTGAAAATGTACAACGCCTTTCATTTAGGAATCCTTGTAAAAAGTGTTTATGAGAAATTATTAATCCCTTTGTACTTTGTAATTATTATTGATCAGTGTGTCCTCATTTTGCAGACATCAATGAATGTGAAAATGAAATTAATCCACCATGCCCTCCTTCTGCTATATGCATTAACACTAAGGGCAGCTACAAATGTCTCCCTGACTGATTCCCTACAAGCTGGCAGGAGATGGAAGAACATGCTTTGGTAATGGTGAACCTACTGTCCATTAAAATATTCTCTGTTCCACTTTACAATGCTGTAAAAATACATCAAATTGTGTTTTATTGAAGAGCTGTTAACATATGTGAAAAATCTCTACACAACCATGAGCATAAAGATACAGATTCTGTAAATGAAGGTGTTGAATAAATAATACTGGTACATAAATAAGCCTTTCATTTCTATTCCTATTGCATATAAACCACTAAGTATTTACTGACAGTGCATATAAGGATGGAATCAAATTTGTCTCAGCGTCTCCTAGTCAGTACCTAAATTCAGCACCTAAATATTAACTAAGTTCCTCCTGACACCTTCCAAAACTGTCAACTCTTTCAGAGCTAGTAGAAATTATGCATTTCCTTGGGTTTTTCAACTTTTCAGCATGCAAATAAGCTGTATGATAGAAGTTTAGGGGGAGTATGAGTGCAGTTGCCCACTGAAGCTGAGCAATACCTGTTCTGGGGAAAGCTTCATGAAAACCTACAATCCAAACTCAAGTGAATGGGTATTTGCTTTATCTAAGTGCCCAAGGGTAGCACATAACCTTTAAGCCACTCAGATTTTGCACATAGAGTTCTGTATGCCACACAATCATAAGCACATTGAATCTCACTGATGGCACATAACTTTCTTCCTATTTCAGCAAATTTCTTGGTTATGATGTGGCATTACACTGTCCCTTATTATTAATTACTCTAAGAAAACAAAGAATGTTAATTCCCCAGCAAAAAAATACCTAGTTACAAACAGATATCTTCAGATATGAGGTGCATCCAGTCAGTTTTCCAGATGTGTTTCAAGGTCTCATGAGCATATTCCACCAGCGAGACCTCATTCCTCAAGTGACACCTAAAGTGAGGCCATGTGACTTCATCAAAGGTCTAGGAATGAAATACAATGGGAAACTGCACTAACATAGCAGGCACACCAGTAGAGAAACCTCCCCAACAGAAGGTTGCCAGAATGGACCAAGTACTCCCTTGCTGCAGTGAAAGCAAATGCAAATTTTCAGGGCCTAATTTTTATGGAATTAGACTAGACAGTAATAGTGGTAGCCATTTAGAGTTAAACCTGAATCAAAAAATAGAAAAAACACACCTTTTTTTAAGGTGTTTCTTTACTTAATTATTTACAGTTTATTCCTTTATCCAAGCAACCATGGTTACATTTATTTATTCTTCTAAATTCAGAGAGGAAAATCTTTCAGATTAATTTGATGTGGTTACGTCACTGATGTTGAATGCAACAAAGATAGCATGAGGACACTGCACTGGCATATGGTTGCTCTTGCATTGGATATGTGTTATGGACTTCCTGATCAGGAAGAAGTAGATGGGTCTTTCTTCAAACAACTGGAAGAATCTTTGTGTTCACAGACCCTGTCCCTCATGGGGAATTTTACCCACAGTTGTAAGGACAATACAGCAGGCCACATGCAATGTAGTTTATTTTTGGAGAGTATTGACAGCTTCCTGGCAAATGTTGATCAAGAAGACAAGGAAAGGTGCTCTATCGGACATAGTGCTTAAAAATGGAATCACAGAATTGTTGAGGTTGGAAGGAAACTCTGGAGTTCATCTTGCCCAATTCTTCTGTTCAAGTAGGATCACCTAAAGCCGGTTGTCTAGGATCATGTCCAGACAGCTTTTAAATCTCTCCAAGTGTGGAGACTCCACAACCCTTAGCAAACAGCAGCAGTGCTCACCTACCCTCCCAGTCACACTGTGTATCATTTTGTGCTCCTTGCCTCTTGTCCTGTCACTGGGCACTGCTGGAAAGAGCCCAGCTCCATCCTCTTTGCACCTTTCCTTCATATATTTAAACAAATTGATAAGCCCCCCCCCAAGAGTCTTCCCTTTGCAAGGCTAAGCTGTCTCAGAGCTCTCAGCCTCTCCTCATAGGAGAGATACTCTAGATTCCAAATGTCTTTGTGCCTCTTCTCAGGACTCTTTCCAGTATGTCAATGTCTCTGGTGCACCAAGGAGCTGAAATTGCCCACCCAACTCCAGATGATGTCTCACCCAGAGCAGAGGGGAAGGATCTTGATCTGCTGGCAATGCTTAATGTATCCTAGGATTCCATCATCCACCTTTGCAGGAAGGGCGCGTTACTGGCTCATGTTCAGCTTGGTGCCCACTAGGCCCCACAGGTCCTTTTCTGCCAAGCCATTTTCCAGCAAGACATTTCCTCATGTGGACTGACGCCTGGGGCTGCTCCTCCCCAGATGCAGGAGTTTGCATTTCCCCTGTTGAACTGTGAGGTGCCTGTCAGCCCATTTATCGCATCTATGGAGGCCCCTGGGCAACCTGCCGTAGCTGATCCTACTTGAACAGGGAGATTGGACTAGCTGACCTCAAAAGGTCCCTTCCAACCTTAATGACTCTTTGATTCCATGTTTAGGTAAAGAGAAAATGAACAGGGTTTAGCAGTGTTTTATATGGTTTCTCTGTAAACTGTGATTCTTAACATACTAGTGTACATCTCTCACTGTCATTTCTCATACTTTTTTTGAATTGAGAAAGGAGTCAATTAGCTACTTGATAGTAGATTGCTCACAAAAATATTTGTATTAACAAGGGAAAGGAGAATGTTACAGCTCAGTGTATTCTAGTTTGTTTAATTTCCATGTTAAAAAGCTGAAAATTTGACATAAAACAAGCTCTTTGTGTTTTTATTCCAGATTAAAAGTTTTTATCAAGGTTATTGAGTGGCTTCATTTATTGGTCTATTGTTTTTGCATTTTTAAGGACATCATTCAAAAGGACTAGCTAATTTCATCATATGGTTAGAATGAGGTTTAGGGACTTGGTGGAAAAAGATAGAGCAACACTTTTCTAAACCAACATATTGGTGATAATAGATGAGCAGCTGAAACTGAGCAGCAATAAGAATTCGGAAATCTGCAGTGCAGAGTGATTTAAAATTACGAGAGCACTTCACATTATTATGAACATTTCTGCCTTCAAAAGTAAAAAGCTCTTAAAAATTTTGAAGAGCTCTAGTAATGCTAACTATTCAATACTGAAAATCTATATAACCTTCAATCCTGCTTTTATTGATTGAATTCATCAGTAGCCTCAAGCTGTCTTTGACTCAGATGAAAACTTGTGTAGGATAACTTTATTCAGGAAGTGAATTTTTTGAATTGTGTCAAATCAAAGATGCTCATCTCTTACCACTCTGGCCCATGGCTTTTGATATTTTTAGAAGTAAATAAAAACAAACCAAACAAACCCCAAATAAAAACAAACAAAATACCCAACAAAACCCATAAAATTCACAGTTTTCCATCTATGCATACTTTAACCACATTAAAAGGACTCACAATTTAAATAACTTTACTCTTGATCCACACTTAGTTTACCTTTGCACAAATGAATTTACTCTCAAGATTCCTCATAGTCATTCAACCCAAAATATTGTCACTGGCCTCTAATTTTAATTAGCTTTAGTTCTTGTTTTGAGTTATATGACAGTGACAGATTGTAACCTTTGGATAAATGTTCTTATCTTTTTGCATGCTTTTACTGCCATGTCAAAGGAACATAAATCCTGAAAATGACACTTCCTTAAACTTTGATGGAATTATAATATTGGACCCACTTTCTTTGCTGTGCTGCAGAATGCTGTAAGAAGTGACTCATCACAGCAGGTGCTTTAGTCTGCAAAGTCAGTTGTTACGCTCAGCACTGCACCCTGCAGGGTTGAGAAAGCCAGCTAGTTTCAGATGGCAAAAAACAACACTTTTGACACTTTCATCAAAACTATAGGAAAAATATGGCTTATTTTGGGAAACTGTTACAACAGGAGCTTTATATTCTATGCTTCTCAGGTGCTTACAAAATTGATCTTTTTGTATGCTTGATTGTGCATTTAGCAGTGGATGGATTCATATTGTTGTAAAGACTTAATTGAGAAACTGAGATAAATAGTGAGGTGTATTCAGGGGTAGGGAAAGAGAATAGAATGAAGCAAAAGAGTTCAGCACTTCAAATTAGATTTGTACTAAACTCAAAACACAGCTTTATTCCACTAATGACTGGGATGAGTAAAAGCAAAACTAAATACTTGAATTAGAATAGCAGATGACTTTTAGCAGCATTGTTTAGTAGCTATGATATTATTTTCTGACATATGACCTTTAATTAGATTGTTTCAATGAAAAATATTAAAACTATTATGATTTCTGTGAGTGTTCATGGCAATTCCATTATGCCTTTCAGCATACATAAGAAAAGTTTTTTCACATTTATAGTTAGTTAAAAGCATGGACAATTAAAAAGCTAAGTTACCATTGTAATCAATTTTTAAATCTTTAAAACTTCTGGTGAAAAACTAAGAAGGAATGAACATTCTCATTTTACTATTCTTCATTCTGTCTCACAGCCTGCAAACGGTTTGTACACCTCTCTTCAGAAGTCACATGATAACACCCTTTGGATACTGGAATTTAAGAAAAAATGACGATCAGATCTCCCATCCAGGAAAGCAATTTTTATATTGGACGGTGCTGTATGGCATTGGAAGCACACACTTCTGCTGAGCTGATGCCTGCCTGTCCACTCCCAAAATAATAAACCAATTTTGCCAGGATAGAGATGGCAGCTGAAGATGCATGGTGTGCCCCTTGCTGCAGTAGGAAATTCCACCCTGAAGGAAAGTTTTGTTGCTCTATCACCATGTGCCAGTTTTTACTTTATCATGGTTGCCCCACAAAGACAGACCAGTAGAATGGAAAAGGCAAAAGATACTGTGGCACTTGATGCAGCAGAATAGATTTGTTGTAATGGGCCACGTGCCGATCCCCACTTCCTGCACACAGCAAAGACATCCAACCTCCAGGCAGACCCTGATAGCCCAGGCTTAGCTCAGAGGCAAACACTTCAAGAGAAACTCCACCACAAGGCTGACAGCCTTGTCCAAACCACAGGGCTGAAGTCATGCTGAAAAGCCAGTGGAGAGGCAAAGGTCTGTGTGCTGACCATTTTTCCAGTAGGTGTTTGCTCTCTGTTTCATGGTGCAGCCTAAGCACTGTGATTTTAGACTCCATGTCACAATGCTTGGAAGGGGGTAGGCAGCCCATCCTCCAACAGGATTATCATGCTCTTCCCATTCTCCTTTTACATGTTTCATGCACCTGCTTGCTTATCATACACATGACCTACATGCTCTTTCTGACCTTTTATCATAAAACTGTGGAGTCCTTATCCTTCATTTTTACTCACGGTTTCTTGAAGTTTCTATATTAATTTTAGTTAATTATTATTTTGCTGATTTGATTGCAGAATGAGACTTGACCACAAGGGAAAGGATGAAAATTATCTTTTGAAGAACATAAGAAATCTTAATATTGGATGAGTGCCATGAAGGTACCAAGAGAGGCTTCATCCAATGCTCAAAATAAACTCCAGTTTTCCCTGCTTTTTTTTCCCAGTTCTTTTCTGACATTCAGCTTGTCTGAGAACTACACAATATGAGTGCCCAGTTTCAGATTTTTGATAATTTTTGACATGACTGAAATAAGAGGCGTGTTTTCCCTTTCCTTTTTGAGCTCCTGAAATAAAGAATAATAATTGGTATCACTCTGTACAGCCAAAGAACAGTAAAGGTAAACAAGCACAGGCTGAGGTTAGGGCCCTAGTAGATGAGCTATAAATCAAAGGTAGTGACCCATTTGGGTCATTAAAATCCCATGATCCTTTGTGTGAATGGAAAGACATAGAGCTATGGATCAAAGTTTATTTCACAATGCTTCAGGGATTTTTTGACATTTTTCACTATGATGGCAAGTAACCAAGATGTCAGCTGGAAAGCATTTAAGAAACACTGGCTTCTTTGACAAAGAAAAAGACATCAGCTTTTTCCTTTTTTTTTTTTTTTACCATTTTCCAGTCTGTGAGAAAATTTGCAGGATTTTTCTGTCTTCTATTATTAATTTTAACAAAAATACAAAGCTCTCAACTTCTTTTGGTCACTTTGCAGCCAGAATAGCTCTAGCAATACCCTTAGTTACTTAACTCTGCCATGTCGAAACTTATACTAGGGACTCTGATCTGCTGCAAATAGTATCTGAATACCAAGTAGGTTCACCACCCCAAAAATTTGTGAGCTTTGAAAGAGTGGGTGGGAAGCTGATTAAGTTGCTGCTTACATACATACATACAACCATACAAAGAGCATGGTCACTCTATCTCTGAAAAATTGCTGATGTTTACTTGTGCCCTACAAATTCAAATGTGACTCTTCATTTTAACTAAACTACAAGAAACATGTGACAATGACAGATTTTACCAGAAGGAATTTAAATAATCGTTATGTTTTGGAATTATGCTATTCAGAATTAGCTCTGACCCATTTGGACTGTTTCTGAATTACTTTTCCCATTATATTCTTCTGACATATTATTCAAATAAATTCACTGAATTATGTTATTTCACATGGAGCAAGTCACACCACAGAGTTCTCCCATTTTCTTTCATGGGACAGAAATTCTTCCTTTGTGCTGTTCCCAAGTAAAGCACTACTATTTTCTTTGACCTCTTTCTGAGCTGGTGATATCTGGCTTCTGTCTCGTGTGTATTACACTTTTAAAATAAAGGGAACCTGTCTGTTTAGTTGAGGTAAGTACCTTGGGTGTATTTAAGTGAGATTATTATAGAATGATCTTGTGTTTTGTGGGATTTTTACACTTTTTCTTGGATTATTGTAAATTCTGGTGACAATTCTCTTTATGCCAAACATAAGCTCAAATAAATATATATACCTTCAGTGCAAGAAACCTGGCAACAATAGGAAGAAGAAATTTAAGTGACTCATATAAGGTGTCTCTTTCTCCACAGAAACTTGATAAATCTCCCTACAGCAGACATGGCTGTTGATTTCTCACAGTTGAGGGTACATTGCATAAAACCAAAATCATAAGTAATTTGGTTTAAAATAAATGAGGAAAATGATGACACATGAAGCCATTCATGCTTGTAAAAAGTGCTCTGATGTTTTTCCTAAATGGTGCAACACCTGCTCTTCTTCAAATTTCGTATTAAATTACCAGAACCAAAACTTCCATATGTAAGTGTGTATCCCTATATGGATGTAACCTTTGAAGTGGATAAACTCAGACAGTTCTCTTTCTGTGATGCTGCTCTATTGATTTGCTTAATAAATACATATTGAATTCTGGCAACATAATGTTGCATGTTATGATACACTACTACATGTTGTTATTCCATATGCCAGATAAAGCTGGAGAATGGGATTTTCACCAATTGATTTTAGATTTCTGACTGTAGCTGAAGTCAGTCCTTTTATGAGGTTCTGGGAGAAATGGACTCTTTTGGGGTACAGATCCTCTGAATCTCTTCTGACTTCAGTTGTCCACATGAGGATGAAGTCAATGCTCCATAAGCTCATAGCATCACAAATCTAGACATAATACACAGATATCTACATTAAGCTTAATGAGCTCTGCCAGGGTATGATGGGGGCTGGAGGCTGCCTCAGGGTAGTTGCTGGAGATGCTGGAGGCTCCCTGGGCTGTCAGGACAGGGGCACTCAGGCAGGGCATGTCCCACCTCGTGACCAAGAGCAGGGTACCATGGCAATCCCAGCCCAGGCACTGGGCACCTTGCTGGAGACCGGGGATGGGACAAGGCTGGACTGGGACATGAGCCTACAAATGAGGTTCATGTCTCACATCAACAGGACTGCCATGGGCATTGCTGTGCAGCATCTGTAGCAGAGAGCAGGAGGGTAACAAGCAGGAGGGGGCCCAGCTTGAAAGCACATCCCAAGCTAAAGCAATTTCAAAATGCATGCAAATGCTAGAGCCCTATTAAATTATTACTTTTCTGGGAAAAATGTGGGGCATTTTGCCATCTTTATGCAATCCTCTTTACCTTTTCAATCTGTGGTTTCTGCCTGTTAAAATAAAGACTGCTTGATATTTAACAGCTGAGACACCTCCTGTGAAAGCTGTTTCCAGGTGATGCTAATTTGTGATGCACCTTAAATAGGTAGACATTTGTGTTTAACAGAATGTGTTTTATTTAATTAACCCATCAGTACAAAAATCTGATAGACAAGACTGAATTTTTTTTAACAAAATTAAAAATTAATAATTATATGTCTACAAGGTATTTTTCTGCAGGCTTTAGAAACACTTTGGAGATTGCTAGCCCAGTCTGAACTAGGAGTAGGACTCTTGCTATTCTTCTAAGTAATTACAACAATCTTTCTTTACTAGAAAGACTATGAATGAGTTTGGGTTTTTTTTAGAAAACGAAGCAACACAAATTCTTCAGTTTTAATGGCAGAGGGGAATTAGATTTTCAGTACACTGGAAATTTAGGAGAATCAACAAACCTAACAGTTCAACAAGCATTCCTGAGTCATACTTTCATTTTCAGTAAGAATTGGCAATGAGGTAGCTGAGTGTTTATAAAATATGTGAAATATAATCCTTTTACGCTATCCAGTTTGTCTATGTATGTAGGATTATTGAACATGTGGGCATCTGACTCTTTTCCCTGCTTTTGACACCCAGACTGTTTTCCTGCCTCCAGCAATACCAGATCTACCCTCATATCCACTGTATCCTTATGCTCTCGCACTCATCCCAATTCTAGCCTATTATTCATGATGATGCTATTCCGATATATATGAGAAAAAGAAAAATGAGACATATCTATATATATTTCAAAGAGTTTTCTGGTTTTTGAAGAAACTCTGTTTTTTTACATAACACCAAAAAACTTTAGTAAGTATTATTAAAAACAGGAAGAGTACTGTGACACTAAGGTAATGCTAACTACAAGCCTGGATTTACTTCTCCTTTCCTGTCCTGAATCAATTGTCTTTGTTTCACTTCTCTGCCCTCTTTCTCCTGAGTATGCTGTCTGCAGCACTCCTTCAATACAGTTCAAGAGAGAAAACCCCCTTGTTTTAATACTGATGTATTGCAAACCTCTAGAAGTTTACAGGTAACTTATTTTTTTAATAAAGATTGCTCTTTTAATTTGCCTTTCATACAAGACAGGAATTTTCACAAACTACTGGAATGTCCTGTGCTTATTCCAAAGTGAAACTATATTTACTGTTGATTATTTCAACAGAAAATCTTGGTTCATTTTCATCAGACAGTATTTATAAAAGCCAAGGCCTAGGTCAAGTACAGCAATCAAGCAGCTAAGCCTAGGCTATCCTGAAACCCTAGTTCTTCGCTGATGGAAAACGCATTTCTGCACCCAAGATCTAAACCCTAGATTCTGACCCTGAGTTTTCCTGAACAAATAGCTGGGATCTGTCTTTTCTTTTGCAGAAACCCTTATCCCATAACAGCTTACATGTCAGAGAAAATAACATTTCACAGGCACTCTACAGCAACATGCAACTCATCCCAGGAGATTGCATTTATCAGGAGACCAGGCATGATGTTGTTAGAGTTGTGCTTTGGTGGACTGATATCCAAGTTTAGCGGTATAAGGAAGCCTTAAAGTTTTATATAATTTTATTTCTGGTTTTATTAATATATGAGATTAATTGCTTATGTAACATTTTAAAAGTATCTCTTAATTTGTTTCCCAAGCTTGCTATGCCTGATAGTATTGCTGACCCTTTGCATAAAAAATGTGATAAGTAGACTCTATAGAATTAAATCTTTTGGTGGCCCTGCAGGAAGTGTAGACTGCATCTCCATTAGGTGAGAGAAAAGGATCAATGTAATCACTCCTGCACTGATCTAACTTGCATGTTTGACCCACTTCTATGATCTCCATGCATAATGGCCAACCTGCTTCAGGACAATTGTATAGATTATGAATTAACATTTGCTTGTCAGCATTCTCTGATAATATTGTGTTGAATCCCTGCCCTAAATTCATTCAGCATGGAGAGAAACACCACTGCCAAGATCTTTTGTACTTAATAATAATTCTGTGACTGTAGGTGCAGACTTGTGAACAGGATTTAAATTCACCTTTTTTCTTTTCATTTTTTCTTTCTTTCTAAACACACCTTTTTTCATTTCCATTTTTTATTTCTTTCTTTCCCCAAATTGCTACTGAGGAATCATTTTGATTTAAAGATCCTATCTGAACTGCTTAAATGTCCATAACAAGGAAAGCTATGTTTACCAGTTCTATAGGGGTTTTATTGCTTGCTTTACAGTAAATTACTTTGAAAGGAAGAATGACTTCAAAGTATTAAAACTGATCTGTTTCCTTGCCTGTGCACATGTGGGTGTTTGCCTGGGTGCACATGTGCTCTTTGGCAAAACACTTGTCAATTAGTTGGAGTAAGATGAAAAACAGAGAAGTTTGCAGGATTTTAGAAGAGTATTTTGAAAGCATTTCCTCTGCCCCGCTTAACTGATATAAAGGAGTCAGAAACTCTTTTCAAGAGCTAAGGCAGAAACCTAAACTATCCAGACAGCCACGAGCACTGGCATTCAGCTCTCAGAAGCTTCACAGAAGTATTTCAGTTACACTGTGTAATTTTTCTTTTTCTTTTAATGTTTGAAAGCTGATTTAAATAATATATTTCTTTTATTTCCAAATTTTGCTCAATAATTTCTTTAGGCTTTACATGAAATGACCCAGAAGATATGTTTTGATTTATGCTGAATTTCTTACTATTGGCTGTGTGGAAGTTCAGCATGTTTCCTTCTTTTGTTTTAAACAGGACATATTCTGTTAGCACATCAGGTCTGTTGAACATATTCAATAGATGGAATTAATCTAGTTAGTAAATAGAGGCTTCAAAAAAATGGCATGAACAAGGAAGACATCTCAATCCACCATACTAGCCAACCCATCCAGTAAGGTCTAATGTCCCCAAAATTAAAGCATAATAAAAAATATTTCTGAAGCAAAATCTTACATCTGATCAAAGTTTTTCTTACAGGGAAAATATTTACTGAACTCCAACAATACCTTAACAGAAGGGTGGGCATATATACATTGAATTATCTGTTTTCCAAATCCAGGGTAACAGTGTAGAAAACAGAGGAGTTTATGATGTGGAAGTGTTTATATGAAGTCTTGCAGATGCATTGGGACTTGCTTACACGTTTTACCAATGATTTATTTGTTAGTTTTGAGCAAATTATTGGGTTTTGGTTTTAATATACCTTTGAAAAAAAGTAAAATATTTGAATTGCTGTCAGAGGCAACCTGTCACATGCTAATAAAACAAAATTTAATCTCACCCAGGAACTTGACATCAAGTGAATTCTTCTTTCTTTCCACATGAGGTACCACAGAAAGGAGGATTACAAATAAGCCTTGGAGACCAGGGATATCAACAGAACACTGAATGCAAATTGGTGTACAAACCTGCTTGCAGACTGTTCTCTGAGCTGAATACTAAATTAAGCTAGGAGCTAGTGAATCTGTATGAGATTGGATTTAGCTGGTTTTTGACACTGTGGGTTTTAGCACACACATGAAAAGGCGGATGACAACTGTGCTCTGAAAAAAGTAAGGAACATGGATTTGGGGATGCAGAAATTTTTTTAAAACCCAAAGGGAGAAAAGATGAGCGGGTGCAGGAATCTATCAGCAAGTTGCAGAAAGAGCCATTGTTACAGAGTGGATGCTGACAAAGGTGCACAAAAATTGCAAGTTGCCCTCATAGTTCATGGCATATATTGTACTAACAGTGAAAGTTACTTTGAGAAAAAATACAATCAAAAGGTAAAAGACAGAGAGAAAAAGAAAGAGAAAACTCTCTTCAGCGGTCAGCAGGAAGAGAAGTGAGGTTCCCAGGTAAGCATAACTCACTTGCAATAGAGACACAAGCTCTATGTTTGAACTTTTGTTGAGTTCCTCACTACGTGATCTTTGACATGCTGACTGGGGCTGGTGCTGCATCCTCACTGCTACAGTCAGTATTAAGCATATCACTGGATCTTCAATTTACCCTGAAGACCCAAAAGAGGTGAAAATAGGTCAAGATTGAGTGTTTCTCCTGCCTAGCACAACTGCTTCCTTTGAGAGCCCACCACTGCCACACTACCAACTTAGCAGGTGCAAGGCCACAAGAACAGATCATGGAGAGGAAAATCCAGGCTCAGGACCCTGGGAGATGCTGTCCAAGTGGCTGGGCTGATGAGAACCCTGACACTTCTAGGGGAAGGCAGGCTGTACATCTGCAAACAGGAGGCTCTCAGTACAAAAGAAGCTACGTCATCCAAAGCACTGTGCAACACTCTGCACGCACACAGCAAATTAGCACCAAGCATCACCATTGTCTGATGAGGCTGAAGAGTATGAAAATACTCTTCTGAGCTGTGAGTCACAAAACAATTTTGTTAGTGCACCCATTAATCAGCCTCAGCTCTCTAAAATTAGATACTTGGGATCCAAATCAGCAAAATATTCCCTACATGAGCAGGGAATTCAGGCAAAGCTTCAGATGCAAAATTTAAGTATCCTTTTCCTTGTCTTTAGGACTATCATAATCTACCTACCATGTAAAAATCTGAAAATGTCTTAGAAGACAATGGAAAAATTAAAAAAAAATTCATTATTTTGGGAACATTCAGTGTCCAGACACTTTTGAACTTCCTTTATCAAAGAGATTGCATAGTTGATTTTTTCTTACTTCAAATATTTTAGAGTTTTAGTGTCCTTAATCATTACTAATATCATAAGACAGACTACGTTATAATTTTATATGTGGGCTCTTCCAATGCTTCCAATAAAGTAAATAATGAGCAGTACAGTATTTGCTCTGGAGAATCCGATACGTGCTCTTAGTTTCTTTGTGAACAGAGATAAACAGCTCTATTTTTCTCTGGCTCCAGAGAATCTTAAGTAAAAATAAAATAACTATAAATAAATATAAATAAATAAAATAATAATAAATAAATAACTCCCAAAAAACAAACATCCCCACAAACTGAGATACTCTCTCAAAGTCAGATATTTTAATTTCATTTCCTTAAATGCTTTATTCTCAGCCACTAAAATATGCACTTGAAATATATCTTCCTTGCTCTCTTTTCACCCTATTGCCACTTTTACATACTAGCCATTTAGAATCTTTAGAGATTCAGCAGTTTAGTAATTTTTCTCCAAAAAATAAATTAGGAACTTATAAGCAATACAGATTAATATGTTAAGAAATGCAGATTAAATTAATTGCAGTTATACCAATGTATGACAATATTTCATAGTCTCATTTTTGCTGGTATTTATATCCTCAATGATCTCTTCACGTGACTCATGGCTAACACAATATCTTGATTACAGTTATGAAAGTTTGAAGGTCATTCTTTAGCTTTCTCATGTGCACAGCTACATACAAAAATGTCTGATTATTTTACATTTTTTATTAATTTGACTGTGTTTTCAAAAAGGTATTTTTATTGCTGTTGATTGAGTTAATTTTAAACACAATCCCATTGCACTCTAATAAAACCTGCACAGTATCACAAAATGGGTCAGGTTAGAAGGGACCACAGTGGGTCATCTTGTCCAACCACCCTGTTCAAGCAGGGCCATCCCAGAGCACATGGCACAGCATTGTGTCCAGATGGGTATCTGGAATATCTCCAGGGACGGAGACTCCACAGCCTCTCTGGACAATCTGTTCCAGTGCTCAGTCACCTGCACAGTAAAGAAGTTCTTCCTTGTGTTCAGGTGAAACTTCCTGTTGCCTCTTGTCCTATTGCTTGGTACCACCAAGAAGAGCCTGGTCCATCTTCTTGACTGCCTCCCTTCAGATACCGACAGACATTGATGAGGTCCCCTCTCAGTCACCTCTTCTGGAGGCTGAACTGGCCCAGCTCCCTCAGCCTTTCCACATAAGAGAGATGTTCCAGCCCCTTAATCATCTTTGTAGCCCTCCTTTGGAGCAGCTCCAGGTGCTCCACATCTCCCCTGTCCTAAGGAACCCAGAACTGGACTGAACAGCAGTCCAGATGTTCCTCACCAGGGCTGAGTAGAAGGACAGAATCACCTCCTCTGATCTGCTGACAAAGCTTTTCCCAACACACCCCAGGATACGTTTGGCCTTCTTGGCCACAAGGACACACTGCTGGCTCATGAGCAGCTTGTTGTCCAGCAGGACCCCCACGTCCTTCTCCACGGAGCTGCTTCCCAGCAGATCAGCCCCCAGTCAATACAGGTGCATTGGGTTGTTCCTCCCCAGGTGCAGGACCCTGCACTTGCCTTTGTTGAATTTCACAGTTCTCCCCAGCCCACTGAGGTCCTTCTGAAGGGCTGCAAAGCCCTCTGGGGTACCAGCCACTCCTCAGAGATTTGTGTTGCTGAGGAAGCATCTGCACCATCATCCAAGTCAGTGACTTGGATGAAATAAAATAAGTTTCAGTAAATTAAAAAATTCTTAGTCCAGTATTGAGCCTTGAGGGACAGCATTAGGGATAAGCCTACAACTAGACCCCATTCCACTGATTAAATCCTACAAGACCTGCTGATCAGCCAGTTCTCAATTCACCTGAACTTACCTGGTTCACACTTTCTGAGTTTACTTATGAGGGTGTGTCAAAAGCCTTGTTTTGTCTATTTTAGTTACTTCTCCTTTCTGAGATTCTCTCTGGATTTTTAGGCACCAGTATGTGTTTTTTCACATCAAATACTCATTTGAAAGAAGACATGAGATAAAAAAAATGTTGTAAATTATTTTTGTATTTAACTGTAGAAGACAGGCAGACAATCTGTAAATTCATTTAGAAAATATTTACAGCTTTGTTTGTTGAATGCAGCAATTAGAAAATAACCATAACCAGACTGTATGCAAAATATTTTTCCTAAGGATTATGAATTGTTACGAACATGAAACCATGCATAAATCAGGAAAAGAACCCCATACTTTAATGCTATGTAGACCTGAAATATAGCAGGAATTTAGTTAGAAATACTGACAAAATATTGAGTTTTGTCACTGTCAATGGATATCTAAAAATATGTTTAAAGTAGTCACACTCAGATTTTTCCAACTTAACTGTACTTTCAGTTTTTCTTTCCTTTCTGTTTTCAAATTCACATTGCATTTTCAATGGGATGGTTGAACAGTGCCCTGTTTCTGTATTGTAAGACATAACAGCAATGTACTGTGGTACAATTGATTTACTTTAAGGCATTATAAGATAACAGGGAACTTCTAATGAGGTCCATTTATCACTTGAAAGTGAAAAATTCAACCACACTATACAGGGAGAGAAAATATTAAACTCTTGCTACAATACTAAAGAAAAAAAAAGAAAAAAAAATAAAATAGAAAACTCAATTGGTCTTGAACTCTTGTTTCTTGCAGTAAAAAGAATCAATTACATGTTTTATAGGGTCTAGAGTTTATATATAGAACCAGAAAGAAACACTCAGTTTAACTCCAAAAGAGTTGTTAGTTCTGCACAGCACAACATAGAGACAGTGTCTCACACTTATGGATGTATCATTGAGATGCCAACTCTGGGGTTCTTCCCTGCCAAAAGCTACCTAGGATGTTGCAGATATACCCATAGGCTTCTACAGATTTGTGAGTTTGCCACAAGACTGACAAATTGACATCTACTTCACATTATCCCCAGAAGGAACCAGTCAATAGCAGGGCTGACATTGTTCATTATCAGCAACATGTATCACACAAAATACACCTTCAGCAAATGTGCAGATGATGCCAAATTAGGAATGACACATTATCAGATGGTATTATCTGCAGCAGAATAAACACTGTCAAACCTGTAGGAAGCTTACAAGCACATGCAGCTCCAGGACTGTTGCAGACAGGAGTTGTCAGTATAAAGAGCCATTTTAACTTTGTACATATGCTCTATCTGCATTAGGAAAGAAGGCCCAGGCTTGTGGTTGATATTTGTCTCACAGTCATCCATGGGGGTTTTGACCCATAGCACTAAAAATTCTGTCTTGTTGGGGTTCTGAGCATCATTTCCAGCACTCAATCTGATTTGCTCCAAGATTGCTCCAAGATTGACTTCTGAGATTAAGATATTAGCATAAAAACCACAAACAAAGGAATCATTCTGAATTAGAGATGAATTTAAAAGGTGTACAGGGACTATGGCATGAGGCTGCATATTGAGCACAACAAGGCCATAAGCAATGCTGTACTGGTTTGTGTGGAAAAAAAGATACAATCATATAGCTAAGCAAGAGAAGCATAAACACAAGGGACAAAAGTCACAGAATCTTCAGAATATTATCTCTGCTTGAATTTGTAGTCTTAATAGATTGTTTTCTTTTTGTTGCTGTTGCTGCTCGTTTTATGTAGCAGATTTTTTTTCTTATTTTGGCCTGATTTCCTCTACCTTCCTGTTGCAGATCTTTTGGATAAGAGGATATAAAATTCTGCCAGAAGCAGGAAATTAACTTCCAAGAGTATGACTATCCAGCTCTATGAAGCTTTCCTAGAGATAGAAATAAGGAGAAGAGTTAGAAATCACTTCCACATTGCATACCTGTCCTGGACTGAGTCAGCTCCACTCAATTTTTCTATTTCTCTCTGTGTTGATTTTACATGCCTGGCTTTTTGTGGGGGTGGAGGGGGAGGGGAAGGGTATAGAGGTGGCTTCTGTGACAAGATGCTGGAAGCTTCCACCATGTCTGGCAGAGCCAATCCCTGATGGGTCTGAAGATGGACATGCTGCTGGCCAAAGCTGGGACAATGAGAGATGTGGGTAATGCCTCCATGATAATATAGTAAAGAAGAAAATCAAAACTAAGTAGGCACAAGCAACTTTTCTTCTAGTCAGAGAAGAAGGTGAGGTCAGACCTTGTGAAGGAAAACAAAATGGAGACACCAAGGTTGGTACAGAAGGAGGGACAGGAGGTGCTCCAGACGCCAGAGCCGAGATTCCCCTGCAGCCCGTGGTGAGACCATGGTGAGGCAGCTGTGCCCCTGCAGCCCCTGGGGATCCACGGGGGATGCAGAGATCCACCCACAGCCCCTGGGGATCCACGGGGGATGCAGAGATCCACCCACAGCCCCTGGGGATC